>NW_027466067.1:11027500-11046778 GCF_046127955.1 Nelusetta ayraudi | reverse complement strand
CCTGAGAAACGGGACGGGAGAGGAGAAAAACAAACAGAGCGCCGTCTGCATTCGGGTTCCGAGAGCCGAACCGCCGACTGCGGAGTCTGGCCTGTGGCTGCCGCGACGCGCTGTTCCAGCGCTGACTTCACCTAAAATAAACACTCTCAAGACACGTCCACCTCGGCCAGAGCGGCGCGAGCTCGGCGAGGGGAGAGAACGACCGAGAGAGAGAGAGAGAGAGAGAGAGAGAGAGGGAGAGAGAGAGAGAGGGAGAGAGAGAGAGGGAGAGAGAGAGAAAGAGAGGGAGAGAGAGGGAGAGAGAGAGAGAGAGAGAGAGAGAGAGAGAGAGAAAGAGAGGGAGAGAGAGGGAGGAGGAGAGAGGAGAGAGAGGGAGAAAAAGTTGAGACGTGAACCCTGTTAACCTCCCCTCACATCCACCGCTTCTCTGTCCGGTTGGAATCTCGTCGCCCGCTTGTCACTTGTGTGGGAGTCGTGGCCTTTGGCGCCGTGCTTGGACCGACTCCAGTGTTTGGGGGCGGGGCGACGGGGGGGTGAACAGGCCAAAACAAAAAAAAGAAAAGAAAAAAAAAAAGAGCCTTGTTATAAAAAGAGCCGCGCAATCAATGGCCGCCCCCCTTTTACCGAAAATCAATGAAGGTGATTATCTGCTGTTCCAATAACAACCACCACCCCCCCCCCCCCCCCCCGCCCCAACTCAGAAGCCCCCCCCCGGCTCTTATTTTTTTTTCTTTCCTTCCTCCCCACCGCCGCCTCCCTCTTCTTTTCATTGTTCTACCGGTTGGAATCTGCCATTTATGTCCTGCAATTCAACCTGACCTCCTGGCGACCCCTCGCACGGCTGCCTAAGCCATTAAGGTGGCTGCGGGGTTATTAAGCGCGGTAAAAAAAAAAAGTTTACTGTCCCTCCAGCCACTCGGAGGAAAACGAAGGCCTTTTATCAAGCGCCGCCGCTCAAAGTCTGTTTCTTGAAGTCAGACCGGCGGTACGTGTCGGAGGGGGGAAAAAGGAGAGAACGCGAGAGCTGATAGGAAAAGCAGCAGGATGATGAATCAAGCTGGAGCATCGGGCTTTGAGGAAATGTGTAGACAAGAGGGCTTTGGAGGTGGGGGGCGGGGGGGTAGTAGGGGGCTGTCTGAGCTACAGTATGTATCCCCCCCCCCCCCCCTGCGCGGCAGAAAGTTGTGGGCAGCAGGCAGAGCTACATACTGCAACCTCAGCAACTTCACTTCCATATTCTCCCGTTTCAAGCCAAGGCAGAGAACAAAAGGCGCAGAACTGAGCCGCCCGCAGAGGTAATGAGGACAGCGGCGTGCAGCGCCGGGAGTGAGCGCCCTCAATAACGAGCGACGCCGTGTGGAAGTCCTGTCGGACGGGCGGCGCTGCAGGAAATCCACGCGGCGGCCGCCTCCTCCTCCCCCTCCCCCTCTTCCTCCTCCTCCTCCTCCTCTGCTGCCGCTCAGCCTCACCCACAGACAGGCACTGACTGGCTGCAGCCCCCCACCCCCCCAGCCTCCACGATTCCCCTACGCCCCCCCCCTCCCCCCACACACATTTTTTTTTTTTACACCGCCGTTCTGCCCGCCACAAAATGGAAACCACAGTGTGACTGGAATTCGCTGGGAGAGACGCTGGGATCTGTAGAGTAGAGGGAAAAAAAAAAAGAGAAGCCATTTCAACAGTTTCCTCCACCGAGGCCACTGGAGTTTCACTGCGAGGCGGGCAGCTCGACCCGGCTCCAAAAGAATTAAAAAAAAAAATCCTTACGAGCGGCGGCGAGGAAAAATAAAAGGGAGCGATGCGAATTTGCCACGATGCAAAGTCAGTCATTCACGCAACAACGCAGAGACGATAATAATGCGCTGTCGGGACACGCGAAATCCGTCAGATGGCCCAGTGTTCTCCAATAACACGGCCGAGTTTCCTGAGAATGACAAACACCGCGAGCTGTGGTGTGAAGTGTCTGCAGACTGGGGTGTGTGTGTGTGTGTGTGTGTGTGTGTGTGTGTGTGTGTGTGGGGGGGGGGAATGAGGTGGGGAGGTCTGGGGGGGGAGGGGCAGAGAAATGAGGAAATCCACATCGTTACCGAAGGAGAATCCCAATTAAACTGGAGGGCACACCCTTCAATCCCGAGCGCCTGCCAAAGTCCATACCCGACTCCTCGGCTCGGCTCGGCTCGGCAGCTGAAATCAATAATGTGATTGAGGGAGGAAAAAGCTGGCGGAGAGCGGTGGGCTTTTTTTTTTTCTTCTTCTTCTTCTCTTTTTTCAACAAACCCTCGCAAAAAAAAAAAGGAGCGAAAAAAAAAATCACGTCTTCGTCGTAAACGGGAAGTTTTCCTGTTAACTTCTGCAGCTCCAGCGTCTGATTGATGCCACATGTGAGCGAACCTCGGGCTCCGGGAGCGTTAAACGTGTAAACAATAACGCAAACACAACGGCAAACTGCGCTCGCGACGCCCTCAGAGGAAAGGCACCTCCGGCGGAGCGGGCAGGAGGCATTCCACAGAGAGGCTGTTTTGGCAGCGGCTCGGCGGTGAGGCTGCGTGTCAGTGCTGCTCCATGCCAGCCCCACCCCATTAAGGCCGAACCCTGCGCACATCATGTGTTTCCACTTTGCCGATAGGGTGGAAATGACCTCAACGCAGTAAAAGATGACAGGGGTGCTAGCGCTGTTCGCCAGATGTGAGCAGGGGAAAGAAAAAAAAAAAAAGAGAGAGAGAGAGAGAGAGCGAGGGAGGTGGGAGGTGGGAGTCGGGACGGGAGGGGAGGGGAGGGGAAACCGGTCGAGTGAGGAATTTACTGACAAAACCCCCCCCGAGGAACCCCTGTGATTGAGGGTTCAAGTTGAAGCTCCAGAGGGTTTTTTTTTATTTTTTTTACTTGGCGGATCTTGGAGAGGGTACGGTAGGCGTGTGCACGTACGTGCGTCCACGCGCACGCGCGAGCGTCCCCGCCCCGAAAACTGTCATTCCGCTGCACCTGCTCCGCAACACAAAAGCCACCTTCTCCCACTGTGTCCGGCCCAGGCACCCATTATTCCGTTCTGGGTACAGGCTGCACCGCAACAAAGGCGGAGAAATTAGGGAGCCGGCGTAGATGATAGGGCGACTAATCTCTTTGGAGGGACTCATTATATGAGGAGCCCCGTACAGTTGGGCAAGCTGAAAAGGGGCTGAATTAAATATGGACACGGGGAGAGACGGGTGCCTTTGTAGCGGTGAGTGCAACAACAATGCCCCCCCCCCCTCTCCTGTTACTGCCTCTGGAATAATTCATACATTCCATATTGGGGCAGATGCCCCCGAAAACCAAGCCATCATCCTCGCATGTGATTTCAAACGTTGGGTCCGTTGCACCGAGGTCACCGAAGAAGAGCAGAGAAGACGTGTGTGCACTGCATGGGGTCGGAAAACCCACTGAGCTCTCACAAAGTCTAGGGGAGAAATACCCAGCGAGCATCCCGTTGGTCTAATGGAACTAAACACGCAACCAATCATAAAGATCCGTCATCAAGTTTTTCTTAAAAAACAACACCAAGCAAAGTTGTGACTTTCCTGGATTATACGACTGGGCAAATCCGCTGTCAATCAACGCTCCATCCGATCGGAATGTTGACGTGCTAATGGAGTTCAACACTTAGCTAAGATCCCCGCTTGTAGCAGCGTTGGTTGTGTAAATAGAACCAGCAGTGTGTCGAGTTTTTTTTTAAGATACTTCTAGAATCTCATCCGTTTCAACAGAATAGACGTCATCCGTGGCTCCGAGCACTAAACCAAGCACTGGGATGATGCCACTGCAGTGGAAGAGTCTCGTGTTTGTGGTCCTCACAGCCCTTTCAGGCAGGTTATCATCTGCCAGCCCTCCCTGTTAGAGTTTGCCGAAAAGCTGGGGATGCTTATGAAATATATGAAACCTGTGCTCCTTAAATTATTTATGAAACATATGAAACCTGTGCTGCCTAAAGTTATTTTGGTGGTGAGGGTAGCTAGCTAGCTAGAGAGTAGGTAGCTAGCTAGAGAGTAGGTAGCTAGCTTGCAATTAGCCGTTGGATAGCAGCGCTTTCAGACAGCACTTTCTGCCGATAGCTAGCTGACAACAAGCTAGGTCAGGCAGACTATCACTATGGGCCAACACTAGTTTTCGCAGATGTTCCTTGCGATCCTTAATGGAGGAATAAATATCTGCTAGAGACTCGTGGGCATCCTTGATCTTTGCTGCTCTGCAACGACACTTTCTGCCAACATGCTGCACGCGGATTCCTGCTAGTCTCGGGAATGTTTGTATACAATGAAGGGGTCTGTGGTTATTGACCCCCCACCCGCCACCACCACCAATATCACCCGCTCCACCCCATGCAATCGCACCCTAACCTTACAAAAATGACCTCATCTGAAGCGCAGGAGCTGCCGTAACCTTGGCGCGCCGCTGGGAGAGAAGGTGATTTACGCCGTTTTTGATGATAATCTCAAAAGCCGCTTGACGTTTTCTCAAAGATGACGACGTTGTGTTCGCCACCTCGGCCGGCTCCACTCACGGCCGCCACGCGCCGCTTAAGACGCGCGGCGGCTTATAATAGTCCCCCCTCATTATAGGATAACGTGTGGGGACTGCTCTATTTCAGGCCGCGGCCATCTGTGTCTGCGCGCGTCGACGGGGCCGCAAATAAAGCCAGACGCTCGTCAACGCCACAAGCACCGGAGGGGGGAGGGAGAGGAAAGGGGGGGGGGGGCTAGTGGCCCTCTCAGAGGCAGTGCAGTGCAGTGCAGTGCAGTGCACTACGAGACACGTGCAAAAAGAAAAGCGGTGGTGGTGGGCGAGGGGGTGGGGGGGGCTCAGCATATGAGCGACCGGCTCATCTGCCTGCCTGCTGCACTGGCGCAGTGAGAGCGAGGTGGGGCAGGTCGGCAGCACAAGCGGCGGGCAGCGGGGCAGGAAGACGACGCGGCAACGGGGCAATAAATGAGAAAAACTAACAAGGCCAGCAGAAGAAGAAGAGGGAGGAGGAGGAGGAAGAGGAGGAGGAGGAGGCCCACCTGAGACAGACAGCGTGCAGTGGCGAAAAAGGCGAACCGTGACGGATCCCGGGGTCGACTGTAATGCTGAATAAATAAGCACTCCCCCCCCACCCCCACCCCCCCCATCCCCCACCACCCCTGCCGCCACCCGCCAGCCCCCCCCCCTCACTCTCGCTGCACGAGAGGACAGCTGTGCTGAATTCATTTGATACGGGTGCCTTGCTGACGACGCTGCATTGCTCCGTCTCTGCGGGGAAGCATGTCGGGGGGGGGGGGCGGCCCGAGGAGCGGACCCTGGGCGAGGAGTGCGGGGGGGTGGGGGAGGTTGTCCAGGCGGCTTTTCACCAAGCCCGGCTCCAATTGTTCCACAAAACAAACCCCAGCGCTGCACGGGATGGCTGATAGGAGAAGAGAAAAAATAAAAAATAAAAATCCCATCCGAAGCGCCGGCTCGACGCTTGGGAAGCAAACGCAGGCAACAAACGATGCTTTTCAGTTTTTGGGTTTTTAGATTTTGGCTGATATACAGACTGAGAAGCCGCACGGCAGAAAACAGGAAGGGGAGCAGAAGACGTAGCCTCGCATTTACTGATTCATTTCAGTGGGTTCTTTCCAAAGGAGCACGGAGGAGGAGGAGGAGGACAAGGAGGAAATGTGGAGGAGGATGAAGAAGAAGTGGGGCAGGAAGAGGAGGCGGATGACCAGGAGGTGGTGGAGGAGGAGGAGGAAGAGGAGGACCAGGTGGAGGAGGATGAAGAAGAGGGGGCGGAGGAGGAGGAGGAAGAGGAGGACCAGGTGGAGGAGAAAGAGGAGGAATAGGAGGAAGAGGAGGAGGTGGAGGAGAAAGAGGAGAAAGAGGAGGAGGAGGAGGAAGAGGAGGAGGAAGAGGAGGACCAGGTGGAGGAGAAAGAGGAGGAATAGGAGGAGGAGGAGGAGGAGGAGGACCAGGACCTCGGCTCTCCACCTCGCCTCGTCTGTCCGCCGAGAGACGGACGTGTGAGAGGAGCGGGAGACGGCGGCCTGGCAGCCCATGAGGAGGACGCTGCTGTGAGTATGTAGGCCAGACTGGTACAGCGTGCGCTCGGCTCGGCGGAGGTGGAGATCTAAGTATAAACGCAGCGTGAGGGGGAGTGCGGTGGGAAGATCTCGGCGAGAGCAGAGAGAGAGGGAACGGCTGCTCGCTGCCGTCTGAGCGATGCAGCGCCGCGTGCGTCCTGCGGGGGGTGGGGCGGGGGTGTCAAGCGCTGGGAGGTGAAGCGGCGGTGGAGGAGTGGGCGGGGGGGGGGGAGGCGTCAGACACCGAGGAGGTCTCGCTGATGGAGGGGGTGGAGGTGTTCACACGGCGGTGACCTGCGGAGAAGAGGCGATGCAGAGAGGAGGAGGAGGAGGAGGAGAAGGAGGAAGTGATGGAGGAAGAGGGGGAGGTGGAAGAGGAGGAGGAGGAGGAGGAGGACCAGTAGGTGGAAGAGAAGGAGAAGGAATGTGGGGGAAGGAGGAGGAGATGGAGCAGAAGCAGGAGGAAGGGGGAGGTGCAGGAGGAGGAAGAGCAGGAGGAGGAGGAGGAGAGAGTCATCCAGCCACAGTGTGAGAGATGATGGGCAGCAAATCAGGGAGTCCAAGTCTGTCTGTGTGCACCGTAACAGGTCCGTGCACCACGAATACGCGTGCACTTTTTTTTTTTTTTTTGCACACGTGTGCGTGCGTGCGTGCGTGTGTGCGTGCGTGCGTTTTCCGTGCGTGCGTGCGTTTTCCGTGCGCTTCTTCCGAGCACACCAGCCGTAGAGCACCAAGTTCTTATTTAGCACGGGGAGAGCAGCTCTGCTTAGCAACCACAGCCGCCCTCCAATCACAGGCGCACGGAGCCGACTCCAACTGAGGATGAGTCCTCTCTGAGTGTGTGTGCGTGTGTGTGTGTGTGTGGCCCCTGTCACACACACACACACACACACACACACACACACAAAACAGGTTTCTAATGCTAACCACAGACAAAAAGGCTAAAAGCGCGCTCGCCGCGCCTGCCGTCGCCTCGCCGTCTTCTGAGAATTTTGCGGCTAATCTAAACCCACCTAATCCAAAATATTAATTATGTACGTCTGAAAAGAGCAAGGCGGTGGCATAAATCCCTAAAAACACTCATTTCCCCCCCCCCCACTCCCACGTCCCTCCCTCACAGCCACACGCAGGCAAGCGCCGCGCGGCAAAAAAAAACAAAACTTGGCGCCGTCACCAGTCGTGGAGCTTGGTGAGGCGAGGCGCTAGCAGCTAGCCACTAGTAGCTAGCGGCTAGCGGCTAGCTGCTAGCTACTAGTGGCTAGCTGCTTGCTAAGCGAAACAGGAGGGAGGGGAAGATCTGGAAGCAAATTTGACCGTCTGAGCGCCGAGCCGTCTGTTAGGTTTAGCTGCTGCGCGAGAGCTAATCCTTGCGCTAGCTACCGAGGCGGGCGGTGGGCGGATCGTGGGCGAGGGCGAGTGGACCGCCTGCTTCGTCACATGGCGGCGTAGTGGGTGGGGAGGGGGAGGCTGCTAATGCTCATTAGCGTTGTTGTTGTTGTTGTTGTTGTTGTTGTTGTTGTTGCTGTATTTTAAACAGTAACTTTAAACTATCTGTCAGAGGGTAAACATCGCAACCTCCCCCACACCCCACTCCCAACCCCACCCTAAACCCCCTCTCGTGCGTCCGGCCTCTTTTTGGCCTCCACATGAAAGAAGACACCCCCCCCCCACCCTCCTCTCCTCCTCCGCCCTCTCCTCGAATCCGGGTTTGTGCATCTGCGCCGCGTTTGCTTTTCGCCGTACGCGCTCTGCGGTATATCTAATTCATGCTCTAATTAGAAAATTCCTGAGGGAGCGGCGCTTGTAAATCGCGGGGAAATCGCTGCCAGCGAGGGGAACAGACGCTCGGCGGCCTCCGGGTCCCGGGTCTCGGGTCCCGGGTCCCGGCCGAAGGAGGACGCCTGGACCGGAGCGTCCAGAAGGAGGCGGAGGCGGCGGCAGGAAGTTTCTGACGGCATTCCAGGGGTTACGTGGGATTATCGGCGTTTTTGCGCCCGCCGCCCACCGCCCCTCCTCCCCCCCGCCCCACCCGCCGCCTCCACCCTCGCTCCTCCGACTGCAGCAGCTTAGTAGCTCAGCCGGCAGCAGATGCAGACTCCAGGATTTCCTGTCTCCGCACCAGATGGGTCTGACTCTTAATCACGTCGCTGGGAAAATCAGGAGGTGATCGAGGAGGAATTGATGATGATGGTGGGGATGACGCTCACTCCATACGGGCATCTGTTCCGCTGACTGACTGACTGACTGACTGGCTGGCTGACTGACTGACTGACTGGCTGACTGACTGACTGACTGGCTGGCTGACTGGCTGGCTGGCTGGCTGACTGGCTCGTCGACTCGCGGTCGCAGCCAGCGCTCATCCCCTCCCTTCGACTCATCATCACCCATCAGCACTAATCACCCCCTCTTCCTCCCTGTCTCTCCCCCCACACCCCCTCCCCATGAGTTACACGACAAGTTTCTACACGCGCGGGCACAAACACATGCGCCGCCACTCCGACTTTCAGAGCAGGGACTGCGTGAAAGCGTGGATGGATGCAGCGACGGCACACGACGGCCCAGCCGAGCCCGGCGGTGACGCTGCCGGAAACGGAGCGCGTACGCGTCGACTGGCATTCCACGAATGCTTCACTTTAATTGCTACCATCCCTTAAATCTTTTCCCTCCAAATTCCAAATAAACAAAAGACACTTTTGTTGTGCTGAGATTTTTATTTTTTTTTTGGGGTCAATTTCAATCAAACATGAAAGGCTTTCATTATTCGGGACAAAGATAGCGATCGAATACAGCCTCGGTCTCTTCCTCCATCTCGTGCTCCCTTTCTTTTCTCCTCCTCCTCCTCCGCCTCCTTCTTCCTCCTCCTTCTTCTTCAACCTCCCCTCTCCTCTCCTCTCTTTCCTCCCAATATATAGAAAGTCTGGTTAAAACCCCCTTTAACAATGCTGCGGCTTAACATCAAAACATAACAAATTCTGATGGGCATTAGGTTAAGACTTCATTCAACGCACAAAACCCTTTTGTGAAACAGTAGAGGGGCAGACGATGGGAACGAGGGGGCCAAAGAGCTCGGAAGCAGCGACAGCGCCGAGCTGGAGGTCTGCCTTATCTCTATCAGACATGCAGACACCACTGCAGGCTCCAATCTGTCTCCATGGACATAACCAGGAAACCCGTGACACGGCAAAACTCTGGAGCGTGGATTTCCCACCACCCGGCCTGGAGCGAAGGCTGGGTGGCGGGGGAGGGGCGAGGGGGAGGGGGAGGAGCAGGAGCAGGAGCAGGGAGACTACAGACCTAAAGAAACAAGGCGCTAACACAAAAGGGGACTGGCCGCACTTCGCGACCCTCCGAAAAGGGGCCGCCAGCCCCTCCAACAAAGGGGGCGGCGGGTCTTTAGCGCGCATCAGGCACGGCAGAAGCCCAGCTGACACTCTTTTAACACGAGGTCACCGCTGGCTGAGTGAAGGCCACAACCCCTGGGAGCTCCCGACACCTCGCAGACGTGCACGTCCGCCCGCCCGCCCGCCCGCCTGGAACACCCTGTCGGCGCGAGGCAGGGCGGACGCTCTTTCATTAGGGAGGAGGGGGAGGGAGGAAGCGGACGTCGAGCAGAAGCAGGGGGGCCGAGGGTTCGCAGTAAGATGGAAAAGCTGGAAGCTGGAGGACTAAACATGGGAAAACATGAAGTTGCGCCGGGGGATTAAAGAGCTGATGCGGGGTTTGCCAGAGCCGGGAGTGACTCGACGTATATGTAGGTTGGCTGGCTGGCTGGCTGGCTGGCTGGCTGGCTGGCTGGCTGGGGGCTAAGCCGACTGGGTCAACGCTCTGGGCAGACAGACCCATCAAGGACCAAAGAGACGGCACCGCGTCGGCTCTCAGGGTTCCCAGAGGTCAGCAGACAGATGGGGATGGAAATGAGGCGGCCGCGGGCTCATTTTAATCTGGGCCCCGGCAGCAGCTGATCCAGCCGTGACCCTCGGCTGTTTACTCGCAAACACGCACACACATAAAGGAAACACCTCCCCCACCGTCCCTCCTTCTCTCCCTCCCTCCCTGCCTCCCAGCCGGGCGAGCACAGTTACCTTGATGGCTGGGGTATTTTATCATCGGTGCACTTTTATTAGTAGCTAATAACCGAAAGGGGTCGAGCCTTTACCCTTTGACCCGCCACCTCATTGGCTCGCTTTGGATTTCGGGCTAATTTCATCGAGGACGGTAAAAACAGAGTTCCATTAAAAGACATCTGCAAGGTTCTCTGGAAAAAGAGAAAGAAAGAAACCAAACAGAAGCCAACAACCGGTCAACCCTACAACCAGAGTCAGATGATCGGCCGCGCCGCCCTCACTCCTTACAGATTTCTACAGTTAATGCCCACAAGTATTTGACTTCCAAAGGTTAAAGAAAGTATTATTTTTTTTGTTGGAGGGGTTAATTCCAATCCTCTTTCTTGATGACTTTCATGCTAATCAGGATAGTTACCATGTGAGATATTACGCGCAAGGGCTTTAACGCGTTGGAGCAAGTCACCTGACTGCTGACTGGAAAAAAAACAAAAACACAAAAAAACACGTCTTTTTTTTTTTGTTTGTTTTTTTGAAGAGGTCATAAAACTCTGTCTTTGACAGGTGGCGCCAGCCGAGATCAAAAACAGGAAGAACCACCGCACACTGTCCACACTCGCAAAGGAAGTCAAATTTATTTAGCCAAAACGGCCATCGGGCATCGACCTTCCCGTTCTTCGTGTTCTCGACATCATTTCAAAGAAAACACCAGAACTGAAACACATGCAACAGAACTGATGAGAAGAGAGTATTGATTATTTCACCTTTTTAAAAAAAAAAGAATATTATTATTATTCTATTCCAACCGCAAAACGCTCTGCTCTTTATCAGACAGCCATCTGGCCAGTGGGCCGGACACAAAATCTTGTGATTGGATGGTGCGAAAAGAATGGGAGGGTGGGGGCTGGGTCAGTGTCTTTGAGGGGTGAGGGGGTCAGAGGTCGCGGCCCTTTGACAACACATGTCAAGGCCTGGCTGACACACACACACACACCCTGCATCATCTGAATAAGAAAGTCTGCAGCCTCCTCTCTGCAATCTGCCCTCATCTGCACATCAGCCCAAGGCCCAAATGACCAAATGCCGGCTTTTGATGCAAAGCAGACACAATGCGTTGCTGGCACCGCGCCATCCGCTGATGTGACTCTTGCGGAGGGTCCTGGCGACCGGCGCTAATGTTTCACAAAAAAACATAAAAAACGTGGCGTCAAGCACGGGGGGAGGTGGGAAAAAACGGAATTATGCCAAGAAACTGCAAATCCTAACAATTCCGCAGAAATATTTTCAATAAAAAAAATATAAAAAAAATACACAGCGTCAGCAATAATCTCCCGCAGCAGAGTCTTCCGGCGATGCTGCAGCTGCAGCTGCGCCGAGCACCACCCATAAAGCGCGCGAGGCGGCAGTCTAGACAGATGATACGGGCAGGAGAGGTAACCTTCCCCGGTCGCTCTTATTAATAAAAGCCCCCCCCCCCGGCCGACGTCAGACGGCGGCTGAGGCAGACTGATAACGTTGGGTTTTTTTTGTTTCGGGGGTAAGACGAGCCGAGCGCAGTCTGCGAGTGGCCCCCGTCCAGCCTTTCAGCAGCTCGGCCCGGGCTCGTCAGGCTGATGTATGGGGGGGGGGAAGCACTGGTGTGCGGCTCCCCAGAGGACCGGGGCCTGTCTGCTAACTGGGACAGTGAACCACAGCGAGCGAGCGCGCGCTGGCCCTTCCGCCACGCTGCACCCATTATGCTCGGCTCCTCCCGAGTCTGAACGCACGCGCTGGAAACAAGGCTGCCAGTGCCAGACCCCCCACCCCCCACGACTGCTTTCCAAGTAAAGTGTTGCACTGGCAGTGGGGGGGGGGGGGGGGGGGGGGGGGGGAGTCAGGAGGGAAGAGTCCAGACTCAGTGAGAGAGAGAGAGAGAAAGAAAAAAAAAACGCTTTTCCCCTCGTTTTGCATTCGAGGGACAGAAATACGGGTTCTTCCCGCCTGGAGTTCAGCATCCAAAGCATTCAATCTCAGGATGGAAATCATATTTTATCAGCAACAAGCCCACTCAATCAATATTGTTTTTTTTTTTTAAGGCATGGTTCTAGCAGTGCAAGCGTACCTAAATGTCCCATATTGTGCTCCGTTTCATCACCCGCAAAAGCAAGATCCAAAAAAAACCCCCAGCGTATTTAGCCCTCTGTTTACAGTCTCCTGCAAAGAAAACCCAACTCCCTGCTGATATGGATGCTTGCTGGGCTATGAAAAACAAAAAAAAACCTATGCGCACTTTGTGACGTCACAAACGGCCAAAACTGCAAACCGTGCGGTTTCCCGAAGAGCAGAGCCAACAGCAGAGGTCAATGGCGCTCTTCCCCACCACCAGGCTATGCTGCGAGAAAACACGGGGTCGTTTCAACCCCAATAGCGCACAGTGTGGGGACCTTTTAAAGTTCCTTACAGGGAGTTTTTTCTGCTCGTGCGGGCAGAGGCGTCCACTCATTAGCCCAGTCCCACACAGCAGCTGCCGTGTAACGAAGGGACGGCCGCCTCCTCCTCCTCTCCTGGCCTCCTTTGTCCAGGCCGAGCATCACTCACACACACACAGACACACACACACACACGCGCTACCCAAACCTCATTAAACTCTTATCCCCTCACCCACCTTGTGGCATTAAAACGCGCTCCCCCACCTCCCTTTCACAGCGATAATAAAATATATCATTGGGGCTCGTTCATCATAATGCAGATGTCCTTGGCTCGCGCAGAGTGGTGTGTGTGTGTGTGTGTGTGTGTGTGTGTGTGTGTGTGTGTGTGTGTGTGTGTGTGTGTGGTCCGAGGGTACTTTTAGAGAAGATGTGAAGGATGCTCTGCAGCGCCGCCGGATGATGGCGAGTGTTTTTTCTTTTCGTTTTTAGTTGCAGTCACCCTCTTACTTTTCCCACGTTTCAGGTCAATCAGCATACAAAATGTTTGGCGGCGGCGGCGGCGGCACAACAGAGCGCCACAAACACACACCTTTGACCCCTCGGACTACTTCTCCAGTTACATGCAAAAGCTCCGCTTCATCAAACAAGTCTCAGCTTTCAGACTTAATTAAAATCAAATTAGCTCCACCCCCATCAGAGACAAGTCAAACAGAAAGGGAGGCTTCACCTTGGGAGTTTTGTAGAGGAAAAAAAACAACAACATTTTTTTTTTAAAGTGCGGTGGTGGTGGAGTGTATGTGTGTGTGTGACACATTGAGATACTGAGAGCACTAATGGTGGCCTGGGTTTGCACAACACACTGACTTACTCTGCAGGAGATGCTGGACCGCTTGCCGCTCAGGTCATATTTTCCCTTCAGCTCTTTGAGCAGCTGCTCCAGGTGGCTCTTGTCCTCTTTGCCGTTGTAGTCCGGGTCCAAGAGCACGTACGCCCGCCAGTTGGCCGAGTCGAAGCCCCAGTGGACCGTCCGGTTCTCCTGCCTCTTGTGACTGTGCACCACAAACTTGTGCGGGGGGAACATGAGTCTGCAGTCCATGCACTGGACGCAGGCGGCGCCGGGGCTCGAGTACAGCTCGGGCACGAAGAGACCTTTACACCGGCCGAAGCATTCGTGGTAGACCTTGAAGCTCTTCTCGGTGCGCTCCAGCTCCAGGGAGCCCAACTCCTTGTTGCAGTGGGGAGGGTACGTGCCGCCGTAGATGAGCGCGTTGCACAAGCGCTCGGCGTCCGTCTGCGTGATGAGCCCGCAGGACGGCGCCGAGAAGGGCAGGATGCCCACCACCTTGAGGATCTCCAGCTGGTCCGCCGTGCACCGGGAGCAGTAGATGTGCAGCTCGTCGCACACGGAGTTGATCTGCTGCAGCGAGAAGTCTCGCAGCACGCTGTTGAGGATCTGCGGGAGGCACAGGCGCTTCTCGCCGCCGACCGCGAAGCACGAGATGGGCTCGCGCTCCAGGACGGTCTCGCACCTCTCCGTGGAGCGGTCGGACGGGATGAAGAGCGGCCCGGACATCACCGGGGGCGTCTGCGGCGGCAGGCTGAGCACGATCTCGGCCGACTTGCCGTCCTTGGCGAAGAGCGCGTCCTGGTGCCACCGCGCCGAGAACGCCGCCGGCCCGCCCAGGGAGCGCATGGAACTCAGGTGGAACTGCTTGAGAGTTTGCTGAAGTCCGGGATGGGGCTGGAAGCTTGCGCCGGGCTCCATGTTGGTGCGGGTGAAGGAAGGGAAGGGAAGAGAAGAAAAAGGAAGGGAAGGGAAGGGAAGGGGGGAAGAAACGACGCTTCAAAAACTCAAAGCAATAATAATAACGACAAAAAAAAAGAAACTCGGACTCGTCGAATCGCGCGTCCTCAGCATCCGGCTCCGCGTCCACTGCCGTGCATTTCCATGTCACCCGAGAGGCTTCCCAGCGCGTCCATTCAGAAAACTGGAAGCTTCCGAATCCACCGGGGCCCTTCCGACAAGGGCTTGAGACGCAATTGGACTCGACAACTCCTCGACTCAAAAGTCGTATTATCCGACGCGGAACCCGCCGGGCGCTGTGTTTCTTTGCGCTCCTGCGGTTTTACGCACACCTAATTTGCGCTCGAAAACGTCTCGCCTGCTCCGTCTGGCGTACTTTCAGTCTGTCTCCGTCCTGGTTGTGTGCGCGCGTGTGTGTGTATGTGCGTGTGCGCGTCGCTCTCTCTCTCTCTCTCTCTCTCTCTCTCTCTCTCTCTCTCTCCCTCTCTCTCTCTCTCTCTGTTTGTTTGTGTCTGGTTCAGTCATTGAATCCCAGCCAGGAATGTGACTGACTCCGCGGGCTGGCTCTTCCCACAGCCAGCCGCTCCTCCCTCTGCTACATGGCAGCTGCACATTTAAAAAAAAAAAAAAAAGAAAAAAGTGGAGGAGGGGTGGGGACCATCCCTCTCCAACGAGTGGAGGGCGGAGCTTAGGGAAATGTAGCTGATGTGTCAAATGTGAAGATAAACTACGCAACTTTAAATGTTTGAATAATAATTAAAAAAAAAAAAAAAAAAAGAATTAAATGCGGAAATATTGTCTTAAAAACAGGAAATATATAATATAATAAAAAAAAAAAACAATTGAATAAATATTTATTGTACACTAAGGTGGAAACATTTCTGTCTTGCCAGTAGGAAAGTACAACGGAAAGACGGTAAAAAAAAACCAACAACAACAACCATGATATAGAGTAAACAAACAAGCAAAAAATACAGTAAAAACTAAAGGTGCAGCAATTCAAGTATATATTGGGTTAGTTTGTAAATTATTTGGATAGTGGCTGACTTTGCAAATGTATTGAAATATGCGAAGTAGGAGGAAAACGTGCAGTATTTTAAGTACATTTTCCTATTCAGTACACGGGAATAATTTAAGTGTAAAATAAACGATCCGATCGTCTTGTTATATAATTACAATAACTGTCAGAAGATTGAAGAGTGTTGGATGAGCTCCAGGTAAAAGTGCATAACCGGAAAAGCGTGTCTTTAAATGATACCTTACTATTAAATATAATTAGTTTCGTTAATTAGTTTGAGATTTGATTTACCGGGATTTGCAATACTACTTTTGATGAAACCTGCATGTTGTATGGACTTTGCCAATGAGACAAGGTTTAACATTTTAAAAATACATCAATCTAATAACATCAAGAGATATTAATACAGACTTTGTATTGATTGTCAGAAGTGGAGAATACCGTAGAGAAACCTTTTGAGATTTACTCTCACAATCCAAACTTCATGAGAATAACTCCCTTCAGACTCCAGCGCCATTAACAGCATAAAGGACTAATCTCCACATGGGCGTTTTCACTGTCTTTTTAATCCAGCAGAGGGCGCTAAACATTAACCAATGGTCAAAAGTAACCTTTTGGAAACGTCATTCAAACATTTACCACTGTAGTTTGACAACTACTGAATAGTTAAACTTTAAATAAATCTTTTAGCTAAACTTGACTCTTAGTAACTTAGATTTATTAAATGAGATTTTAAAGCAGTACAATGTTTATTTATTTATTTTAACTCTAAGAGTATCTACAAATATTGTCACTAATGGCTACACAAAAAAAACACAAAATACCAAATAAAGTACAAAAACATTTATTCACGGCACATTTTTGAAAGTATTCCACCACATTCAAACTTAATTGTTAAATTCTTCCCATGCAACTGTTTTCCAATATTTGGCTGTTTGCATCCTGCAACTAACATCATACAAAATGCCACTTTTACGGCCAAGAAGCTTTTTTTTTTTTTTTTAAAGACAATTCTAAAAATAAAATGTTTTCTAAAACAAACACGTTTTGTCTTCTGTGCCTTTTGTTCGCATTTTTCAAACAGTTGTTGCACATCCAATATTGAAACTATTGATATAAAAAAAATCTCCCTGAAATTGATTTTCCTTTTGCCTCCGCTGAAACACAATCACATAAATCTCCTATCAATTCAGAACTCATTGAAAACAGCAATTACAATAATAATTCATGTTAAAGAAAAGTTGGGAACTGTCTGTCACAGCATACATTTCGTTGTTTTTTTTTTTAATAAATTAAAAATGAAGGGCTGTATAATGTCTGATATCAATGTGGACACAATCTTAACAGCTCAGACATCTTTATTGGAAACCCAATTACCAATCATGACAGAATAAATATGCCAATCACAGCCTTCAGAGGTAGAGAAAAAAAAGAATTAATCTTGCTTGGTGTGTGTGACATCATGCCATCTCATTTAACTCAATTACTAATGTTTAACCGTGGGCTCTCAACAGCGCTTCGTGTCCATTTATCACTGAGAAATCAGACTCGTCGGAAGCGGGAGGAAAGCGAGGGACACTATTCTAACTCCGGCATCTTGCCGTCGTACTGCGGCGGCGGAGTGATGGGTTCGATGGTCACCGGGTTCTGAGTGGGGGTGCGGATTTGGAGGCGGAAGTCCTTCAGGTGCAGCTTGTCCGACTTGATCCTCCTGACCCGCAGGGGGCGCAGCAGGCGGCTGGCCCGGCTGCTGCTGCGGGCAGGCAGGCTGGGCTGCGACGACAGGCCGGCAGGTTCGGGCGCTCCGGCCTGGGCCTCTGCGGCTGCGGCCGGAGCGGGATTAGCCGAGTCGGCGTCCTCGGGGGGCCCGGATCCCTCGTTTTCCACGGCGGCGATGATGTCCTCGTAGGACGGCAGCAGCGAGGTGCTCTGCCGGAGGTTGCTGTTGCGCACCGGGTAGTCGCCGCTGCCGACCACTTCCTCGTAGCTCGGCACGCTGAAGGAAGTCGGGTCCGCCGCTCTGAGGAGGGGAGGCGACAGGTAGTGAGCGAAACGAGGCAACGCCCCGACTGTTTTTACTGCTAATCCCTTTGGCTGATTTGTATGTTTAGTTTGGCTTTCTTTTTTTCACCTCCATCCAAAGTTCTCTCTCTTTTAATTTTGAGCTTTGAGGCAAAACTGGAGCAAAAGCACTTCTGCGGCTGCTCAACTTTCCAATTTATCAGCGGGCCAAACAACTTTATGTGGTCTCCCGAGTTTGCTTGCAAACAGCTATTGCCAAAATAAATAAATAAACAAACAAATAAAGATCTATGAGACGCTCTAGCTGAAAAGGTTTAAAGTGTAAAACAAAAATGCAGACTGAGGAAGGCCAGCTTTTAATGCAGCCAAGTTACACTGCAGTCTTTGCGCTAATTAGCCACATTAACCATCTGCCTCACTGCACATTTGTTGTTGCTTTTAAACAAGTAGTTGAACCATGTTAGAAATAATAATGGAAATATTTTTAGTTTCCTCAGAAAAAACACCAAACACATCACCAGTTCCAGCATTAGAGGCCGAATGTGTGGCATTAACCGGGATGTAATGGAGAAAATGGCAAAAAAGATATGATAGAAAAAGTGTTTTCCCCGAATAATATGGATCTACAGTTGCAAAAAGATCAGGTTCACTGGTCCTGCATTAAAGACCCCTACATTGCTGTTGTCATGACCTTTTCACCCTGGGAAAGAAAGAAGTGAGACGAAGGGAGAAATCAGAAGAAGGTTGTTTTCATGGCAACGCTGAACTCACCTGCTTCTAATTTTGACAGGAAATTTAGACTTTGTTTCTAAGCCTTTTTGTGTCTAAGCAACCACAGACATCATGTTGTACATGCAATACGCCATCTTACCACTAGAGGCTGCTAAATGTTCCCGCACTGGCCATTTAACTCTGGACTCAAAGGGCAATATGCAATATAATCTCACTGTAGTTTTCCACTGCACGTGCAGGACTACATACAGACTACCTGGACCTCGGATTGATTGATATAATTGGTCATCATTGACAAACAAGCGTGTCTCTGCCGCATTGCTTTGTTTTCTAGTAAACTGCAGTTTAGGCCTCGTTTTCACATTTAGCAACGTTATTCTCACGCTGTCAGCAGTGGGAGGCGGCCAACGGTTTCTCTCCTCAAGTCTCAGACGCAGAGTCGAGAGTAAAGCCCTTTTAATGGCTTCACCTTTGGAGTCCATTGAGTCGGAGCTATCGCAGGTGCAACAGAATGAAAGCCTGCTGGATGGAAAAGCGTCTCCCGCGTTCGTTTGAGTGAAAAGACTGCGGCCGCCGAAGGAAACGCCGCCGAAAAAGAAACGCTCAAATGAAAAGAGCAGAAGCGGTGACTCACGGGTCTTCCTGCTGCCCCGCCACATGGTCCATGAGGGCCGCTCCTGTTGCTACTGGCACGCTGCTCGCGTTGCGCGCCCTCCTCTTGTTCCTCACGCCCAGACAAATGGACAGGAGCAGCAGGACGGCGCCCACTGCGACCAGCGCCATGGCCACCGTGGAGGACTTGGCGGCGTCCTGGCGCTCGTCGTCATCGGTGCCGTTGTCGTTGGGCACCGGGGTGGAAGAGTTGTCCTTATTGGAGGCGGAGCCGCCGGCGCCCTCGCCGTCCATGGGGATGACGGTCCACACGATCATGACGATGCCCAGGGCGATGAGGCCCACTCCCAGAGCGCACAGGGCGTAGTGGGCGCCCGAACCGTTGCCCGAGCTGGACTGTCTGTTGGGACGGCTGCTGCCGTCCCCGTCGCCGCCGCCGCATAAACCCTGACTGGAACACATCCCTGCAGGACAAAGTCAAAGTGTCACCCAAAGAGACCTTCACGGTATGCAAACACTCCGAACCAAAGCGAGGATCAGAAACCGT
>NW_027466067.1:10732500-11022500 GCF_046127955.1 Nelusetta ayraudi | reverse complement strand
AAAAATCCTGCAGGTGTATTGAAAAATCTGACAACACTGCTGGTTGTATTTCCACAGTCTAGCTCCACAATCTTACTCTAACCAGTTCTACAAAGTTCCCCCCGGCGATTCAGGCCCGGCCCACGTCGCGAGCAGAACCACATGTACCAAGCTAACAAGGTGCATTTTTTTCTCGATTCGACCGCTGAATTGTTTTTGGACCGCACCGTCTTTGGCACCGTCTCTCGTCTGACATCGACTCCAAGGTCGATGACGGGCGAGAGCGGGAGAGGCTGCGACCGAGAAAACATCCCGCTTGTTCTGAAGGAAACAGGTTGCGAGAAAACAAGCGCAGGGAAGGAGGCCCCACGCGTGTCTCAGCACGACAAAAAATGAAACCGGCAGACGGAAGGTGTCTTCAAGAGGTGTGAGTCACAGTCAGAGGAATGGAAGGCGCATACAGAGGCATCCCTGACATTCATGCAAAAATATTTGACACACACACTCAAAAAGATCACTGTGCATTTTTTTTTTTTTTTTTTTACAGTGAAAGTCGCTTGGAAAAGAATCTGGGAAAAGCGGTTGTGGGTGGTCATCGGTTACTCACGGTCATACGTAGCTCAAATAAACCAGGAGGAGACCACAGTGTTTCTATTAAAATGGCATTATATCACATTTTACACCAACAACAGTTGATCACAGATGAGCACATCAATTTGAAAAAAAAAAAAAAAAAAATTCTACCGCCATCACAAACAAGTTTAATTACTTGGGAGTGTTTGACGGCAACCACAGCGCAGATGTCGACACCCCTCCATCAAGCACAGCAGTATTTCCTGCTGGAAAGATCAGTTCAACTGTTTTTTTCCCGGCTCGGCTGTATAACTGGATGGTTTATTTATTCATCTTCTATACCCGCTTATTCCTATTCAGGGTCACGGGGGTCTGCTGGAGCCTATCCCAGCTGTCATTGGGTGAAGGCAGGGTGACACCCTGGACAAGTCGCCAGTTCATCGCAGGGCCACATAGAAACAGACACCCATTCACACTCACATGCACACCTACGGACAATTTAGAGTGTTCAATTGACCTCACATGCATATTTTTGGAGTGTGGGAGGAAGCCGGAGAACCCGGAGAGAACCCACACAGACACAGGGAGAACATGCAAATTACACACAGAAAGGCCCCAGGCCCGGAATCAAACCCACGACCTTCTTGGTGTGAGGCGGCAGCGCTAACCACTGCGCCACCGCATCGCCCGGTTTATTTATTGAAAATTTTAAAATTCTAAATGCCAAACTGTTAGTGGGAGCTCAGGCCAACTGTGCGAGCAATGACCTTGTCCCAAAGGAATTTGTTTAAGTGGCATTGTAGCAGCAGCAGCAGCAGCAGCAGCAGCAGCAGCCTGCATCTGATCAACACCTGGTCAGTCACCAATAATGACTTGGCTGTTTGACCCCGCAGCCTGCAGAGAGCCGCAGTGCACCGGGTTAATTTTTTAATACCGCAGTTATTCGGACCACTAACTTTAAGGGCACGGTTCACGGGAGAGAAGCGAGCCACTGAAGGGGTAAGGCCACAACGAGGGGGCCAAATTCGCGTGACGATATGCTGACGAGCGTCACCGGGGCGCCACCGCTGACGTCGCACAACACCGAGGAAACACGGAAGCGCGCGGGGGCTCGGAGGAAGAGGAAGTTGCACACGACGCCCAAGAATATGACGGGACGGCAGCGTCCGTTTGGGAAGGGCATTCGAGCGAAATCTCACTTCCTTATTGACACAAACCAAACACGAGCTGGCTGTCACGGCTCGTTCCTTTCACCCACTAGGCTGCTAACAGGA
This sequence comes from Nelusetta ayraudi, assembly GCF_046127955.1. NCBI lineage: Eukaryota > Metazoa > Chordata > Actinopteri > Tetraodontiformes > Monacanthidae > Nelusetta > Nelusetta ayraudi. Next base: position 11,020,674 of record NW_027466067.1, on the reverse strand, counting down.
AGCTCAGCGTCCTGGCACTTCACCATTACAGAATGCACAATGGACTAAAGTCATTCGGTCAACAGAGAAAATAAAGTCGTCGACGGCGGCTGATAATTGCTGCTGACCATCTCAGACTCGGCGACCCAGCCGCTGTCCCAAAGTGAAAGCTACACACTGGGACGACTCATTTACCTGCCAAATGACCGACTGACTTGTGAAACTGGACTGACGCGGTGGATCCAGCAGGCTTACTCTGCGCGCTGCAGAGAGGAGAAGGAACACGTTTGCCATCGGTGGAGCGGCTTCGTGTTTCCGGCCTACGGATTTGTGCGGACAGACGTACAAGGTCAACGTTTGCCTGCGCCATGGTTGCACAGTAGCAGTGGGAAAGCAAAGCATCGGTGAAAATAAGTAGAAGTAAGTGAAAAAAATAAAGATGAGAATTATGAGGAAAAAAACACACACACAGATAAAACGCAGGAAACAATTTGTCGCAGGTGCAAAGTAAAAGATGAATGAAAACCTGGTAGTGATGGCCGGGTTAAAGGCCAAGGAGAACAGATGTGGAGGCTTTTTTTTCTTCTTTTTTTTTACCAAAGAATTTCAAAGAGAAAAGGGTAAAAAGGAGGCCAGGCCTGCTTTGTGTGGAGCGGTGGCTCATTCCACAATTTAGGTTCGACTGCTGTGAAGGCCAGACCATAAGCTTTGTTTTTGGGACGGCCCAGAGCAGCAGTTCGGGCTGCGCCGATCTCAGACACCGCAAAGACGCGTAAAGCCGAAGTAGGGGGTGGCAGGAGACGGATTTAAAAAAAAAAAATCAATTCTGTGACGCAAACCAGCGAAAGGAAGCTAAAAAAAAAAAAAAAAAGGCAAGGTGGGCCCGAATCAATGCAAGTGGTGATGAACGCATAGCTGAGGTTCTCAAGGTCACCACCAACACCGCCTCCCAAAGCGCTGCTCAAAAATAGGCATCAGCGCCTCTCGTGATGTCACAAAGCAAACGGCAGAACTGTGTTTCAGACGGCGTAAATGGGTGTGAACGCCTTCGTAACACCAGACAGAATTATTCACTCCGGTCCGCCCACTCCAAAAAATCTGCGTTATTAAAAAAACAAAAAAAAACAAAACAAATTTATTCAGCTGGTGGATCTTGAACCGACCCGTCTGGCTCACGCCCTCTGCTTTCAAGCTCTGCCCTCTGCAGCGCGCGCTGTCTGAGAAGCAGAGCGAGCGGAAGCAGAATGGGCTCCGCTCGCTGACAAGCCGCAGACACGCGCATTACTAATGGAGTGAATAATCAGTGGAAAGCGATACAGCGATCCAACGAATCCCCAAACTCGTTCAGTGGAAAATCGCTGGAACTTCGTGAATTAGAAGACGATAATTATTCTGCAAATTATGTCTGGAGCAAGTTTAACTTAAAAGGAGCAGAGATCCTTAGAAAACCAGGATTCAGGACTGAATTGATGGAAGGTTGCGTTTCTGTAAAATGAATCAGTTTATGGAGCAACCGGAACAAAGAAACCAAAATATTCAAATCAGGGATCATATTTAAAAGAACCAGTGAAGGCAGTTTGTTAAGGAAATACAATGACAAATGCTACGTTTGATTGCCTTACCCATTGTAACAGGTTTTGCTTTTGTATCAATATTAACAAAATTCTAACTTGGGAACTAAAAAGGAATGTGGCCGTCTTGTCCAGCAGCCATTTCATTTGGAATTTTGTAAATTTATTTAATGAGATAAAGGGGCCGATTAAATATTCTTCTTCCTTCTACTTCCTTTCATTCTAGTTTCTGGGAATGTTTTTTTTTTTTTTTTTCCATTTGAATAACATGGAACCATCAAAACTGTCAGAGAAAAACATGACGGACACATGCGTCCGCAGCAGTGAGCTTTACACAATTGTTTAGAAAGAAAATCCCCCACTAGAGTCATCAACATGGCCATAAAACAGCTATTTATGGTTTATGCTAGTGGGTCATTTAGATCTTGTGCAATAGCTACCACAGCAGGCCCGTGGGTAAACCTTCTGACTGGTGGGCCCACAGTGGGTTCTAAAATTTGACAGAGGGGTGCAGCAGATGGATGGAGTGTTTTGGTGAGCCACCTCACAGGAGAATAAAAATATATCATGGGCTATGTAGAAAGCATGTGCTGTAATGTCAATTGAAAATGTGTTACAACAAAACGTCTGTCTTTGACGGCCCACGGTATTTAGCTCTTTATTGAAGTGACTCTTAAAACAGTGAAAAAAGCTTTCTGGGCCGCATATGGCCCACGTGCCGTAGTTTGCCCAAGCCTGGACTAGAACTACTGTGTTGTACTAGTCTACTCTTCCCTCCCCTGCCTGCCCCTCCCCCCAAGTCAATTTAGACTGGCTGAGGGTGAGTGCCCTGCCCAGTATTGGCACAATTCAAACGTTAACCAAATTATAATCGTTTTAATCCCAGGTTTACTGTAAATTTCTGTAAAATAAACTGGAGTATTAAGAGCAGTGCAATGACATCACTGGCGAGGGAAGCTAGCTGAAGGCGTCCGTCCTCCCAGGACGAAGGAGCCGTCCCGCTACTACGCCAGACTCGCGACTCGAGGAAGCGGCTTCAAAATAAATCCCCGGTCAATTAAACACCTAGCGGAGGTACCAAACAATAATTATTAATATTGGAGCTCTGGGTAGTAGATGTCTCTTATAGGGAATAGGGGGCCTTACCTTTTCTGTACTCAGCGCTCAAGGACTTCTCTCTTCATCGGTGAGTTACCTGAGCCACGCAGGTGTTTTCAGGAAGACCCCGGGAAAAGGTTGCATCGACGCGACGGCGGCACACCCAGACCACTCGAAAGGTGTCTCAAATAAAAAAAAAAAACTACTAATGTTTTTTCTCCTTTTTACTACCAGAAAGGTAGTAAAACTACCAGTTACAACTTTGTTAAGGTGACTTGTAGTAGTGTTGGAGTCTCGCCTAGTCCGAGTGCGTCCGGCCGTCAACAGTCTTCTTCAGGGCCCTAACGCCGCTCTAGTTCACTTCCGCCGGGGGACATTCTACCCCGGAAATAGAATAAATAAAGTCAAATAAATACATTTAGAAAATTGTAGTTGCGCAGCGAGATTCCTCTGTCATTTTATTTCCTTTTTTTTTTGTGTATTTTCTTTTTCAAGCCACCCGTTTTTCCAGTTTGAATTAAAGCAAGTAATGAACTGAAATTAATTGCAGATAATAGTAGTTTACAGGATGCAGAAAAGCAGTGGTATACTTTAAAACAAGACCCCTCTTCTCAAACTTTCCATCGAAATCAGGCTAATCAGCCAAATACATATTGTTTTTCTGAGCATATATCTATAAGAATGATCTATATATTCATACAATATATATTTTTTTAAACTTCATCCTATGACTTAGTATCCATGCAGCTCAGGGTCACGGGGGTCTCTTGGAGCCATTCCCAGCTGTCATAGGGTGAATATTATATTATTACTCTTTTCAATTTCCAAATCATATAAATGATTTAAACACAAACTCATTCATAGTCTGCACTTAAGTGTGCATTGTCAGTGCTTCAGTTCTTTACTCTATTACCATGTAATCTAGTTGTAGATTTAAAAAAAAACCAACAACAACTTTAAGGGGTTTTGATGTTTATGTTGTAGGTAATTTCCAAAAAACAAAAGTAAAAAGTACTTGGCTTGAAAATAGTTAATTTAAATAATACATTTTTTTTTAAATGGTCATAGAGCTATTCAAAAATGTCCACATGTATTGTTATTTCATCTTTAATTTTGTAACACAAACAATGCTTTGAAAACCATGTAAAGGGTGACAGTGTCCATAGTGTCATATTAACATACACACACTATTTAGGCCTGTTTGTTTATGCAGGTTTGAACTGGCTTCATCTTAGTCCATAACAACTCCAGTTCTGGTTCCATGGAACACACCCAGCACTGGTGGAAAAACCTGTTTTCTCCTCTTTGACAAACGCCAGGCTTCTTTCCCTGTAGACATTGAGACAACTAAAATATGCTTTTTCATGCATAGAAACAGTAAACTGTACATATCTCTATGTTATAAAACATGGCTAAACTGTACAAATGTACAATTACATTGTCACTACATTACATTGAACTCATTACAAAAGCAACAGCGTTGATTAAAGAAATGTGGAGGCCTGCTTCAAGATTTTGGATACGGACCCGACAATCAGCTTTTACATTCTACCAACATCTGATGTCTTTAAAAACAACAATTTGCTATGCTTACAGTAGAATTCAGACAGATTGGAAGTGTGAATCACTATTGACAAAATGGTTTCATTAATTTCTTAAAAGCACATAATCTGTGTGTAAAATGGAACATTAAAAATGACGAATAACTCATGTTCATGTTGAAGGAAAATCCTGAAATAAATGCAAATAAACATTTTGTTATTATTTTTTGTATTATCAGCAGCAGGAGATTTATTTTTTATTATAAATGATTGAATCAACATCAAAACACAAAGTACCACAAAACTGAAATTACAGGTCAACTATCAGAATAAAGTACTTTTGTGACTGTTGCATTTAATGCTGCTGTGTTTTACTATTTTTTTAGACTAACATAAATAAAGCAGGACATTATTGTCGTAGGTTAAAAGTTAAAAGTTAGCTTAACGTGTTTGTTTGTTTTGTTTGTAAGCATAATTTCAAAGGCAAGAAAATGCTGCACTAGTCTACAGCAAATTTTATTTAATTAAATATTGTTCTATTCCTTGAGTTTCCTGTTTATACGGCCTGTCCTGGGTCCTTGTGAGTGACAACAAGTGATAAGAAATTTACATCATAATGAAAAAATGAATTTCTATCCATCCATCGAGCAATGAAATCTTTGAGTGTCCTTTGAGTAGCCCATTGCCGGTCAAAGTGTCCTGGTTTTCAGTAATCAAAAATATGATCGTGAACAAATTTAAAGCTGACACAGGCATCCGATAGGAAACCACAATAGGAGATTATTAATAAAGTCATATAACTGTTTAATGAAGTTGTTAAGCCAATATTCTAAAAGCAATATTGTGTGTATTTAAAAGTTTGACTTTTTGTTTTCATCGGCTTCATCAGTCCTCTGTGTAAAATATTTCAGTTCCGAATGATCAAATTATGTGAATCACTTGTAAACCCCCCCCCCCCAAAAAAAAACAACAAACAAACAAACAAACAAACAAAAAACAAACAAAAAGCTTTCAGCAAAAGTGGAACGCAGATCAATTTCAGTAGTAAACTGTTAAAATGCCGTACGAACGTAAACAATGGTAACTACTCGAAAAATGTGGATGGTGAAGGCTGGTTCAAACGTTGGTGATTTCAACACTGGTGTAGGTATGCATGGGGCTGCCTTTGGCTCGAGGGATGGCCTGAACTCTGGCCTCTCTGGGCAGGGAGCTGCAGTTCCCGTGGCAGCCGTGACTTCGTTCCACAGAGTGACTGTTTGCCCGCAGCCTCAGCGGACTCTGGATAATGAGAAAGCACGAAACACGCAATGCATTTTCATTTTCAACATTTTGAGGTCAAAGACTCGCCGCCGAGTTCATGCGACGAGTGCTGTGAGATTTGGTGACACCTGGCGGTGACGTTGTAGAATACAACCTCCGTAATGACAATTTTATTTTAAGTTACGTTCAAGTCTGCAAACGTTCATTGGTGAAAAGAGATTGTTCTAATCCCAAAACGGCCACTGCTGGTCGTTACTTTACCCATCTTCCTTTTTGTTGCTTGTTTTAATTTCAGATCATTGAAGTTTAGTGTTTCATTTCATTGTGTTATTTTTTTGCCGCAATGCAAAGAGCAGCCTTGATACATTCTAATGAATGTGGATTAAAATCTACAGGCATCTCGGTAAAATTAAGTAAAACACATTGACATCAAAGCGACTGACATGAGAGAGACATTTTTCATGAACAACTTCAGTATTACGAATATGATGGTTATTCAATTAGAAACAAGACACTACATACATTCAGGTACATGTTTAATCTTGTCTCTGTACTCAGTGCTGCTTGTTTACTGTGTCTGTTTTGGCATCAAAAAAAAAAACTTGGAAGTTGGAAGTTGTAGTGATAGGAACTCCAGGGCCCAACAGTTGCAAAAACTTTGTGCAAATATGTTTAGGAACAATGCAAACATTTTAAGATAATGGGATGTATCTCAGACGATTAACATAACTGTAAAGACATTACCTTGGCCGATCTGCTCATCGTCAGCCTCTCCTCAGAAAAGCGGTTAACAGCCAGAGGTGACAAATTCAGAACCTCAATGGGCTCATCTGTACTGCTGCGAACACAAACATAAGGACCTATTAATTTGTCTTAATGTGGTAAAACCTAATTAAAAGATAAACATGCTGATTAAACAGCTCCAGCACTTCAGAGGATCTACTTAACGGGTAGTGTGTAACCGCAGAGAATTTTCTTTTTTTAATTTTACCTGTGAGGGACGGTGAGGGATTTCAGCTCTTCATACAGGTGTCGATGCAGCATATGTTTGTTGCCAGGGATACACAGAGCTTTGGCCATGGTGTCCGTGTCAAAGGATGGGTCGAGAGTCATCAGAGCTCCATGAATCCCTTTACCTTGAAGATTGCCTGCAAACTCCTAAAAAAAAACAAAAAAACAAAAAAAACACACACAAAGATTAAGAAGCACGGTAGTTTGGTGACAGCACCGTCAATGCAAAGGTATTGTGTTTTATTTTGAAGGGGAATTCAGGTGACTAATGCGTTTCGTTTGGTTGCACTTTGCATTACAAATCAATTAAGTTAAAAGGGGAAAAACATGTATGTGACATCCAGCATATACCTTGAGGTCTATGTCTCTGATCCATTTCATGACTCTGTGACAAGTCCAAACAATGGGGTCACGGTTTTGGTGCTCACAGTTTGCCCTCCGAACCTGAAGAGCCTGCAAAAACACAACGCAGAGATAACCACCTAAGAATGCTTGTAGAGCAGAGGAAAGGCTGGGGAAGGAGAGGCACTGCTGTGATAATGCAGCAGCCTGAACACAAATCACATGCACTTTTGCATTGTACAGCGAACTTGACACAGACAAACTTTTGTGGAAGGACTTCAGTCTTATAGAGCTCAACTGCGCTGACCTCTTTGTCAAAATTGACAATCTGCAGTAACTGGATGGCAAGGAGCAGACTGGTCTGGTGGTTCTGGTCACTGATGTTGAGGGATCGCTCCAGGTCTCGACGGTTCAGAGAATTTAGCAGCCGTCCATCCACTAAATGAGACTGGAAGGTCTGGGAATACTGTGGCAAGCCGACGTCATTCAGCCACGATGTTGCCACCCAGTGATGGTCCATCTCAGAAGCCTTGGACAGGCTGAAACATGATGGGGAGCGGCAGAGGAAATTGCATTCTATTATTTTTTTGTTTAGAAATACATTCAAAGAAGTGCATTGGTTTAAAGTATCTACGATTTCAAGAAAATAGGTTTTACTGCAGTGCTTTGAAATAAATATGATTGAATGTGTTGACCAACATGTCATGTTCGGGGGGAATTTTTTTAAGGCCTGCAGAATGCAATATATCCATACCATTATCTACCAGATTAGTCTAGATCTATATTATCTAGACTAATTGTATTTTGAATTTTATAAATGCCCCTAAAAAAAAACCTGTTCTGTAGTAGAATTTATGGAATAAAATTTCCAATCTTTCTATGTATGTCAAGAAACACTCTGCGACTTTCAAACAACACTGCTTGTGGTTGAAGATGTACTGTATTTATTTACCCTCTACACTGATCGCCAAAAGCTGAGAATGAGATAACTTAAATTAACGGCAATCCGTTCTGATTGTTTAGTTCTTGCTCACCCTTGTTCCCCTTCTGCTCTCCGGTAGTCTTCAATGGCCAGTCTTAGTTTCCTACGGTGAATGGGGTTACTGATCCCGAGTCCGAGCTCTAAATCCTCGTCTGTCAGGACCAGCAGCACCTAAAACAACAGAAGCCCAGTCGTGTTAAATCAAATCTAAATATTTCCACTTGGGAAAGTCAGTAAAAGAAAAAGCACCTCCAGGAAGCCTACCTTGCCACTTTTGATGTTCTCTGAGCAGGCTCGGATGTACATGGGCATTCCCATGACGACCTCCAGCCAGGCCTGAACTGCACCTGCCCTCCACTGTGACATGCAAGTGTTTCGAGTGAGTTCTGCCTGCTGGAGTCGGTCCAGCTGTTCCTCTCCATCAGACAGGCTCTGCTGTGTGAGGCTGTCAGAGTCTGCAATGGTCAGGTTATGGTGTGGCATACAGGAGGGGATGTAGAAGTCAAAAAAACATGACTTGTCACACTGACATCAAGATTCGTCTCCCCATCAGTATCTGAGCACATAAAAAACCCGATCTGGACAAACTGACTGGCATAAACTTTTCTCTACAGCCTCGTCTTCTTTCATCGAGTCAAGAATCACCTTTAAGAAAAAAATCCAAGATCAATACTTTAATAGTAACTAATTGTTTTAAAGCCATCGATTCCTAAATTGGCCACTAGATGGAACCAGACAGCTTCACCTGCTATGCTTTTGGACAAATAATAGTATTCATGAAGCGGATTGAGGTGAATATAAGATTAAAAAAAGTGCCAGACTTCACAAAACACACAACTAATTCCCTTCTTCTCAGAGTGCAGCAGCGTTTTCCTCACTACAGTGCTGTGTTTAGTAATGTTACAATAATAGACTTGTTATCTAATGTTTATGCGGGGACCGTTAGGATAATGCACTAGAGGACACAGGGATTATTCATAAAACGTCATGCTCTAGCTCAGACAACAGGAAAACACTCCATCATACTGAACTGACCAATCCAGGATGGCCTGCGTGTGTTTACCTGTTTTTCATCCTCACATGCTGACGAAACAATAAAAAAAAAAAGTTGCATGCAAAGTCCACCAACTCTTCTAAAGGACTTCAGAAGGACACAAAGTTATGTGTGACTTTTTTTTTTTTTTTTTTTTTTTTTTGTAATACCAATGAACCTGAGTGATATGAATAATCCCCGGAGAAGAGAAACAGACATCTGGTAACCACAGATGAGGAGTTACTCACTGGCAGGAGAGAGTTGCCATTAGAAATGGCAGCAGGAGAGGGAGAGACACATTAGACTGGGACACAAGAACAGGATTACTCATGGAACAGAAAACTGCCACGTAGGATGTCTTCAGTTATGGGTTTTATTTATTTTTTAAATAAGATTTCATTTCAATTATAATTCATTTAGGGAATCCAAATCCTCCTCTACATCTGACTGCGACAGGTGCAGCGGATAAATGTTTGAATTAACTCTTGTTTGTATTCTTCTTCTTTGTTTTGTTTTTTTAATAAAATACCTCAATAGATTTAATCTTTTATGTAACATCTCCTAAATTACAAAGCATTTTACACAGAAGTATTGGAGCCACATTTGCAAAGAATAAAATAAAATTAAAATATGCAAGAAGCCTAACAGGAAGTCAACAAAAACAGGCGGGCGGGCAGGGGGGAGGAAAAAAAAAACCCCTCAACAATAGGGGGCCGTGCATTCACAATGCGAGGGAAGATAGAAATCAGTGAAGGGGAAAAAGGAAACACAGGAGAAACAGGGTTGTGGAGATTAATCCATTTGGCTGGCAATGAATGGACTCATCTCATCCAAGCAACACAGAGGGATCATGCATGTGATTAATGTGCATTCTTTGTCACAAGTTGGCACACGTTAGCCTAGCTCCCGGCTTGAGTCAGACGTTAACATTGTTAGGTGGCTAGAAACGCTAAAAGGTGAGTTGGAGGATATGCAGGTTTTCTGACGTTAAAAAAAAAAATAAAAAAAAATATATATATATATATATATATATATAGTGTTTAACCTTTGGCACTTTGCACACTATCTCGCGAGCGCATGGTTTGTCTTTAATCCACGTTTGCAGAGAAAGAGTCATATTCTGTGTTTTTCTTCAGGGGCAGCGACTTTAAAATCCCTTCTTTGACCAGCTGTTAATTCCAGTAGCCGGAAATATTGCATCCTGCTGACATAAAACTAAGGAGGCAGCCTTGACAAACACACGCGCACTCAAGACCCTCCCTGCTGCCTGCCTGCCTGTGCTGCAAGGTGTTTTATCAGCAGGAGCAGCTCAGTAAAAATAAGCACGAGGGCAAAGTATAGATTTCCACTCTAGCAAGCAATCTGAAGCAACAACATCAGGTCAATTAAAATTCAAGAGGGGTAGTATTATTATTTTTTTTTTCAAGATTAAGAATGATTTTTGTTCTTTCTTCTATTAACAGAGCGTGGTGAGGGGAGGCCAGTCAGGGGAGTCAGTGTTGCAAAGTATGAAAATCAAGTAAAGTTAAAAAAAATGGCAAATGACATTTACAGTAAAAACACTATTTTCACAATAACTCCTATTTACATATGAACAGCAGTCCTTCAAGTCTCCAGTTATGTATATGTATATATATATACATATATATATGTATATATATATATATGTATATATATATATATATATATATATTAGGGGTGTCAAATTATCGCGTTAATCGCGATTAATTAATTACATGCCTATTTAGAGCGTTATGTTTTTTAATCGCTTAATCTATTTTTTTTAATCTAACTTTATTTTTGTTTTTTGTTTTTTGTTTTTTTTAATGTTTGTGTGGTGGGCTTCTTGTGCCTGCGTTGTTAGGGGTCACACCTTGAAGTGGACATTGATTGGCTGTCATTGTGTTTGGGCTTATTTAGCATACGATGATAGGCTCCCATTGTAGTTGGGCAGACAAGGGGAGGAGCGGTGAGTAGTGGAGAGACGAGGAGTGAAAATGGAGGAGCACGTGAAAATTGCTGGTCCTGTTAATGGGAATTTTACGTTTAAAAAACACCCTGACGGAACGATCGACAAAGGTAGAGTAATTTGTGTTCTTTGCAAGAAGGAGTTCGCTTACCACCGAAGCAGCTCAAGTTTGGCGTATCACATCAACGCAAAGCACCCAGTTGCTAGCGCAACCGCCGCTAACGTTAGCGGTAAAGATGCTCCCAATTTGGCGAGCCACAGCAACACTCTTCGCCAAACTAAACTCGAGGATAACACCCCGCGCATGAGCAAGTCTGCGACCGAGAGGCTGACGAACGTTCTTGCCAAGTGGATAGCGATGAACTGCAGGCCGATAAACATCGTGGAAGATGAGGGGTTAACAGAGGTGCTGCAAACCGCGTCCAATGACCCATTATACAAGCCACCGTGCAGAGCTACAGTGACAACCAAAATCAGCAAGATGTACGAAGGTGAAAAAAAAAAGAAACTTGAGATTTTGGTGGAGGATTCGCCCAACTGCATTGCCATAACCGGAGATCACTGGACCTCAGCAGGTAACCACAGCTATTTTGGGGTGACAGGTCACTTTATCAATAATGAGTGGAACCTCAACTCATTTGCATTGACCATCATGAAATCGGAAACCAGGCACTTTGCTGATAAATGCGCCGAACAGTTCCTCCAGGTGGCAAATGACTGGGGAATTGAAGCCAAAATATCCACCATTGGTACAGACAGTGCAGCAAACATGCTGGCTGCCATGAGAGCCCTTCCATATGAGCACATTGCCTGCAATGCTCACATTCTGCAGAGGACCATCACGGTCTGCCTCGACAACAGTGGGTTTGTGGGTGTACTGGCAAAGTGCCGCAAAATTGTTGGTCATTTTAAGCAAAGCCCGGCGAGTACCACAGAACTTAACCAGCAACAAGTAGCACTTGGAAAAAAGAGTGAGCACCTCATACAAGATGTACCAACAAGGTGGAATTCGACACTTGCAATGGTCTCACGTCTCCTACGTAACCAAGAGGCTGTCCAGGCTACAATGGACCAACGGAACAACCACAGATTGGTCATGCCAACCGAAGCTGAGTGGGGGAAACTGCAGAGGCTGGAGGTCCTGCTTGAACCATGCAGGTAAGACCAAATAAGTAGCTTTCTTTACTTTAAATTTAACATTTACTTTACAAATTAAATTGGAAATCAGTTCTATAATAATTTAAAAATCCAGCTAAATTTATTTTTGCAAACTTATCCACCTCTGCAGGTATGTGACTGAGCTGCTGGGTGGTGAGGCCTACGTCTCTTGCTCTATAGTGCTGCCTGCTTTTCGCCATCTGGACCGCATCATGGACATCACTGATGATGATCCAGCCTACGTGGTGAAGTTCAAAAATGCCTTCCAAAAGGAACTGGCAGCACGGCAACCTGATGTTAACAAGAAGACATGGTTAAAGTTGGCCACAGCGCTGGATCCACGTTTTAAGGATTTGAAATGTCTTCCAAGAGAAAAGAGGGAACAGGTAAAGATTGTAAGGATAAGATGGACTAATGAGTTCAATTTATAAAATCAATTCAAACTTTATTTAGATAAAGTTTCACACATAATAAATGCAACATGAAGTGCTTCTCAAAACAAAATATAACAGCCTACTGCACTTAGTATTAATGACAATCAGTCATTCATCCACCTGTCCATCTATCCATTCATTCATTCATTTAGGTTTGGACAAGTCTGGAGAACATGCTCCAAGCAGCAGAGCCTAGAAGAGCAGATACTCTCCAGCTCTCCACAGAGGAAGATGAGCCAGCTCAGAAGAAGAGGAGGAGCGCTCTCATTTTGGGGTCTGACTCTGACTCAGAAGAAGATGGAAATGAGTATGGAGAGCTGCAGCGCTACAGAGCAGAACCCAGCATTAGCATTGATGACTGTCCCCTGCAGTGGTGGTATGATCACTCAGGAACCTATGAAAAGCTGTCTGCCCTAGCACGCAAGTACTTGGCCTCCCCGGCAACATCCGTACCTTGTGAGAGACTGTTTAGCCTTGCAGGCCACATAGTGCAAAAGAAAAGGGCAGCCTTGCTCCCAGAAAATGTGACCAAGCTTGTTTGTCTCAGCGACTGGCTGAAGAAGGAGAAATAAGAAGCATGAGGTCAGCATAGCTGCTATGTCTTCTGTAGCCTACTGAAAGTGATTGCTTAATGTTATTTTAGCACTTTAATGTTATTTTTGTTGTGCTAACTTACAGCAGTGTGATTGATGGGTCTGTTTTTTTGCAATTATTGTAAGCAGAAGTGTTTGTGTTCAATACTTGTATTGCTCAGTTTTGTTGTTAACTTACAGCACTTTATATTGACCTGATGTTTTCTTTTTTTTTTCTATTTTCTATTTTGAGATTGCCAAAGGAACCATGCAAAAATAAATGACTTTATAAAGCCACTTTTTTGTTATATCAATCTTTTGATCTGCCACAATAATGGAATGAATTTAAATGTAAATACCTGAAGTTAAGAGCTTTTCTCAGCGCCTGTTGGGGAGCGATTTTAGGTTGAGATTAAAATGAGATTAATTAGATTAATTAATTACAGATCACAATTAATTAATCTTTCAATTTTTTTAATCGCTTGACAGCACTAATATATATATATATATATATATATATATATATATATATGTACACATATATATATATATACATATATATGTATGTATATATATATATATATATATATATATATATATATATATATATATATATATATATATATATGCATATACATATATATGTATATATATATATATACATATAAAAAAGGAACAAAACATTAAGACATTAGGAAGATAATACAACATAGACATGTCTACACATATTATAACCCAAGGAATATATTTATATGCATGTAAACATATATACATATGCATACATGTACATCTATAAATATATGTCTAATTTACAAACATACATATATTCTGTACATTTGTTGGGAGGGCAGCCTCCTTTGCAGTTCAGCGCACCCTGCAGGCAAACCCCGCCTCCCCACCCCACTCATAGCACTATTTACACAAAGTTAAAGTCAGGTAGACACACGCACACATATGCGCACACACGCACACTCACTCGCGCACTCGCAGACAACACAAACACGCACTCGACATCACCAGTCGGCATCCTCCTCTATGTAATAATCAGGGGTGGCTGTACCATCGAACAGGCCCGGGTCCAGTGACTTGCGCTGCTTTCCCCGAGCAAACACCCTGGACAGCGAGCCCAGCGTCATCTTCTCCTTCTTCTTCTTACGCTTCTGGTCCTCCAAGTCCTCCATGGACTGAAAGAGGCAGCAGAGGCAGGACTGTGATCACTTAAGGCAATTTTTTTTGGGTGGGGAAAAAAACAAACACTCTGAAAATTCAGATGCAACTCGGGAGGATCTGAACATATTTTGTTTTTCTGTTGAGTGCGATGCTTTCTGCTAATGTGATCAGCCAAGCTCGGCAAAAAAAATAAACAACTGGGAGGCAGAGTCAGCGTGAGAAGGTCACAGAGATCCACCCACAAGTGGTCAAGTGCCCTCTAAAGCAGAGGAGAGGGCAGGTTGAAAAACTTCTCGACGGAGGGCCAAACCGGGCCAGACTTTTAAACATGCCCTCAAGTTCCGCGGATGTAAACTGTTTCTCCAGCCTCCCACACAGGAGCAAGTCGGCCACGAAGGATGAGACACAAAACCACGCAAGCTCCCCCACTGGTTAAGTTCTGATGTCAACGCCGCGTGTTTGCATCCTTTTCTCACACTGTATCGTGTGGTGACACCGAAACTACAACTGCATCATTCCACGATGATCACAACATTGTACAAACTCTTTACAAGACAACACAAGCGCCGCAGTGCTGCACCAGTGGCTTGTTGTCTTAAGACTGCTCCTCTGCATTTCCGCAGAGCACTGCTTTCCAAAGAAATAAACATGCTGTGTAATGAGAAGGGGCCCTGGGCCGACTGGTTCCTGCTGCGTGCCACTGCGCGTTGCCTTCAGGCCCCCGCTGGAGCAGCTGGGCAACTACCACAACTGTGGCTACTTCATCGATTCATTGAACGCAGCTTGAAAGCCCTCATCGTTCTAATGCTACTCACTATTTGCTGCCGTTTCCCCCGCTGAACATTTTTAAAATATTTTTTGCATACTCAGTTTGACAGTCGTGGCGAACTTCGGCCACTTTTAGCAGGCGCCTCGGCCCAACACTGGCACGTTTACCTCAAATTGTCGGATTCTTCTCTTTGTCTTCCGCCAATTTTGGACCCCTCCGTTTTTGCGGCAAAAGCTGACAGTTTTGACCCCAGTGCACCTTTGCAGCCAAACTGGGCTGAAAACAGTTGGGCCGACGGGGTGTTTTCAACAACGCTCTTCAAAGTTCTGTTGTATCCTGGCACTTCATTACACAAGTCTTCCAGACTGATTTTCCTGTGAATCTCGGAGAATGAGGAAGTTGATTGGAGGTGTGTTCTGTCCGTTGCATTGAAAGTAAACTAGTCAGACTGTTGTTGTTTTTTTGTCTTTTGTGTTTATTGGACCTGGTAGTTATTAAGTGGCACAGCTTTTCTTTTTGCATGTTCACTGTATTTTGTTTAATGTTATAAATGCAGAGCTACTCCTGCCTAGCTGTGCTGTGAGCTGGAATATTTGGAATTGTTTAAATTTAGGTGGTGACATTCAGCCTTGATGCCATTATTTATTTCACCTATTTCATGCATATTTTTTAAAATCATTTCATGAAGACTCTTAGGTGTTCACTTCACATTCAACAAGAACCTCGTACTCCCACCCCTTATTTCTTTTTTTTGGTCTTTTTTGATTCGATTTTTTTTTTTTTTTTTTAAATACCAGTTACGCAATCAAGGCCTCTTATTGGAGGCTCATCTAAATGCATGTCACTTCCCTCTGGTGATGCAGCAAGGCGTTTCACAAAACCCTCGCCAGTCGAGAGCAAAGTGAAAAACATCACCACTCGTGCCAGGTTCTCGTTTTTTGGGTGAAAATTCCATCCAGCTGTCTCTCATTATACGCAATTATCTCATAAACAGCAGCCGTCGCCGCTTCCTCTTTGTCTTTTTCCATGGTTTTTAACAGCAGCTTTCAGCAGGAGTTTCTTGCTGTTGTCACAACATGAAGGTGGTGCCTGGATTCGTAATGCGTTCCTTTTTGTGCGCTCATTAAATGTGTGAAACAAAGCTTCTTTTTTTTCTTTGACGTAATAAAACATTGCAAGCTTTATCAAAGCATAACGGTGATGCTGCTTCCTCCCACTATGTCTGTGGCGACAGACAAAAAAGCTAAGCAAAAAATACCTACAAATCTGAAAACGTGGATTTGAGTAGTGTTGTCAAAAATATCGATATATCGATATTTTTTTTCGAGACTGAAAATTGAAGACGATACGATATGACTTCTCCGTAGTATCGATATATCGGGACTACACGCGCGGCGCCGCCAACACAAACGCAAACACTCCGAGCGCTCCCTCCGCTCCCTCCCTGCGACGACACTCAAAACTTCAACTGGACTACAGCCCAAATATCGTATCGAAGTCTGAAATATAGTATCGTGATAACACTAGAATTGAATTTACGACAACACCACCACCAGCAGCAGCAGCACTGAGCAGGCAGGCGGACGGCGAGAACAGAGGGTCAGACAGGACAGAGGAGGGGGACACAGACACAGAGAGCTGGTGAGGGGAGAGTGCAGAGGTGTGATTACTTGGGCGGGGGGGTGGGGGGGGCAAGGGAGCTCTTACATTGCAGAGGGAGTGGGTCCTGTGACGGGGGGAGTTGATGTCGCTGGGCGTGGACGAGCGGTCTCCGTCGGCCGCCGAGGCGTCCGAGATGACGGACGGCTGGCGGGAATGGCAGGGACTGATCCTGACCACCGCTGGGCACGCGCACACACACACACATACACACACACACACACACACACACACACACACAGTCTCACGTGTTGACAACTTCCCACGGTTAGTAGGAGAAACCTTCAGAAGACCCTCTGTTAGTACGCCGATGCCTCGAAGCAACACCCACCCCCTCCATCCCCAGGCAGCGCGGCGGGCGAGAGGACCTACCCTGTCTCTCCGTGGTGTGGCCGTGGTAGAGCGTCTGCTGGCTCTGGCGGATGGCCGCCGTGAGGGGCAGGTCGGCCTGCACCCACTCCTGGCTACCGTTGACCACCGGCTCGGTGGGCGTGGCCAGAGAGTGGCGCTTAGGAACGTCTTTCGTCAGGGTGGCGAGCGATTGTTTGGCCTGGAGAGGAGAGTGAGAGAGAGAGAGAGAGAGAGAGAGAGAGAGAGAGAGAGAGAGAGAGAGAGAGAGAGAGAGAGCATGAGTTTGATGGGAGCAGCAGCAGCACATTTAAAACTTCATATTATACATTATTTATAAATTCCGTGTAGAAAATATTTAAAAAATAAATGTAACCTCTGCAGTGTCAGTGGGGGATATCAGAAGATCATTTTCCATGAGTGACTTTTAAACATTGTTCAGTCTTAGGCTAAATCGCAGTTAAAGAAGTTTCCATACACAGCTCTTTTTTAATTTGTAATTTGTAAAAAATGACAACATAATCTCAAGAACCTTCATTTCCTTTTAGATAATTAAGACATTATTAATGAGGGACTTCTCATTAGTCAAACCATCCATGATGCAGTGCAAAAAACAAATTCAGCAGGTCACTGCATGGAACCATGAAACAAAGCGACTTCAACCTCTTCATGTGGCCCGCAGCAAGAAAATAGTCCATCTTATTTTGACTATGATGATTGTGTGTAAGAATAATATGCCTCTGGGAACGACAACATATGGCTGTTCGTCCCATAAGGGGTTAAGCTGGATGGTACCTGCCCAGACTTCCTGTTGGTGCATGCATGAGTGACATCGCCGGTCATGCCTGAAGTGGGCGGCTGTGATGTTCGACAATGTTTAACTGTCTAAGGCTGCAGTTTAAGTGTGCGTGACTGTGATGCAACCTGAGAAAAACACTCCCTTGTTGTTTTTACATTGCTTTGGTCTGGCTACACCCAATCACTGAGACGTAGCCACACCAAAACCTGACTGCAAACACAACTATATTATACTATATGAACTATATCAAAGTTAACATACTATTGATGACACTAATGGAAGCGCTTGAGAGAGTATTTAGCAAAATCCCTCATTGATGTCGATGCAACCTATGGAACGGAGCGGAATGATACGACTCTGTCAAATATTGTTTTCTGCCTGGGTTGGGTTGACAGCGATGCAGCTCCGACGGCGACGTGCCGACAAAATCTGATCTGCGATGCAGCCCTGATGCGAGAGTCTGTGGGTGGTTCTGCTTTGCCGAGGGAGGAGAGAGAGATTAATGACACGCAGACTGACAACTGCACCTTCCAGGGACTGACGCAGCGGCACAGAAAATAAGGCATGAAAATTCTTCCCCGCCACTGAAGTGACGCTTCGAGAGGGGGGAGGGTGTGTGTGTGTGTGTGTGTTGGGGGGGGTGCATCTGTTTGGACTGATATGAATACGGCAAACAGGGCTGCAAAGCCATCATGTTAATTCGAGCGAATTGTGTGTGTGTGTGTGTGTGTGTGTGTGTGTGTGTGTGTGTGTGTGGTGACTCACCATGGTGAGCTCAGCCTCCAGTTCCTTCACCCTGTTCTCCTTCATGTCCATCTGGGCTCGAAGGATGTTGGCCTGCTCCGTGGCCTCTTTGGTCTGCCTCCTCAGGTCCCACTTCTCCCTCTCCAGCATGTCCTTCTCCTTCGCCAGAGCTTTCACTGCGTCTTCGCTCTCCTGATGCACAGAGGCGCACGAGGCGAGGTTAGTTCCCCGAACCCGAAAAGGTCTTGAGAGCGTGTGTAACGTGGGGCCTTTTACTGACAGTTCAATTTAAAAAACAAACAAACAACAACTTAACAATACCGTTGAAAACAAACAAAGTATGTCAACATTACAGAGGTCAGATGTGAACTCTGGAGCGGTTCAGGAGTTTTATGATTTGACTTTTCCGCTGATAGATGGCTAATCGTTAGCATTAGCATTGACTAAAAACAAAAAGTACACTGACTTATTTCTGCATTGAACTCCATTTAAACCAGCTTTATGAAATGATAATGATCTTGAATGCTCTGCCATCATTACGAGTGCATGGAAATCAGTCAAGATGTGCTCAAGAAGCGTGGGAACATTTTAGTTTTTAATGAAAGCCATTTCATCTCTAATTAAAAGTGATAACACACTAAAAGTAGGGTAAAATATAAAGCATGATGCTTTTTTTTTTTTTCTTTTTTAAAAAAAAAAAACTCTTTTATGGTTTAGCACAAACAGCTACGTGAGATTAAAATTCAAATCTTTATTTTAGAACGAGAAAAAAATAATAATTCTTGGCAATTTTGAAGAATTCAGCTTCTGTGATGACGGCCGCATATTGCACACTTGACATTTATTCTCTAAAATGACATTCTATTAGACATTCAAGGCAACTGTCAAAGCCATCCCATATGAGACCCCGTGTTGTATTGTATGCACCCGTGACAACGAGCAGTTTTACAGTTATTGGCTGCAAAAGGATCAACTGCACCTTTCGATGTTGGTCGTAGTTGCGTATGAACTCCCGCAGCTGCTCCTCTCTGCTCTCCAGTGTTGTGTAAAGCTGCTGCATCTGATTCACAATGTCTGCCTTCTCCTCTTTCAGACGCTTGCGGTCTGCTTTCATAGCTGCAACACACAAGGCGGTCACACAACGAGGCATGAAAAGAGTGGAAACCTGAGCGGCAAACTCCACTCCTCAAACCGAACGCGGCAGATGAAGCGCACGAGGCGACTCAGTCTTGCCATGGCAGCAGATGGCCACTAGGTGACACTGTGTTGTCTTGTTTTTTTTTTTTTGTTGTTGTTCACGAGGCGTTGCGGCTAAGCAGCCGGAGGGTTCAGATGAAACGGGGTGATGTAATCATTTCAATCACAGAGACACTTATTCATTAACACATGTGGCTGTTTTCGCAGGCATGTGGGGATTTAATCTTAAGAAAAAAACTAATTGAATCTCATTTCTTTCAACCGAGCGCAGACAATTTAGCAGTCACGACGCTCCTAATGGGGCGGAGGGGGGGGTAGAGAAAAAAAAGTTGATAGTGCTGCTCTGCTGGGAGTCTGCAATCAGCGCGAGGCACGACTGAAACCTGTGCTTTTCATCGCTGCACGTACGCGTCAGCATTCCCTCTGTCACCATTTAGCCTCCTCGCATTTTGCACTCAGCATTCAAACCTGTTCTGCAGCAGTTACACAACAGCCCCACATGCTGCGGGCCACAACTGTAACTCTGTACAAACCCCACAAAGCAACTCATTATCTGTACCAACAGTACTTCCTTTACAAACATGCTGTTCAATTTTTTCTTTTTTTCTTTTTACATTTAAGGTTGATTAATTTGCACAGTGGTGGAGTTGTTTTTAATGTGAGGGACAAAGAAAAAAAAAAAAAAAAACATTGTTGAGTGAGATTAAATAATGTTATTTTTCCCTGGAGAAAAAACAAACAAACCTGTGACACATTCAAACTGGAGGCAAGCTACTTACACAGTATCAGAGACAAGTATTCCATGTGAGCACAGTATTATTAAAGGCATATTTGGCGGGTAAAAAGTTACCAGTTTTTTAATAGCTATATTTTAATCTTCATTTGTTGTTTGAAAGAGACTTAAACTCAGCAGTCGTGAGGTGTTCCCAGAAGAGGAAATAAACACCTGGCCAGGTTTGCCGTTACCAATCTGGGAGTGGTGTCGATGTGTTTTGTGACATCACAAAGGGCAGAGATTTCCGTAATTGTTTTTTCTTTTTTAGGCGCACAGCTTATAGGTAGGCAAATTGATGGATTTATGATAATATTTCAGTCTGGGGACAATTGAACAGCTTAAGTAATGTGGTAACTTAAAAAATGACCCAGTGAGGACGGACATGTGCACTGAAGGAGGTTTTCTCAGTCTTGGCTTATACAGTGTGTTTCAAGTTACAGAACAAATTCAGTTTTGTCGCTCATCGTGTAATTTTCACCCTCTTCCGTTCTCTTGCTTTACTCTTTGCTCTGCGGCCAGACTGGCTCAACGAACTGCTGTGGTGTTCAACGGCAGCGGCATTCAGCTCCTTCATGTTGAGACATGTTCATTCCAAGAGCGATGATGTCATCCACACTAAGCTCTCTCTCTCTCTCAGACCCTTTTTTTTTTTTTTTTTTGGCTGACAGCAGATAATCACACTCTTTTTTTCGGGATGCTGTTGAGAAAGAAGGGACGGCACATGACTGCGTTGACCTCTGACCTTGCAAAGCTTCCCTGGCGCGGTCCAGCTCCTGCTCCTTGTCACTCAGCTGCACACGGAGCTCAGTGGCCGACAGCAGGTTTGCGGAGCAGCCTCCCTGGGTCTCCTCCAGGTCCTTACTCAACATGTCCTTCATCTGCCGCAGTAGGTGGACCTCCTCCTGAAGCTGGGCCACCTCCTCACGCAGCAACACTGTCGGGGGAGGACGGCACAAAATGATTCTGTGCAACTTGGCGTATGCAAAAGAGCAATTTGTAAACTCCGTGTGCGGGACTGTGCGCAGGAATGAAATCAAAAGTGAAGGCAGGAAGATATGCAAAAAGATTAAACCAGAAAGGAAATAAGTAGCGCATCTAGACCTGAAGGCCGCAGGGCGCGATTATGCAGCACGTCGTATGATGTTGCCTCCAATCAACACATCAAACCATCTCGCCACTCTCGGCTGAGGCCTGCAGGACCAGCTAGACCCCGGTGGTGAGGGTAGTGGAGTGAGACGGCGCTCTAATGAAACTAAAATAGAAAATCAGTAACAAGCCCGAGTCATTTCTCTTCACTGGAGTGTTTTCCATCTGCCGCGAATCCCCTCCCAGCCCTGCAGGAAATCTGCCGGGCAGAGAGGAAAAGTAACAAGAGGGCACGGCGAGCAGAGCAGTGAACTAACGCTCGGGACGGCGGCAGAATTGATCCAACAGCAGGGTTTGGACTTTCTTGAAAATGACTGAGTTAGAGTTCAGTCGGTCCGCAGCAGCAGACCGACAGCGAGAAAACAAAAAAAACATGTGCACGTCGGTAACCGAGTTTTAAAAGTGAAAGCAAGCATGACGCTTGTTGTGTAATTATATGCATATCAACACAAACTTTAAAAACTTGCAGGTCTAACGTATTACCCATTTTCAGATCATTATTTTTCTACCTGGGCTGGAGAGAAGCAAAAGAAAAAAAGAAAACAATTGCTGCAGCTATATCCTTTTAGCGCTTGATCAGATTTCACAAGTTTCATATTTCCTGCCCAACCTCTCACATTTTCAGGTCCTTTTCACCCTGCATGCCGGTGTAGCAACCAAACACAATTCCTTCATTCATTCATTCATCCAGGCTGGAGCCCATCCAAGCTGTCTTCTGGCAAAGGCCAGAGTACACAATGCACAAGTTCCTGACTCAATTCATCATCCAAATATCTCTGTACATCTTCAGAGAACAACACTCAGAGAAACCTGCAGTTTTATGCTTCATTGCACCTTCCACGTATTCGTAGAGGACAACAATAAGGAAGGAAGGAAGGAAGGAAGGAAGGAATGAACACCTGTGTGAGGGTGTTACCACCAACCTTGGAGAGGTGTATCAGTGACATCACAAAGGATTTCCACAACTGCCAGTTTGTACAAAGAGGCCGATGGACTTGTCTCATATCTGGGAGTTCACCGTTAGAAAACATTGGCTGTGTGAATTTGGCACAACATGGGGCCTTTAGGAGAAGGTGTGTCTGCCACAAGAAATGTGTGTTCCTGCATATGGGTGTGTGTGTGTGTGATCACAAGCTAGAGAGGGACTGGGAGAAAGAAAACAGAGAATGTCTCTGCAGCCAGAGGTTGCAGGGCTGCGGCAGCTGTGATAAGAGAAGGAGAGGACGGTCCATCGGTCTCTGTTGACTCAGGACTCGGCGAACACACTGGGCAGCTCGGCGCCACATGTGACAGACAGTCTTGTTTCCCTGAGAGAGCGATTTTCCCCCAGCAGCGGGAATCAGTTTATTCATCTGTTCACCTACAGGCTCTCCTCGATTTGTCAGAGAGGGATCCCAGCTGAGCACCAACGCCTGTGGGCACACGTGTGGACTCTGGTGGTGCTCTGCCGTGTTCAGCCTCGTCTGCAACGGCGAACACGCTGGAAAAAGATAAATAAATCACACCTAGCGAAAACCCAGACAACGCAGCAATGTGTTTGATGGGGAGTAAGTCGCTTTTAATAATGAATTTAGAATAGGCCAGCTGCAGTGGTTTGATGGAAGATCAAAACATGGAGCCAGTTTGACATCCTCTGTGTTCATTTCATGAATCAATTTGGTGGATAGCGCGGGAACCACTTGGAAAGAGGAGGCACAATTTGGAAGGCGGCTGGATGAGTCTTTGGTCCATCCCATTCGAGCGATCCAAATCCATTTTTCACTGCCAGTTTTACCCAGTTTGCGTCACCTGAGGCCTGCTGTTGGTGGAGGACTGTTGGATCGCATTCGACCGTTCCATCCCTAGCTGGTGATGTGCGCCACCGTTAGACTCCTGCCAAGGGCATTCGGAGTGAAACCAAAGCATACTGTCAATACGATTTGCTTTTCTTTGAATGCAAAAAAGAAATCAGATTTTGACACAACAGCCAATTTTGCGACACTCTGCTTTGTTCACAGTCGCGACTTCTACTCAGTCCTCCTCAGGGGTCTTTGTGGTCAGCGAGCACCAGCGACCTCCTGGAAGCTGTTTGCTTGCAGACTTCAATATTTCCAAACAGGTTTCTGAGGTTTTTCTATTGGCAAGACCGAGATTAGCTTTGTAATCTGGATGATCCAGCAGCAGCGCCAGTTTGCAAAGCACGTCACTGACGCAGTCAAAGGCGGGAGCGAGTCGGTGACAAATTGGAACGGCGCTTAAATGAGATGAGCATGATTCACCAGCACATTTGTAATGTGGTTCTGCATAATCCAATTTCACAATCTTTGCATCCCTGGAGCTGCTATTACACACTCACCTACACACGGCGGAGCATGAACTGGTCACACTTCTGTCTTCCTTGGGGTTCCATGCGGAAGAACGAGGCAAAGAAAATTCTTACATCCTCTGTTGCTTTGTGAATGTGCCTGAAAAATGTGTGAAGGGACCCAACAGAGTTTTCTTTTTTTCTTTCTGGAGACTGACTGGAGTCAAAGCTCCATTGGTGGCTCTGGCACGTCTGTTTCCACACTATGTACTATGTTTCAGGCGCTCTTGAAAGCCATTTAAATTGGCACGGCTCACATAACGCACATACGCTGCCGTCTTTATGCACTGCTTTCTGTGCTTCTCTCAGCTCTGACCCTGGAATGGCTGCGCAACAAGCTTGGCCAGGCTATTGAGGAAGAAGGCAAGTCCGACTCTTGCTATTCAGCTGTGGCCCATCCAATTAATAACTCATCCGAGTGTCCCATTATAAGGTGTCCATCAAAGCCAGCTTGGGCTGGGGCATTGCTTTTTCCTCTCAGAGCAGGGCTGTCTCTCCCACTCACACATGCACACACACACACACACACACACACACACAGTGAGGTGCAGACTCATCATTAAGCAGTCGTTCACGGCTGGAAAAAGGTGAAGTGGAGGCTTGAATCCTGTGAACTGATAATTTAAGACCTCAACTGGTCTGCTCTTGGCAGTAGGCGGGATTAAAGTGAGACCCCACGGCAGGTCAGACGTAGAGATTCTTAATTGGATCTTTCCTGAAAACAGATCTATCTGTTTTGTTTCCAGATTTACTATAAAATAGATCATTTATGTGTGCAGGGTTCGTCGTTTCTCTTACTGCTGTCTTGATTGGGGACTCTGACGAGCCTGGAGCAGAAGCCGTATGTTTATACCCTCCGATTGTCACTAATTGATCATTTGAGCAACATTATTTCTACCCCTGGGAAGACTCTATTAGGTCAACTGGAGAGAAATATTCAAGAGGAAGCAGTCTCTGTCGCAATCAATACCAAAAAAAAGATGAAGATTGGAGAAGATTAACCCACAGACACGGCAGATGGGTTGTTTCTCAATGCCATTAGTCACAAGTCATGCATCCATCTGGGAAAGAGCCCATTGAAAACATTTAGAAAGGGTCCCTTTCAAAAAAAAAAAACAACAACAATTTGTTCACATCCAAAGCCGACCAGTCAGAATCTACAGAAATCCCCTTCCCAACGGTTCAGCTGATAAGGGAAGGGGATTTTTTTTTTTAACCATCTCCAGGAGCAAACTGTTCCCCCATGACAGCTTTGCATGTGTGCAACAGTCAGTGTTATGACGTGTCAAGTATTTCGGTGAGTATCCTCTCAGGCATTTCTATTTCAGAGAGCACCAGCGACAGCAGCGAGACCCAAAACATTTACACGGTGAGTCAAATGCAGAAAGAGCAAAAGCGTTTTCTGACTATCAGTCAGAACAGTCGAACCGTAGGGTTGAATGTTCTTCTTCAAGTCTTCGTGAGTGACATCTGACCCACTTCTAGCCAACATTTATATGTTAAAAAAGGTCCTGTGTGGCACTTTGTGTGCCATAGGACACAATCTGGGAATCTTGTTGAAGCACAAGACAGGAGAGGAGAAACACAATGATAAATCAGTAATAATGAGACAAATACAATGCAATCAATGCATTGTTTTTTTTAGTCCTGTGCTGTCTGCATGACAAAATGGATAGATTTTTATTGGTTGTGTTTGAACCCCATTTTACTATCCCCACCTGTCACTAATGAGCCTGTTTACATGTGGAAAACTGGCAACTGGCGTTCAGTACATTCCACAACTTTCCCCCGTCTTTACGCAAACATGTCCCAACTTGTCAGGAACACGCTGCTGCGGAGGCCAAATCAAGAGAGAATCTCACGGCGATTGATAAAGTTGAGCGTGCTTCATTGATTGGCTCGATGTCACAGTTGAAACCACACCTTTCATCTTTTTTTTTTTTTTTTTTTTTTTTAATAGATTTTATTCTGGATCACAACACTTTGCGTCTCCCGATCTTAATACTGCAGGCAAACGCAGGCTATGGAAGCTCTCTGACAACAATACAATTAAAATTCTCCGGCGCACTCATACCAAATTGCAGCGGCGCTTGTTATGGGGCTCAACGAGCATGAAAACAAAACATAAAGCATGAAAACAAAACCAATCCCCAACTCTGTTCTCTCGTAATCGGCCCCTTAGAGCTCCTCTCATGCATAGCTGAGTATTTACACACACTGCGGGTCAACAACGAGCAGGCAGAGGTGGGACAGGAGGGCTGCTTGTGCCGGTTCAACCGCTTCACCTGTCACAATTCAAATAACTGCGGAAAAAAACAAACAAACAAACAAAACGTCCCTTCCTGACATTATGGATGAATGTAAGCAGTGTTTACCTGCTGCAGCACGCTGGAGCAACAGCCTCATGCTCTCGATAAACGCTCTGAGCGAACCGTGCAACAGGTGTTGCACCGCGAGGCGACAGCACGAAAACAGATTCTCATTCCCCAGAAATAATGCCGAGCGACATCGCAGCTTGTAATAAAAGTTTTCCGTGGCGAGTGGCGTTTGAAGGACAGGCGTGGGGGTGTTTGTTTGCGGTAGCCGTCGGCGATTTTCTCTCTCTTTTTTTTTTTTTTTCGAATTCGAGTCCTGTGATACAGACTCGCGGCTTTATTGTAACATATGGTGGCGAGGTAAAGGAGGGCTGGGCGTGCTTGTGTGTGAAGGGCACGATGAGATAAACTACAGAGGGAGGCTTTTGCCGTGAAATAAAGAAAGAACACCCTGAAAATATGCTTTGGAAAAGTTACAAAAACTCTGATTGGTTTTCAATGAGAGTGGGAAAGAAAACCAGAGCGGCTTTGCAACCACGTGCTTTATTGACACTGCACTTTTATTGCCTCTTTATATCAACAAATGCAGAATTAAGTGTTGAGATACAGTCAGGCCGTGCTGCCTGGCCTCGGGAGCCAGTGTGGAAAACACGGCGGCTGAACGTGGCGGCTCCAGCTGTCAGCCTCCCTGAGGGGAACCAGCAGCACGTCTCTGTAACCACATCTGAGCTCAGCAACATGGCGACCACTCAGCTCCCCTCACTGACTCATCCTCATAGCTGTTGGCTCTTTATTACCCCCACCAAATCCTGGACTATGGAAATTTTGCTATCTTGGAGAGATGAATTTTTCAAACTTGACACATATGACTTCAGTCGTGGCAGCCAGCCAGTCACTTTTAATAAAAACTAAACAGCGGCATGCCTTGCTGGTACTGGGTGGTGCTATACGCCCAGAGATGAACCAGCGGTTATTTGACTACTTGTTTGCTATGTACTCCAACCAGTCTGTCCAGTCCAAAACGTGACCCCCTGACATCAACAAGGTGCTTTTCCTCCACAAAACTGCTGCTCACTGGATCTTTTCTCTCTTTTTTTGGAACCATTTTCTGGAAACCCTGGAGATGGTAGTAATGTGGTGAGAATCCCAGTAGATCAACAGTTTCGTGAAATAGCCCGACCAGCCAGCCCATCTGGCACCAGCAACCATGTTCACTGCGTTCAAAGTCACTTCAATCGCCTTTCTTCCCCACTCTGATGTTCACTTCAGTGCGTCAGTAAATAAATGGACATTTTACCTGGTAAAGTATGCAATTAGCTAATGAAGGATGCCAGGCTTTTTCTCAAGACTTATGAATGGCAAATTATGCCAAAAGTGATAAAAAGTCATAATCACAAGACGCTACTGTGCAGTAAAATTAACCCGGGAAGGAAAAAAAAAAAGCACCTTTGGATCATTTTTGTCGCGCTCTTTTATCTTATCGGCCTCAAGCCTGGATTAGTCCACGTCTCTTCCTTCTCTCCGTTGCTGCTGGATACACTCGATTACTGCTGGTGTGGGTGTGCACGAGTACCTGAATGCGCTTATGAGAGGAGCCCTGGCCTCCTGTAATTACAGTAGAGAGACGAGCTGAGAGGGAAGATGGCGGTCGGCTTCAGCTGCCGAGTGAATTTATCACACAGGCAACGCTGGGAACGTTGGAAATGTGACAACAAGAAGAGCAGGAAGCACCGAAATAGTTTCAACGAGGAATGTAAAGTCGTCTGTGAAGCTCTGTCACACGAGAGTTCAGCTTCACCCGCGAGAATCTCTTTACTTTACTGTACTTGCATAACACTTGTCACACTTGAAGATTGAAAAAATGATGTTTTACATTGACGGCCTTTAAGTGACATTTTTTCCTAAACTATTTTTATTGTTAAAGCAATATTCAGAGTCAACATTTGTCTGTAACTAACATCTGTCCTTTCGACTATATTTTGATTACCGAAGACCAGGACACCCTGCCCAACGATGACATATTCAAATGACCTGTTCTGTCCTGGGATAAAAGGATGTTTGGTCTCCCTATATTACGGCAGGTACAGAGAAAAAACATATCGGCGAAATATTTTGTGCAACCTCCTTCAAACGAGACCTCATGTGTAAAGAAGACACCCACCCTGCCGCGATTTCAGAGCACTTCGTATACAGCGCGAAACAATGGGCAGGGAAAATAGCAGCAAAATCAGCAGCGAGCTGACAAAGACGAGAAATGAGGGGAAGAGGAGGGAAAAGCGGGCAGACATTCAAAGGCTCATTCTGTCAATTCAGTCAGCAGCTCCCCGTTGATTCTCGATTCACTGAGAGGTCGGGTGGGTGGCGGAGGCAGGCTGCAGCGATAAGAGGCTTTAAAACAACATATTTAGCAGCCCTTTTTTTTCGCTGGATACTATAGTTAGAGGAGGGGGGTCGGGGGGGGGTCTTGTGCCATAACGGAACATATGTATGCAGGTTATACCTTCAGATTCGGCACGCTTGCGACATGAAAGGCAGTCAAGCAGTGACAAGCCTCCATCACAGACAGCGGCAGGGACAATCTCTTCAGTGCCGATGCTCCAGCCTGGTAAGAGCTTGCTGTTAATGTTTGTGCCCTGGGGTATTGCGCTCTATCCCATGAACTGATGAATGCAATGCAACATGCTTTGAATTTGGATGGTATGTAAAACATCACTGTTTCACGACGTACCCTAAACGCATACGTGCGCATCTCTGCTTCCGTCAGCCGCATGCGTCTGCAGCATCACCTGGAATTAGGCGCAAAAAACGCTTCTATTTCCGGCATTTGCACTCTCTCCCTTTGTTACCCTCGACTCCAGTGGAGCAGCCTCACATGATTAATTATCCAAACACCACTGCAGATCATTGTTGTTTTGATAAACCCCTCGTTTTGATGTCTTGCCAAGCTGCCAAGCTTTTTGATGGTTTACTCCTGCCAAAGTGCAGAATTCAAATTCCGAAAATAGCATATTTACCCCCACTTTGGCTGCCTCCTGCAAAAAGCGAAAAGCGGCATTTTTTTTGGACCTTCTATGGGTTCAGAACGCCAAGTATTGCCACGGGAACTACAAAAACGGTAAGAGGTCTGTCTCGCTGAAAAGACATTGAGATTAAAACCTCTTTATCAAGACTGACATAGTCATGAGTACAGCAAGACAAACAATCCTGCAACAAAACTCTTGCTCCCTTGACAAACGAAACTCATTTTAAACTGAGATTAAAAGGCTGTACTACCACGAACTTCATTTCCATGGCGGGATTTCGCTTGTGAATATTCAAATTACCCCGATTGCTCTGACAGCCGACACGGAGCAAGCGAGGCAGCGCTATCAAACCTTTGATATCACGCAATTAATCAAAGTTATCACTCGGGTGCGATGCAACGATCCTTGCCGCTCGGGGGCTTGGGTCTCTCATGTCGGCCGCATGTTGGTGCAGCAAATCGATTGTGCTGGAGCTGCTTGACTCCGTTGCTGGCTCCGTTCCAAGGTTCCTAGCTAATCTCTGAGCACTGCCTGGAGCGCGGCGCGCACTTCGGCAGACTTACTTACTGACCTTCGCCGAGTGGGTGTGCAGACTCCTGCGACCGTTTGGCAAAATTCATTAGGGAAATAATTTTACCTGGTACGAGCCACGGAATAAGACCTGAGGCTGAGTTGTTTATTTTCATTAGTAAATTAAGTCTATCTATCTATCTATCTATCTATCTATCTATCTATCTATCTATCTATCTATCTATCCATCGAGAAGGCAATACTGTTTGGTACCTTTTGCAATTCATGGTGCCTCTTTGCCAGACCCTGCTGACCTCCCAGCGTGAACTGTCCTGAGCGCCCGTGGAGCTCATGCCATAGAAATCCATATGGCTAAACAATGAGATCCATCATCCATACGAGCCCACTAGCGAGGGCAGCTCGATGTGTTAATTACCTTGAGTAAACCAGCGGGTGGGGGGACAAAATGCCTGAGGATCTACAGCAACTGGAATCAGTTGTGGGGATGTGAGCGCCTGTCAAAAACAGTGGCACCTGGTCTGCGAGAGAAGGCTAATCCACACGATACGTTCTTCTGCTGCAGCTGAAGCAGGGAGGCCATCAAACTGCCTCACTGAAGAGTCTGTGCCTGAATAATGCCCACTACTAGTTGATGGAGGTCTCATATTACAACTGACTCCCAGAAGCCATTTGTGTGCTGGACTCCAGCGGAGGAGCCTCACGTGATTAAACGTCCACACCCCCAAACACACAAAAACAAAACACAGCTCGGATCTTTTGAGCTGAAACACTTTGGTTTGGGCTTCCTGCTGTAGTTCACACATGTTCAGAGAGTAGGCAGGAGACCAAGGAGGTCGTAATGTTGTAACAAGCACCTGGCCGGAAGTGTTAGATAATATAATATATGTGTTATATAAGCGACATCACAACCGTCTGCTTTCCACAGGTGCATATTTTTAGCAAGCACTTTGCGAAGAACAGCGCTGGCAGTGAAGGATGGACTTTTTCATTTCTGAGGAGTGTATCTCTTATAAAAGGGACCTTTACCAATCTCGGTCCACTCTGATGAAAGCAATAACGCTCCTTCATCGGCCACACACAGCCACTGCAACTTCACCCAGATGCTCGAACACCAAGACTGTGGCGGAGCCGCGCCGCACGCCGCATCTTACGGCTCTGGTTAAACTGCGAGCGTGAAGCCGACAGCGATGGGACCATCTGTCTGCGGCCGCTCAATCTGTCAACTCATTATCTTTTGTAATTCTGAGCGCTGACCTCGGGGTGCAGCCGCCGCGCCGGGAGTCACGCAGGACGCAGCGAGAGCAAACTCGCTCTCAGCCGTCTGACAAGCCGCAGTGACACACACACACACACACACACACACACACACACACACACACGCGCAGTAGATGGGGGAGATACGAACGAGCTCGATCGCACGCGAGAAGACGCCGCCGCAGCGGAACCTGTTGATGACGGCCGAGCAGAGAGCACAGAGGAGTGAGGAGTGAGGAGTGAGATATCCATCCCTTCCGCCGCACTCGAGACGGCTTTGGCTTAGCATAAGTCATTCACCATAATGCACATCCACGGAAAACAGATCAGGTTCCTCCCTCGCACGTTAATCCAAAAACACAAGAGCCCTCACAGACATCAATCCGAGCCCTCAGACTTGAGCCCCCGCAAAGTCTGAACCACTGAACCGGATCCGATCCCGCCAAATATCAGTCCATTTATTTATAACGCAAACAGATTAACAGATTACAATGCCATCTGTATTTACGTGCCACATGTAGGTCAGCGTTTGCTGATGTGATGAACAAGGCATATTTGAGCGAATCTCTTGCGAAGTGAAGGGCTGAGTTGGAAACAGATGTGCGGGAGATAAAAGGAACACGTTACTATTGTAAACATGCGACTAAAAAAAAAAAATTATCGCATACAGTAGAAATATATGATTGTTGACAATTTTCATCATCAACTGTTGTCATATATGAAAAATATGACAATAAACCTATAAGATTTGTTTTCTTCTCTATTTGGTGTTATATCATATTTTTAAAGCAGTATTTCCCATTACAGCAGTTAGCAGTAATTCAACTGTGAATTAGATTATGACCTGTATCTTTGAAATAGGTAGCAGTGAAACAATACAAAAACAAACAAAGAAAAGAAAAGAAAAAAAATACCAAAACGCACTAAGAGACACTAACTAACTCATTAATGATCCAGCCAATGAGATGATCTGACTGGTCGGTATTTGACTGGCAGTGATTTTCCATTGGGTTTTAATTAGCATCAGGCAAAACTCAAACGAGAATCAAAAACTTTGAGGAGTTTCAGCGGTGACACACCTCGCTCACACGCCTCTCAAACAAACACAGCCAGCAGCGCACACGCACACGTGCATTGGAGTGCGCTCACACACCTGCGACTCTGGCCGCCGCTGAGGCCTCACACACGTACACACACACGCGCGCACACACGTACACACACACGCCGGCAGCACCGGCAGCTGCCTCCGTCTGCGCCACCTACCAGTTCTCGCCTTCTCCTCCTCCTTCTCGGACCTCATGTCCTCCTCGGCTCTGGCTCTGTTCGGCTCCACTGTCAACTGTGGTGTGAGCTATCATAGCAGGTAAAAAAAAACAACAACCAACTAACCAAGCCTATTACCTATACACACACACACACACACACACACACACACACACACAGACAGACAGACAGACAGACACACACACACACACACACACACACACACAAACACACACGTACGTACACAAACCGGAACGCACGCAGCCAGCATTCAATGCTGCACTGCAGCAGGACGCACCCAGCCCTTGCCGGCTGAGGCTCCGCCCAGACCAGGTGACCAGGAAATGCTCTGCTGCGAGAGCACAGGGACGCATTTCCTGACCCCTGCCCCCCCCCACACACACACACCACTCTGAGCTATTCTTACCACCTGTTTGGCGACACGCCCACCCAGGTCGCTCTCACTCCACGCCCACTCCTGCTTTTCACATTCCCCACCGCAGCTGGGGGATGGAAGTGGAGGGTGGAAATGCAGCTCGCGCCCTCGGGCTGCGAAACAGGTGAGTCAGTGGAGCACTTGCCCCACCTGATGGTTGGAGAGCGGCTTGCGTAACGACGCCCTGCGTAACAACAGCGAGCAGCCTCGGAGGTTTACTTACTCATTCCCCGTATGTCTCCAACTGGGGCTACAGTCCGTGCAAATATAAGGAACTCGTAACTGGCTAATGGCTGTGTGCTAAAGTCAAACGGAGTCATTGTTTCTTGATGATTAGGCTCCAGTGCATCCTGCGACCTCGAGTGCAGGGGAAGCAGCTGTAGAAAACATAACATTCCTGGATATTTAAAAAAAAAAAAAACTTTACTAATGTTTCTAACTAGGGGTGTGAGCATTAACTCCTTAATGGCGATGAGATTAAATACAAGGCATAACGCACACATTTTTAATCGCATTTTAATCGCAAGCCTTTGTTCCTTCCATTCACCCACAGTCAGGTCTTCAAGCTGTAGGGCTATGTTTTGCTAACATTAGCTTAGAGTTTATTTTGTGCAGTTCACACAATGAATGGTCAACGCAACCAACCACACCAGTGGTTCTCACCGGCTGCTTCAAAGCCACCAGAGGTTTTTCTGAATGACTGGTCTGACTGAATCCCACTTTCTTCTTGCCCCTACAGGTAGGGGCCGCACTCGGCCTTCACTCGCATCCCCACTCCCAGGGATGTGATATGCTGGCCCGGACAAGTGCACGTGCCAACAATCCCCAGACCGCCTAGTATGCTGCTGCTTGCGCAAATTCTAAGCTTCACTTTTGTTATTGGAGCACATCACATAAGATGATTTTTTTCAACCTAGGACAGAAACACAGTTTTCCTTT
Organism: Nelusetta ayraudi; assembly: GCF_046127955.1. Taxonomy (NCBI): domain Eukaryota; kingdom Metazoa; phylum Chordata; class Actinopteri; order Tetraodontiformes; family Monacanthidae; genus Nelusetta; species Nelusetta ayraudi. The sequence goes on along the minus strand of NW_027466067.1, from coordinate 10,987,012 downwards.
TTTGCTTGTGGTTCTTTGTGTCTGTATTTAAAAAGAAAAGTATTTTTAACCCATTTAATATATTTGTCTTGGAGTCATGACAGGGGTCATGTCAAGGAAAAATAAGATTTTAAACCTGCAAATCAAAACGCAATTACATCGCGGTTAACTTTGGAAATTCAGAGCTTGATCACAATTTAAGAATGAATCATTTGACAGCCCTATTTCTAGCAATAACGTCTGTCTCTAGCCTGCCGACGAGCATCACAGAAATTAAATATGCCCATCCTTCCATCCTTTTCTTCTTTTCGTGTGCTGTCCCAGATATCAGGCGTCTCTGATGCAAGTAAAGTGCAGTGACGGGTCACTGGTAACCCTCTCTCCCAGGTTAGCGGCAGCCACGTCAGAGCAGCTTGTTTGGTATTGCACACAGAGATGCACACAGCTTGCCGCCAGGTGGTTGTTCGGACTGTGACATGTTCAGTTAGCAGAGAACCAAATCGTTAGGTCCGGCTCTGACGAGCGGAGAATCGCACCTATCCAAGTCGAATCATCCGTCGCTGCTTCTCCTGCACTCGGGGTCGCAGGTGAGTCGACCCCAGTTGTCTTGAGGCGAAGGCAGGATACACACCAGACGAGTTGCCAGTGTGTTGCAGAGTCACAAATTCCCCTATTTTCATTTCATTATTAACAGTCGGCATGTGAGCGCAGTGGGGAGGAGACAGCGATACTCGGTGTCGACGTGGGTCAGATGACACGGAGATTGACGTGGGTTTTAATCGGCTTGGCCCGGCTCGGCTTGCAACGGCAAAGGTAAGACCCGTGTCGAGACGCTTATCTGTGTCACACTCATCTCCTCCAGCTGCAACTGACTGGCTACAAATTCCACCTGCGCTCGAAAAAAACTCTCCAGTCTACGCTACGTTTTGCAGGGACAGAAGGTGAAAGTAAAAACACTGACCACCGCCCCGCCTTCCTTCCATGTTGCTCCATCTCCTTTCCGTCTCCGCGCTGATGGAGACAAACAACCATTTTGCACTCTCGCTCACTCCCACGGACGGACAATTTAGAGTGGCCAATTAGCCTGATGTGCGTGTGTTTGGACTGTGGGAGGAAGCCGTAGCACCGGCAGAGAATCTACACAAGGAGGACATGCAAGAAATGGCCCTCACAAGTCTGAGAATGGAACTCGCAGCCTTGTTGCTGTGGGGCAGTTGTGCTAATCAGTGCGAGTCATTCTCCAGCCAACAATCTGATCCCCGGCCTTGCTCACATACTGGGATGAGGACGGCGGACAGTGATTTGGAGTCTACCCAAATATCTGCCACAGATATTTGGGTACCCAAGTCTCCCCAAATATCACCCACTGATCAGTGTAACTGGGCATGTGAGCATGTGAAATAAGACTACACTGCTCCTCTGTTGTCTTCAGTGTTGGTGAGTAATCTATTACTAAGTAATCCACTACTGTAATTAAACTACTTTTTAAAGTAATGGAATAATGTAATGGGATTACTGCGGCAAAACTGGTAATTATATCATAATTACTTTATCACGTAACGGATTCCATTACTCTTCTGAAATATTCTGCAATCTAAAAATATCTTATTACTCACAAAATGTCTCAAATTTTGAAAAACAACCGAAAAAAACAACGACATGGCAGACTGACGATGCAGCTGTGGATGCAACGTCATTGATATGCAACGACGCACCAAAACAAGCTTGGCGGCAGCAAAAGAAAAAACAGCGACCGCTTTGACAGCTGGACATACAAACATTATTTTGAGTTCATCTCGTCAAAATCAAAGAATATTGTGGTTCGTTGTACGTCGTGTGCAGGAAACAAGATGCTCTCAACTGTTACTTTAACTTTTTTTTTTAACTAAAGTAATTGGTAATTAATAATCGATTACTTATGAAACAAAGTAGTTAAATAAGTAATTCGATTACTTTCTAAAGGAGTAATCAGGAATCAGTAGTTGAACTACTTTTATGGAGTAATCCCAGCAACACTGGCTGTCTTTAACCATCGAGCTATCAGTGTGCGACTCCTTTACTGCCCCAATCCCTGAACTCTGCACCATCAGTGGCAGCTTTACATGGAAGATACGCAGCGAGAGCGAGGGAAAGATGCGAGGCCGCTCCACTTTCCTTGAGGGCTTCTTCAGGCCCGGGGCGAGCGCAGGTGATTCCAGGGAAACTGATAACGGCGCCTCAGTTTGGCTTGTTGAGCCCAGTGGGCACAAACTTATAATGGAATTTTTTTTTTTTGTTGTTGGCTTCGTAAGAACTCGAGGCGCACAACAAGCTGGCTCTTGTGTCAGAATAATGCCGTCAAACCTCTTTTGCATTGGAAGGCGTGACAGCGGTTCTCGGGCTGAGGCTCGGCCATTTGTCCCGCCTGTCAGAGGGTGACGCTGCCGCGTACGGGCTCCTTCCCAAGATCGTAAGTGCGCTAAGCAGACACGTGTCGCATGAGGCAACGGATCCGTCAATCACGCGTTGACGCCTCAAGGATTACTGCCAGGCTCCATGCTCCGACTGGCCACAGATGAGAGAAGAGATTGAAGCGATATCTCTGCCGTCGCGCCCACAATTAACATCTCATTGCCCCCCGATGCAAGTGTTTGCCTGCGCTGACAGCTATAGAGCCAAATCATTACACAGTTAAGCATCCTAATTATATCTTTTTGGAGCCAAATTTGAGCCCATATGAAGCCCAACAGGCTGCTTTTATTACTTAAAAAGGAAGGGAAGGAGGGCGGCGGGTTTAATTTGAATAAAACATAATATAATTTGAAGGTCATACTATAGTTTGCCTCTTGGCCACACTCAATTTTTATTCCGCGTGATGCTTTTATTCCTGTTGTACAGCTTAACTCCCGCTATCGCTTTGTCATTCATTTACTCTGCATGCTCACACTTGAGCCAGGAGAAAATCCTGCAAGTCTCTTTCTTTTCAACTCCGCTCTCCCGGCATCTTCTCTTGTTCTCAGCCGAAGTGCACAAGGTTGGAGCCGTCACTCGGCGTTATCTGCGCCGGGAGCTGCATTCAAATATGAGCTCGTCTTGAGACAAAGGCGGGCCGGGCGACATAACGAGGGGACGGACTGAGCGTAGCGATGGATATAGAGTGTGACTGGGGTCACCGCTGGCGCTCGCCATTGTCGATGGAAATGACACGGGCTGCCGAGCTGTTAGGAGGAGCCGTATTGGACGGAGGGAGTGGAATCACAATTTTTGGTGAAGCCTCTGCTTTGATACCAGCGTGGGGACAATGGAGAATAATGGCAGCCGTTAGGATGACAGGACAGAGCAGGCAGCGAGTTTATAGTTTAAGCAAAGTCCATTTTCCATCAGAAAATACAATCAAACAGGTGACACGGTCATCAGTCTTCTCTCACCTTGAGTGCTGTCCAGCAGTGTGTCTAATGCTTCGGAACGAGAGCCACGCTAGCTGCACAGCTGTCATGACGCGAGGTGCAAGAGAGGCCAGCATGTAGCCTGGTCCACTTCATGAGAAACACGTTCACTTCCACAAAGTAGCCTAAATCCAGTGGCTTTCGAGAGAACTGCCACGTACAGGTTGATGTTAAATTGGAAGAAACTCACATGAGATCACTAATAACATGATATTTTTCTTTAAGGTAGCAGTTCTGAGGGATCATGAGTCAGTTTAGTAAAATAGTAACTCTTTGAAATAAAGAAAAGGTATTATAATTTATAAGATAATAAGGTAGGCTACAGTCCCGGCCATCTAACCACCCTATGTTACATTATTATTACCTGATGCTATCATTGTCTTGGTGCACTTGATTGATCTTGCGTGTTCACTCCCGTGTTCTTTTTTGCGTGGAACCAAAAAACAATTAGTCGCTCCAGCGGTGGCAACTAATGGGTATTCATCACAGGATTCACAATAAACAGAATGACAACACTCATGCAACAATGCATGTGCAGTTACCATCAGTCAACAAGCTACACGGCGAACAAAGTTTTCGACTTCTTTTTTTTTTTTTTTTTTTTTGGACTCGTCGCTCCCCCGTGCGGCAAGAGCACGATTTAGCCAGAAAGCGGCGCAATGAACCACTCAGCATCCATTCAAGGTAAAGCACTCTCAGAGTAAAATGCAGTTTTTCAACAAACACACACACACACACACACACACACACGCAATCCGTCCTAAACGTTCTCTGCCCTCAGCCCTGGCACCACGCAATCATGTGACAAAACAACCTATTTAACCGCGGCCAGTAAAAGCCTGCACGAGTCCCTTCGCACAGAGAGCTGTTATCTGATTGTTCCCGCGCCGCCAGGCCTCCACGCAGCCCTCTGCTCCGGTGCTGACCTCCCGGTCGGCCCGACAACCCTGTGTCTTTTAACTGCCTGGCTAAAGCGTCGTCATGGCAACACTTTGTGTGCTTCTTTTATTCATTTATTTACTTCTCCCTCTCGCGGATTGATGGCCGTACCTTTGCCGAGAGAGCAGTCTGGAGTGCCGAAGTCCATCAGGCTGGAAATTTCGGCCGGGTAGCACAAGTCCGTCACCATCGTCATCTGTCTGTGATGGACCGACTGATCTGCAGAGGAGGGAGAGGGAGCAAACAGTACAGTGTCACTCGGCCGCATCGTCAGTCATGCGTTTAATGAAAAATCCAGAAATACTTTGGAATCGCACAAACGTTCCCTCTGTGTGAAGAATGGAAGGGCGCGATGGATTGAACTCCACTCGACCATTTCAATGGACTGAGTCCGTGTCTCAGCACTCAAACGAGGAAAATGTATGGATTTATTGACCGAGGTGTCTCCCACCCCGCTCCAGCAGGTGGCGGTGTTCCCCCTCAAGGCAACAGTGTCAGAACTTTTTCCAATTGACTCTTAAACCACAAACGATCGACAAACAAGTTTGCCGAGGGGAAACCAGAAACATGCCGAGCAATAAAGCACAAAGAATTCCCCTCGGTATGTGCAGCAAATATCATCGATTTACGCAGATTCTCACGCCTACACACAGTCTTGTGTGTGTCCATGTGCATCAGGACATCGCGCTCAATCAGGTGACTTATCCTGACATGATAACTATCAGGAACATTGCACGAACATCCCCCATCAGACATTGCATCACTTGTGAACAGCCTGGCCTCACAGGACCGCACAACAAGTGGTGACGCCTGCTCCATTTATAAACCATGCCCGGTGAAATCATTTTTTAACTTGCTTTACTCGCCTTGCTTTTATTTTGGCGGAACCTGTTTGATCCATTTCGGCTCCTTGCAGCTCGTTCTCACTCATCGGAATGATCAAAATCCAGAAGCAGAAGAATAATGAGGCTGAAATGACCCCCCCCCCCTTTTTTTTTGGCAAGTGCTATTTCTTGAATCACCCAAGACTGGAAACAGGTGAAGATTGATTCGCTTGCCACCAGAAGTTTCTCCCTTCCGCCGACGCAACGTGTTAAAAGTGTGACGACTTGTGAATGGCTGTCACAGCTTCAGTGGTGTGCTTTGTTGGACAGATATGACTGAAAAGGTGATTGATTGGGTGTTTTAAAGGAAAATCTTTTCATTGTAGGTTAGTATGCTGAGCCCGTGTGCCCCTCGGAGGCTAAAAATGTTGGATTTCACGCCAGATGAAGGGGGTGAGAGCGCCTCCTTTAGTCGAGCGTGGGGCTTTTTAAATTAGTTTTCCCCGTCGGGCATCATCCTCTGTCCGCGAGCGGAGCAAATGACCGAGCCACCCTCAGGTGCTTCCTGAGAGGCACCATCTGCACGGCCGGCCCTCCCGCCTGCCTCCTCATCTGCATATCCTAGACAGCTCCCATTTCCATGACAGTATGGTATTTATCCAGATCACTGACCTTCTCCAGCCGTCTCTCGCTCGCTGGGGCTCCTGACCCGTCATCAAGTGTTCAGGTGTTTGTTAGGGTTGACCTTTTCTGCTATCTCCAATATGCAGATTGATGAACGATCGAGGCCGTTTCGCTCATCAACAACAACAGCAACGGCGACAATCAGTGGCGGGGGACGGAGCGGACGCACAACGTGTAGTGAGAGTCACTACACGAAAGAACAGAGGGGCGAAAATGCGACGTGTCGAGAGAGCGTTTCATGCCGATGGATTTGTGCAAGCTCCTGAATGCGTACACCTGACTGCATATGGTAAGCACAGTCAATCGAGTGAAAGCTGAGCTCCCCTTCCCGAGGATTTGTTTAATTAGCCGGGTGTGTGTGTGTGTGTGTGTTATATTTCACCGCGAAATTGCCCCCCCATCACCGCGGCGGTGCCAGCGCAGTGAGCCGTGCGGGCTGGACTCTGGAGAAGCGACAACCCTGAAGAGCAGGCCATATATCTGCCACCTTGTTTCTGCCTGGTCAGTCCTCTGCTGTCGGAGGTTAAAGGCTACGTGAAGGATGAGGCGGAGCCGAGCATCCGTCACCCGGCGGAGCCGAGTGGGCATCGCGAGAGCTAATGACTGTAATCACAGCCGCTGTAAGCATCGTTTTACATCCCATCAGAATCACCGTCGTCACTGTGGCCCATCGCAACTCCTTATTTCATCCAACCCCATGTTTTGCTGACGTAAGTGCAAATGTACTTTGACGCAAACCGGTACAGGGGAGAAAACATTTTGTGTAACTATTTTAAGAAATGCCTTTTTCTCAGGCTGCTCGGCATGTTTGACTAACATTAGAAGGTGATGAGAAACTGCTGCAGGTTTGGCAATTAGCTTTAGTTTTTTACGCGCTAATTTTTCTTTCTGTACAAATTGTGGATCAATCAAAAATCGACTTAAACATGGTCATGGTCACGTAGCAAAGGCACAATGGGCCGAGGAGTGAATGCGACTGGCTATTTGTCTCTGTGCGGTCACACCATGAACTGGCGACTGGTCCAGGGTTTAACTGCGCCTTCGCCTCAAGGCAGCTGGGATCGTCTCCGGCACCGCCCACGACCCTGAGTGCAGTGGAGGCAGTCATAGGAAATGGACGGGTTGTATTCTTCTGACTCAAAAAATTATTATTCAGTCCTGGCAGACTGGAATAAAATGTTGTGAAGGACCCGTGGATAATAAAGAAGAAAAAACCTCTCTAGAAGTCACTAAAAATCGGTTCCGATTCTGTCTTGTGTGCAAAGAAATGATTTGAGACCAAAACCAAAATACCTACTGCAGCTTCATCGGCTGGAACGACACACGTGATCTTGAATACGCCAAGATGTTGTCGGTTAGCTAAAGGTAGTTATTTAAATTAAGTTGATATTTGTTTCCTCTGTGTCACTCCATAGTGGAAAGGAAAATGTCTCCAGAGCCAAAGGAGAAAGTGGCTGTTGCAAACTCAGGCGAAAGGCACAGCAAGACACAGCGGAAATACAGGGAGCAACTAATCAGTGTATTTCAGGATATAGATTTCATTTATATCCTGGGAACATATTCATGCTTTACTTTTGTCTAACTTTGTCAAGACTTCAGTTAAGTGCTGTCGTTTGCCTCGGGCTGGTGATGTGCCATCGTTGTGTTATTATGATGTGATCAAGAGGAACAACTGGTCGTTGTTCTCCAGAGAAGAAGGTCAAAGAGAAGTTTCATCCATTTATATTCAGCTTTCAAGTCTTGCTATTGGATGAATAAATGAAATAAATGTGGATTTGCAAAAAAATGACTGTCTCCATAAATCTTTGAGAAAACAGATTCATAGGCAGGAAGCGACGCAAAACACAGTGTCCACATATTGAGAGCACTGTCTGCTAAAACAGCAGACAGCCAGAGAGCTGGTGTATGCATGTATGTATGAATGTATGTATGAATGTATGAATGTATGAATGTATGTATGTGTGGCAGAGTCAGCGTTTGGTTCAATATTATTCCAAGTTATAATCTCATTACAGTTTCTCTCTTGCACTGTCCAGAACTGCACGTATATCCGTAACACAGCTACAATGACATATGAATATATTCTGATTCTGACACGTTATTTGGCAAAAATGGAGACGAGGGCGCAAACACCCGGTTGGAGTCGGACTGGGTGCTGGAGCAGAAATAAGAGGCGGCTATCGTTGGCGCTCAGACAGCCCATCACAGCCCAAACTCTGCCACCCTTTAATTACACAGTCATGCCGTCAGTGCAGTGTCGGCGCAAGCGCTCGTTTTGGCCGTCACGCTGGCAAAAAAAAAAACAAAAAACGAACCCCATCGCCATGCAGAGCCATGGCAGTCTGAGAGGCGTTCCTCCTGAAAGCTCTGACCCTGCGGCTGCAGAGACAATCCTGCACAGCTTACTAATATTTTATATGGCTGGGAAACACGGTGCTGCTGCCACGGCGGGAGCGGCGCGTATTTAGGTTGGAGGCTTGCTTTAGAGAGCCGACTGGCCCTCGGTGCAGTTCTGACAGAACAAAAAGCCAGTGCGGCGCCGATTGTTTTCACATATTCTAAAAAGTTTTCAGTCTTGTGTTTCGGAGGAGACGGGAAATAGAGTTTTTGATGGGGGTGGGGGCGAATGGTTCAGAGTGAACTGCAGCAATTCAAAAGCTTCAGGAACACTTTTTTTTTTTTTTTTTTTTAATTCTTGTGCTAAGCAGAGAAAGGTGAAATAAAGAAAATGTGAAAAAAAAAATAGTTTCATAGCAACTGTGTCGTAATGCTCAAATGAAAAGCACAGCAAAAGGTGACCTTTTTTTTGTGTTTGACAGAAATTACTCACCGCTGCTGTGGCCAATAGATAGCGTTTGAACTTCTATTACTTCCCTCTCCTGCTTCTTTCTTTGTATTGACACAACATGATGTGAGAGGACTTCAAAAAAAAAAAAAGACTGTCTTAATGAAGTCAGAGTTTAACAGCGTGGGCTACAGGGTATGGATTAATAAAAAAAAAAAAAAAAAAAAAAGCTAAACGATGTGGAGCCCTTCGGGTTTCAAGCCTTTGTTATGCGAGTGAGTCACAAAACCTTGCCCGGTTACATAAAGCAGCAGGCCCGACTCTGGTTAAGGAGGTGTTTGAATGAGTTGTATTAAATATTTGTCTGTGACCTCGACGCACAAGGGGGTCAATTCAGCTTTTATGGAGTCAGAACATGGAGGGTTTTTCTTTATGCTGCCAGAGAACAGAAGGCTGACGGAGGACTCTCACACATAAAAACCATCATCATCATCATCATCATCATCATCATCATCATCATCATCATCATCAGCGCCATGACAAGAGCGAGACATGAAATCACTTGCGAGGTGCAGAGCACGAGGGACCAGCAAGCGTTGGATTGTAGCTTTCGTGAAGACAATTTCAAAACAACAACAACATCTAATTATTTTGCTTAGTATTCAATGGAGTCACTCCAGCATAAGAGAAGAAACGCAGAAAACGGTGTCCTTGTGGAAGAGACAATGTTCCCCATTTCAAAGGTTGGCCTGTCTCATCTCTATTTAAAAAACAAACAAAAAAAAAAACAGTAATAACACACACATAAACAACACTGCGGCAAAAAGACATTCCGCCGCCAGTTTCCTATTGCCTGGGGGGCGAAAAACGTATTGTCTATTAATCCCTGCTTATAATAATACGTGCGCAAAGGAATCAATACTCCCAGCGATCACAGAACATTACTGCTGAGAGGCCGCTCCGAGGCTGCCGTGATGCATAGCTTGAGGACGCTGCTTGTGCTGCTGCCGCCGCCGCTGCTGCGAAGAGCACAACGGCCGGCCTGCTCTGAGAAAAACATGCACCAAAACAAAACAGCTGCTCAGGGACACATTCATCACATCAATCAGGAGGAATTGCTGGAGGAGAGTAAACGTCCAGGGTTGCCAGTGTTACGGCTCTGTGCTGTCCACCTTTGAAGGGTAAACACGCGGCTGGAAAAAACAGAAGTGTAAAAAAAACAAAACTTCATGCTGCAGCGATACCGTGTCACATTACAGGACGGTGGGTTCGCAGGTCCTAACGAACGGCAATGTTTCACCGGGAAAGGACTTAGGGATACTCTGAAGTTTTCGTTCGCCTAATAGCATAATTGCCTAAGTTGTTTTCTGGCCTAATTGTTATATCCGCCTAATTTTACCAATGTGTTTGCTAAAAAAATGTTTTTTTCTCGTTTTCCGAAAACTATGCTACGAGGCTAACGATAATCTTAGTTTATAGGTAAAATAATAACCCAAATGAAAATTAGAAATGTACAGTGTTCGAACCAGGAAAAGTCCAGTACTGTTGAAGGTAGTTTGGATAACAAACAAGAAGACATCAAGTGGAAATTATTATTATGTTTTTATTATTATTTCTTCAACTCCTCCATACTGTCAAAGCTGAGTGATTGTGATCAGAGCCTAACCGCAAAAGCCCAGAATCTGTGCTGGCAAAAAGTCGGCCTTCTCTCTGCAGTCAGCAGCCAATCAAGCTTTAGTCAGGAAGAAGTTAGAATATGTTAAGAGAAAACAAAAGTGCGATTTCAGACCAACTCAGCAGCAGCCTGTTAAACTTGTATTTGCTTTTCTTAAAAACAAAAACCTATGCACTGTAGACAGAGTGAACAAAAAGAATTGGAATGGAATTCAGCACCTGATTGGCGCCGTGGCGCTCGACTCCGTGATTAAACTGCGCTTTTTCTGTGCTGCAACCAAAAAAAAAAACAAAAAAACAGCCGGAGGCCTTGTGAGGGCGCACACTCCATCTGCTGATTATTCATAACCACGGCACGAGGAGGACAAGGTTATGAGATGATGTCTAACCTTGGATACACAATGGGCTGATGTAGTTATACATCATCCCTCATGACCGCTATGATTATCTCAGCCGGCTGAAGAGTAACCGAAGAGGAGCTGACCTGCCGGGCCTGGCAAAGTAAGCAGAGGTGGAACTGGGCAGCAAACAAATTGCGCCGAAGAAAGACGAACATCCGGCTCCGTGTGTGTGAATCTGGCACGGGGGAAAAGACGCTGAGCAGATTGTGGGCCGGCAGATCAGTGCCTTTGCGATCGACGCAGCTCCACCAGTGGAAGGGGTTTCGTCCAGATGATAATGTTTTGTGTGACCCTGAAGGATTAGCTGCGCTGCGACCGAGTGATACACATATCAATCCATCGCAGGCTGTTTGAACAGGAGCATAATGAGCTCCAGATCCTGATCTGAAATCCATCTGCTTCACCACGTAAGAAGCAGACCAGCTAATATATACATTTTTTTTTTTTTTACAACTTCTTCATTATTTCATAGCTAAAATGCAAAGGCTTGCACTCTAGAGTGTTTTTTTTTTTCTTCAAGTAAAACTTAAATTAATTGAAACAATCAAAAGGAGGAGGAGGGTTTTTTTTTTTCTGCTAAAGAAAAAAAAATACTGTTGCAGTTTTATTCCCAGCGGACATGAATATGCAACTATATGCGCGCGCACTAAGACAGGCACAAAAATCCCTTTCAGGATGCCGCTGGAGGTCACAGCTGGTCACTGCGGGGGCATCATCTGCCCCACCGTGGCCTAAAGGCTTTACTGGAGCAGGGAAGCTAGATAAGGCTGGATTTAAAGTGAAGATTAAGCAGAAAAATCTGCCTGGAAGAAATCCAGCACTGACACGACAGAAAAATCTAAATCCCACAGCCTTTGCTGCCTTTTGGCCGGAAGCTGCGAAGGAGGGCGGCTGCAGCGGCGAGCAGCAGCAGCAGCGGCGAGCAGCAGCAGCAGCGGCGAGCAGCAGCAGCAGTGGCGAGCTGCAGCGGCGAGCAGCAGCGGCAGCGGCAGCGGCGAGCAGCAGCGGCGAGCAGCAGCGGCGAGCAGCAGCAGCAGCAGCAGCAGCAGCAGCAGCAGCAGCAGCATCAGCAGGCCCTGACACGCCTCTTCAGTCTTGTCCAAGTGTGATGGAACATTGTGGAGATTGCATTGTCTTTCGCTGACCTCCGGAAGACCTTAAAATTCATTTGCACTCTCTTCACACACGCTAGCGTAGCCAGCGTAGCCCCCCCCCCCGAACTAAATCCACAGGTCCGCAGGCCAGCCAGTCTATTCTCTCACTCTTTGCCAGGTGGGAGCAGAATAGTGGCAAGATCTACGCGACAATGAAAAAAGTGGTGCAATTTTTGAAAGGTTAATAGAACAAAAACAAAGCGGTGTTTTTTTTTACGCAATAAAAATAATAATAAAAATGCACATCCTGCTATTGTATTATAGGTCATTCCAAAATGTGTGGTGGTGGAATTTCTAAATTTTGACAGGTTGTTAAAAAAAAAAAAAAAAAAAGAATTATAAATGCACTTCTAGTTCCATGTGTTTCAGAGAGCGATTATTTTAATTGTAACATTTGCCTTTTTAAAAAAAAAAAAAAAAAGTCCATCTCCATCCTTTATGCTTGGGAAAAAAAAATCTCATAATAACATTGAAGTTAATTATAACAATCTGTCTGCTCTTCTGTTCATGAATACCGTTCCATGCCAAGTGTTTACTCAGTGCAAATGCACAATGAAAGAGTATTTCCAATACAAGTTAGCAAACTGTGCTTGAATGAAGTAGCTGAAATACCACAGCGCAACTCTTTTTCAATATTTGAAAGTTTACTTGAATGACCAATTTGTATGAATGAATAAGGAAATGTGTAAATGTAAAAACTGCCCACTTGTCCAGGGGGTAGCCCCGTCTTCTGCTGGAGACAGCTGGGATAGTCTCAAGCAACCCTGAGTGCAGGATGGATGGATGGATCAATGTGTTTTCTATTGGGAATTTCAGTTTAGGTCCAATGGAAGAATCTTTTTAAAAAAAAAAATCTTAAAAAAGCAAGCAAGAGAATTACAAATGTTTTTTTTTTTTTTTTTTTTTTTTTTTTTTTTTAAATATATAGAAACCTCTGCTGTGCTTCTTTATTTATTTATTTATTTATTTTTTAATTATCTGAACTAATATAGTGTTGGAAGCGTTTGAGACTGAGCAGAAGGAGGAGGAGACTAAAACACCCCGATAATCAAATACTAAAGGCGTCCAGGATTGAGCCAGAGCTCGTCCTCCAGGGGAAACTACTCCTCATCAAGATGAATGATACAGCAGGGTGTGGAACCAGTGGGCGTACAACACACACAGAGTGCATCCATTTTCTGTCCGGGCTGCTACCAGCTATAGTTGTCTGTGAGCTACAGTTTGGATGGCTGCCTCCGGAGAGGCTGCATGGGGAAAAAGTGTAAATAACAGAACTGCGACCACCGTGTTTGCTGCCGGGGCCGAGAAATACATTTTTTTTTTTTTAAAAAAAAGCAGACACTGACGGAAGAGGAGGAATTAGCAGCTCGCAGGAATGTGCACCGTCAGCAATACGGCGAGCACACTTTCCGCCCGACGCCAACGCGAAGGCAAACAAGTCGGCGTTGTTTAAAAATAGTGACATAAGAAATTTGTGCCTAACACAAACATGAGGTTAAAGAAGAAAATAAAGGCTGTCATTTGCAGTTGACTCATCCTGGAGGGGAGGGGGGGGGGGGGCGAGTTCCCAACAGGCAGTCATGCACAAGCACCCAGATCAGAATTCTGTTTTTGATCCTTGACAGTGGTATGAAAAGAGAATTCTTTGTAGTCATTAAAGTAAAAGCTTCAATTTGAACCCAGAAACTGCATAATAGCGTTTTAAAGCTTTCCTATGACTGTTGAAAAAAAGATTTCCTGGCACTTTGCGCTGCCCATATTTCCAAAAGCTTGAACAAAAAACGACATCGCCGATGACACTGAAATTCATATTGCATTGACAAGAGTGGAAATATTCTTATAGAAATCTGAGCCACAGCAACAACTGGACCTCACAGATGACAATTGAGTACTATTTTTAATAGAAAGCAAGGCCAGGGATTGATTTTAGAGTTTGTATTTGCCGGCTCTGCGGCTGCACGTTCGCTGGCAGTCACCTTGTGAAAAATAACACTTGTTTGGTCTGAGAGACGAGTATCTAGAATACATCCATCCTGTCAGTTGTGGGGGGGGGGGGGGGGGGGGGGTTTATGGCCTGCAGCTAAACGACACTCAGACCATGTGACAGGTTGCAGTTTGTGGTTAAACTAAACTAAAAGATGCACCTCGTCTCCTCTCACCTGTACACAGGTGTGAGTGTTTGTCTGTCTACCACCAGCTGACACTTTTCTCATGCGTGTGGGTTTTGTCCGTGGCTGCTTCCAGGGAACCTGAAAAGGTGCAATGCAGGCGACGGCATTGGGCTTATGAGCCAACAGAGACGGAATTCATTTGTCGCTGAAGCCGAAGGAACAATTAAGCAACTTGCCTTTACGGGGGATTTTTAAGGAGCAGAGCTCGGCACCGTCTCTAAGTTGGGTCGACTTAAATCTCAACTTTCTCTTGACCTTTTCATGTTTCAGTTTAAAATTGAACTGAAAATGTTCCCTGTCTTAATCAGATTGACCATTTTCTGGCCTCTTGACTTTTTTCCTCAGAGTGCAGAAGTAACGAAAAAAAAAATCATTTTCTCTTTCTTTCTTTTTTTACCCATTGCTCTGCTCACCACGGGTTTCAGAAGACTCAGACAGACAAACAATGGCAAAATGCCAAATATTGAGAGAAATGTGAAAAAAAAAATGTTGCTGTCTTTACAAACAATTTCAACCAATTATAATGATTTCTTTGGTTCATTTTTTTAAACTAATTTCTAGGACCTCCATACAAAATTATTCCACCTCCTGATGTCTAATTGTGCTATACATTCACAACACTGCAATCCCGTGAAACGAGCACTGACCTCCACTGAGCAGACTGGGTATCGTGGTATGATAACGCTATCATTAGCGTCTCGGATTTAGCGGCGTCCATTCACTGCTATTTGAAGAACATTTTAACATCAAATCAGGGTCGGCCGTGTGGCGTTTGTGGTGATGGCCCCGATCTTCGCATCGGTGGTCTGGTTTCCGTAGCGCACTCTGCTTCAGCACCATGAGACTGGATCCAGCATCACCAGCTCGACTGCGGAAAAAGCCGAACCTCGAAAAATGCAGTTCAGATGGAAGTAAAACAAAGATGAACTCCGCGATGATCTCTGCAGAAAGCGGAGTGCCAAACGGGGCAGCCGGACAACAGGGAGTCTCGTTAAAGGAGAGCAAGAAACTTTTCTGCAGCCGGTTTTCTAATCAGTAATAACGCTGGGCCCAGTTTGCCTGTTGCCGAACAACGTGTTAAAAGGTGGAGGATGCCGACAGCTAATGAACGCGCAGCCAGCGAGGTCGCTGAGTGGGGAAGCAGGGCAACGCGCACGGGGGCGTGTAATGCACCTTTTTCTACTCCAGATGTCGAGACACTGCTTGTCTGGAAAGCAACTCCACTGTATGTATGCATATTTGCTCATGGCTGCCCTAAAGTGCCCTATAGTCCAAGGTTTTTGGCAAACTATTACCATCATCATATAAGTAAATGGTAAATGGGCTGCACTTACTGTATATAGCGCTTTCCAGCTGCCAGCCCCAGTGGTAGCAATTCAGGGTTCAGTGTCTTGCCCAAGGACACAACGACAGACTGGGAACGAGCAGGGTTTTGAACCGCCAACCTTTCGGTGATTGGGCAACCCGCTCTACCTCCTGAGCTACAGTCGGAAGGACATTTCCTTCTATTATCAGAGGCTGTTTAAAACTCCTAATGTAGATTCCAAAACACTCGCAGGGGCAAGCTCTGATCCACACGTACCATGCTGTGAAATAATAATGCAACACATTGCGGCAGGGTTGTTTTTAAGCCAAGTGCGTTCCTCAGAGTGATTTCAAAAGCAAGTGTGGAGTTCAGCTACTCCCAACATCAAAACAATGCTGTTGATAAGAAAAAGTCGACGTCTGGTCATGGTGGACTTGGTGGATAGCGACGATTTCTTTAGTAACCAAGGCCCAAAACCTTCCCTGGCCTTTATCCGAGCCAAACACCAAGTCAGTAACTACAGCAGTCTTTGAGGCAAGACTACTCCTGCACAATGATTTACTCAAGAAAGAGGTTTAGTGAAAGCGCAGGTGGCAACTTGCCCACAGAGTTTTTGGAGTTGCTGGATTGTGTGTTTGATGATTTTTGAGTTTTCTTCGCAAAACAACAGGTGATGATATTTATAAGGAATGTGCCGACTCATATGACTATAGGGACTGAGGCAAGAGGCGAAAGTGCCAAAATGTTGAACAACCCCTACAAGCGCTGATCTGAGACGGAGGAGGCTCAGATTTCATAGCCGATCCTTCACATAAGTGATCACTGTGGATTTCTCTGAACTTGACCCGAAGCAGTTAGTTTTGATAGTGAAGGGATGTTGGAATGAAACACAGCCGGTACAGCCACCTGGCTATCTGTGCCGGCAGGAGGAGATACTGTACATGACACAGAATTACAGGCCTCCGCCGAGGTGATGAATTAGCCATTGTGGCGGCTGCTTTTACACTGAGAGAGTCGGCGAATGAAAAATGACCCAGTTAGTTATCCACATCATGACTTTCTCTCCCAGCCGGAGCGACGATATATAAAGTCTTTAAGGTCGCTGCCTTCCCCGGCTCTACGCTTTTGTGGCTTTATAAGTACCTGAATCAGCTTGCCGCGCCCTCAGAGAGACGACAGCGCGCTCTCAGCTACGAGTCGGGGAGAGCCGCTGACCGCTGCCTCCTGCTGCAGGGCTGCGGAAAGACAGACGGCCGCTGGAGCCGGAGCAGCTTCCGCGTTTAACGTCAAATCAAGGCCCTCTTTTGCCGTCAGCTCTTTAGCTCCTCGAGCCTGTAATTAGCGGGGATGGCAGCAGAGATGCTAATTAGCACCTCGCTTAAAGTGTCGACTTAACCGCAAAATTTCTTTTGACACCTGCCGCAGTTCTGTGCCTCGTTAATCCGCGCTGCGCCTTCATTTATTAATCTGTGAACAAGGACGCGGCAAATGAGACGCTCTGAACGGACAGAACACTTGCATCTTTTTTTTTTTTTAATGTGAGAAAGTTAGATAAGAGACGTGAGTCACTGCATCCATATGCGCTTTGTTTTCTCCTTTACGTGAGCTTTAAGGTGCCGCACACCGGCGCTGAACCCACAGACTGTGTGGGTGAGCGAGTGCAGAGGGGTTTTGTGTTTCGTCTGTCGCACTCGGTTAGCAGGAGACAAGCTGTGCGTTCAGTGGAATTCCCAGCGTGCACCTGGCGGCTCGGCATAAACTTCAGTTTAATCAAATGAACTAAAAGAGACGAGTGAGAGGAAGAGCAAAGGGCCGTCGTTTGGACGGAATGAATGCTGCCACGACATTGAGATTGGCGAGAGTTTTGTGTGCTGCGGGGTTCCCCTGCTAGTTTGGGTTCCTCCCTGTAGTGGCGGCGGCCACGGCCAATCAACCCATACCAACTACAGCCACTCATACAACAACATCCAGTTTTCAATCCTTCTACTGATACCATCACTCTCCCTGCAGACGCTCTCAGTCTGGGCTTGCCCGGCTTCATCTCCACAACATCTAACCTGCGTCGTCCCTCTCATGCTCTCGCTCCTGGTACTACGTATCCATCCCGCTCTTCCCTCTCAGAGAGGAGCTCAGCTTTTAATCTCTGCCGCCTCCAGCGGTGTCCCCCGTCTTCTCCTCAGCGCCGCATGTCTGTAGACCAGGTGTTGCTGCTCTTTTTCTGCACATTTCCTTTCATTCCTGCTCACACGTCACACCTGATGCTTGAAATGTTTGAACGATGTCGCTCCGGACTGTTGACCTTCAGTGCTAATAATAATCCCGCCCCCTTTCATATTTCTCTTCCGTCGGATTCTCTCATCCAGCTCCGCTGTAGCCAAGCACAGCGCACACATTGATTATAGAAAAAAAATAAAAAAATCCACAATACACTATTTTTTAAAGTGGATTTACAATTATACACAAGTTGTTTTAAAACCTATCCAGGGTTAAAGAGGTTCAATCCTTTAAGTTCCTCATAAATGCTCTCCTCCAGAAGAATGTACAACATCATCGGCGGAAACTTTCCCATTGCAAAGCACAACTTTCATGTCGTATCGTCTAGCAAATAACTTCGCGGTCCACGGAAATCCCATTAGGGCCAAAGGCAAGGCTGAAAATAAGCTAGGTTAACTTTCACTAACAGCAGTGGTAGGGAAGCAATTTACAGCAGCCGTTCACCAGAGATGAAAACACCCATCGAGTCCAAAATGCCGAAATTTCAACTTTTTCTACATCCAAGTTGAAAGAAGCCGCGTGTGATGAAACTGCGTCCCGGTTGAAGGCTGCACAACTTCCCTGGCATCTGTCAGTGTGTCAGCCTGACGCAAAAGGCAGATAAATCAATCTTCAGGAAGAGGAGATCCTACAGAAATCATCTAACGTCTCCGTCAAGACTACAGCCGGCGAGGAACCGTGCTGGTGTTCTGCCTGCGGACTCTCCCTCGCTTGGATCTTTTTCATCCCCGCTTTGTTTCCTCGCTCCGCTGGCCGCTGCGAGGCTGCAGAGATAATTGCAAAGCGGGGAAAGTGGGCACGGTTCCAAAAAAAGAAAGCAAGCTCAAGCAGCCTGTCCTGTCCGGGAGGTTTGACCTTGTGTCTGCTTGCTTGTGGATGGCGAGGGCAGGGACGAGGCAGAAACAAGCGGCCGGCGGGGCTGAGCTGAGGGGGTTTGCGCCGACAGATTGATGTCGCCTCATTAGCTGCGGAGGAGAGAGAGCGAGAGAGAGAGACTGTCTCGGCGTCTTCCTCCTGCGACGACGCTGCGGCGGCGAGCAGCAGAGTCCGGCAGCCCCGCGCCCCCCCCCCCCCCCCCATCCTCTCTCCTCTCTCATCAATCAGGCCCTTCTGAAACTTCTCGAAAAACCCCCAAATCCCTCAACTCATCTCGTCCGCTCTCTTAGGGATTTCTCCTTTTTTTCCCCTCCACCCTCCTGATTATTAAGATTCCTCCGCCGTGCCTCCGCTGTAACCCCTGCACCGTCAGACATCCGCCCGCCCTTCCACCCGCGCGCCGTTTTCTCCCTCTTCCTCCCCGCCGCCGGTTCTGCGTCGCTGATCGCCGCTCTTTGGATCCGCCGAGGCTTCCTCCCAGGAGAGTCGCTGCGGTAATAAGCGCGGCAGGGAGGCACCTTCCAGCGCCGCCCGTGACCGGGAGCCGCCAAGTTGGAAGCACTTATGCAGAGCGGAGACGGAGCGAGGCGGCTCTTGGAAGGGAAGGGAAGACCAAAGGAAAAAGAAGATTTTTTTTTAAAAAGATTAATTTGAGTTCTCACGCGCCGTGACACCAGCGATTGATCTCTGGGCCGCTGCCGTGCAGCGGCAGAACCACTGCAGTGGAATTACAGGAGAAAACACTTTTTTTTAAAAAATGTTTCCGTGGCTCCCCAAGGCTGTGAACTCTCAGGGGGGGGGCAGAGTCGGAGTGATTTGAGACCTTCATTACTTTTTCCCGCCGCCGCTTCCACCATGTTGTGTTGTTAATTAATGAAGAACTAACACACGACTGGCACCATTTTGTTTCCTATTTTATGCCACATTACCGCTGGAAGGCCGACCTCCCAGGACACGGCTGGGCGTCGGGCGAAAATCACACCGAAACAGGGTTTCTCCTGGTGTGTGCGTAAGTCCGCCACCGCCGCCAAAAGCTGCCACTTCCACAGCGGAGATAAATTCACCATGAAAGTTTCTGGCCGAGATACGTCTGGGGACAGAGCGCGCCCCAACACGGCGCGAGGCAGAAGAAGATTGCTTTCCCATTCGCAGACGGCGAAAACGTGTCTGAACTTTCTGAAAGAAAATGGTGGAAAGTTATATCTGGCGGAGAAATATGAAATGTAATTTTACGGGTCAGCGCTGGCGGTTGCCTCGCCACGGCTTTATTGCATCGCTGTTTAAAGGAGCCGCTTTGGTTTCAATAAGAAAATGCTCAGCTATTGGTTTTTATGGCTTATAAAAACATTTCATCAGCCGCTTTCAATACTGCGAGCCGCCATCAGCCTGAATAAACCTCGCAGAGGAAACACTAGGAAACGGCTATTTCAGACAAGAATGTTGAGAATTAGAAAACTCTGTCTCGCTCTCTCTCACGAGCACAGACAAAGCTCACATGGACTCAGATGGAATAAAAGTCAATAGGAACACACCTGATGCAATTTTTACTGTATTGATCCCATAATTGTTTAGACCCAGGGTAGATCCAAATCCAGATTTGGCAGAAGAAAAAGTTACCTGGCTACTTCAGTGACAATCAGTTAGTGAATTAGCTTTAGCCTTAGTACTATGCACTGGCGTGTTTTGATTTAGCCAAGTCATTAGTGCAACCACAGTGCTGCAAACAGAAACGTGTCAATTTAGATCCATCCTTTGGAGAAAATGTATGATAATCTGACAGAAATTAGAGCAGGAATGTATGTTTGTATGTATGTATGTATTATATAGAGTATTGGAACTTTTTTTTGAATCAAAAAAAAACCCTCCAGCCTCTTCACACAGTGCAGCCTCAGCCCTAAATTTAATTTTATTTTAATGGAAGAAATCACACTTTCATGCAACTAAAAAATGGTGAAGAATGAATGAATACTGACTATTTTTAAGAAAGCATTCATCATTTATGAGCTCCTGCTAAATTCCTGCTATTACGCCAGACCTTTTTTGTCCTCTGGTGGAACAAATACAACCTCTCCAAAACTATTACAGTGACATAATGAAGAGGCCAAATAAAAGCCAGACGCTCCTCACGCCACACCTCCACATCTTTAAGAGTAAATCAAAAGGGAGGAACTCGGTGTGCCAGAGACCCTCCAGAGTCCCTCCAGCACCCTTATGCTGGAACATAACAAAGTCAGTAGGTGGTTGGCCTTTCCTAAATTAGCATCCTTCATCTCGCTACCGGGCGCCGGTAAATGTCAGGGCGGTGGGCTGCGGCTGGATCAGAAGGGCTCCAGCTAAACAGTTAATTTAAAGCTTCGAGATATTGGATAACGACAAGGGGCCACCGAGGAGGAAAAGTTTGTTTGGCTGGCACCTTTTCACAGGCAAGTCACAAAGAACTTTTGGTGAAAACAAAAGAAAAAAAGAAAATCACAGAGCGGTACAATAACATTGCACAGCTACATAAACATGGCTACAGGAGCGACATTTATGCACAAAAGATAATAGCCTGGCCTTGCATGACACACGCAAGATGGATTGCAGGCAAATGGGACGGATTCCAAAAATTTGGAAGCAGTTGATATTCACAATTAGTGAAACGGGTGCCAGCGACTGACAGTATTAAGCAGATCAGTGCATCCCAAGTGCAGGAAGGAGGATAAGATTTGGCACGGCCAAAATACTGAAAACAGGGGAGATGGCCCCATTATCAGCGCGCAACAAGAAGAAATTGTTGAGCCCATTAAAAATAAAACGCACCCAATAGGAACCAAAGTCCTCATTTGTTGTCTCGGTGGGATGTATTAGCAAAGCGCGAGCAGCGGCGCATACGAATTCCAACTCATCCACTTCCTGTTGCATAATGCGCCTGTGGCCCCGCGTGACACAAACATAATTAATCTGAAACTTATCATTCAATCATGAGCATTGGCCCGTGCGCAAAAAAAACAAAAAAAACAACGCACGCACACACACGCACACACACGCACGCACAGCGAGGCACCGCGCCTGAAAGTGGAAAGAGACGGCCTCCCGGTGACAGATGCTTTGCCGCCGCGCCGCATACGTCTCTTTACAAGGAGCCTGTCGGAAACCAGGATGGGAAAGTTACGGCTCTGCAGCCACGCGACGCCCCGGCAGAGGTCAGCGGCTGATGTACGACGAGCGGCGTCGATTCTCCGACCCCGGTTAGCTGCCGCTGCTGCTGCGACACCTTCACCATTCACCTCAGGGCTGCTGCTTGAATTCCTTTACTGTTTTTATCATGCAATCAAGTACAACAAAATTTAAAAGTGCCTTCCTTCGGTGCATATATCTATAACATCTCATATCTTATATATCTATAAAAAAATTAAAAAAACAGTCAATAAAATTAACGCTAGCAATAACTGCTAGCAAGAAACACGAGTAAAATAACAACAGTAACAGTAACAAAAAACACATTCCACATTGATAACATCACATTCTGCAGTTATTGCTATGTTCTATTATTGTATAATCCCATGTATCTTTGTATGTGCCCGGTTTATTGTTCACTGAGTGCAATCATGGCGCTGGCGTTAAAAACTGCTTCTCAGTTTTTTTTCGTTCTAGCTTTGAAATGTCCTGAATCGTACGCCGGAGGGCTGCAGTCCAAAAAAGTGACTGATCTGGATGGGACTGAGAATCCAGCAGGAACTGTACTGCAACTCCTCCAGAGAGGGGGGAGGGCAGCTGAGGAACATCCCGGCGGGGTCACCACGACCCTTCGGAGCTCATTCTTGTCTGCAGCCGTGCAGCCAGAGAACCAAACACACGTCGTGATGCTCTCTATTGAGCGCCAAGCCGAAAAAAGTCGCTCGCAGCTTTTTGATTGAGGAAATAGTCTCTGCTGTGCCTTCTTGACCGTTGCTCCTGCTCAGCTCTCGCGCTGCCCGGCTGGGCCGCCGCGTGTCCAAATCCGCACTTCCTCCCCTCAGACTTCCCGTCTCCTCCGCTAACTCCCACCTCCAACGCCGAACAGGTGACCGTGGCCGGGCCACGCCACCGCTAGCAGTCTCCACCAACCCCCCGAGTCACCAACCCCCCCCCTCACCACCGCCATCCCTCTCGCTGTCAGCAGTCCCAGTCTGGCAGATGGGACGCCCCTGTAAACGCTGATAACCGCTGGCCCCAGTAAGCCGGGACCTTCACCCCCCAGCTGTGTAATCAGACAGTTTGAGTGGACTGTATTAGAAAGCTAATACCTGATAGAGACACGGAGACATATGCGAGGCCCCGGGACAATCTTTGCGTAATCCTCTGATAGCGGCAGCGGCATTAAGGGATTGCCTCGCCGTCCCGCACGGAGCGCACAGCGCGGAGGCGACAGCGCAGGCCGGGGCGTCGCGCCCGCCGTCAAGACCGGACGCGGCCGCAGACGCAGCGCCGAAACGGAGGATGAATGAAGAATTGGCACGCCGCCTCTCCTGGAATGCAGGAATCCCGTCTCTAGACGGGGTCTGTGCTACAGCGCAGACAGTCAGCAGACAGTGTGACTTCCGGAGTGAACTGAGGTTGTTTTTTTTTCCAACCTCTCTGCTTGTTTTGTCTTTACTTGAATCGATCTCTCGAGACGGCCCACGGTTTCAGCAAGGGCTGCAAAACGTTATTTCCTGTGATGGAGCTCTCTGGAGGCGTGGCCAACCATGGCAGAAGAGCTGCCTTGTCTTACTTTCCATTGGTTTGCTTCCCCTGTCGACTTACTAATTGTGTAATTACAGTGAAATAAATGTCCAAATGATTTCTGATACCGTACAGACTTGACAGTTTGGATTTAATAGGTCTCTGTGACGGCAGTGGGGGAAACAAAGAATTTTGACACATTAAGAATGTATTCAATCTCAGATATTATCATGAAATATAATAATATCATATTTTTGTATGTTTTGAGAGTTGTGGCTGTATCAGGCGAATGCAAACTGCTGAAACATCCAGTGTTTTATGGGCGACTGGACTAAAAGAAACTGAAGACCGAAGAGCAATTTCTAATACAATATATCATAAATGCGCTGCTGTCCAAACACCCCCCCCACCACCACCACCACCACCACCACCACTCCAACTTTATTATTCATTTTCTTGAAAAAGTTACCCCTAATAAATCATCTGAATTTTTAAGACGACCATCGTGTTGCTGCTTTTTAAGATAATGAAGAAACGGATTAAAAGTTGCCATAAGACCAAAGTTTCACGGCATGAAGTAATGACGGGGAATCCTTCCAGCGCGATGACAAATGCGCCTCCAGTCACGATGCGGCGGCGAGGAATAAGGCTTGTTAGCGTGAAGCACGGCGCAGAGACAACGCAAGCTTTTCCCGGCTCTGCCTCCAGCGAGTGCACGAGCCCCCGCTGACGCCACCGCCAGCGGATCCAGCTGTGAGCAGCTGCAGATGGCGATACGGCATTGTTTTCCAGTTACGTCAACGGCGGAGGGAGTCCCGGGGTCAAATCTCACGCGCTTCATTTTCGCCTTCCTTCCCTCCAAACAGCGTCGGGGTCGGGGCTGCGTTGCCTGTCGTCACACCAGCGAGTGCAACTCAAGGGGAAGGTTGAGGTGGAGTTCACCAGGAAACACGGCCGGCCGCGACGGCATTTTTTGCCTCCTCGCCCGCTGGACACCCTCAGCGCAATATTCTTCTGCTGCGCGGCAAAACTTTACTTAAGTTAGCAACCGCTGCATCACACGCCTGCCTATAAATAGCCCCATCGCAGGGCGAGTTTGGGTGCAAATTGTCATCTCTCCGTGGCTTATCACCTGGCAGTCCGTCTCGTCTCCAGCCTCTCCACTCCAGCCATTCAAACCAATTAAGGTCTGGGGGTGTATTACCACACACTCATTAAGTGCCTCTTCACATGGCTGCTCAGTGGTGTGCGGAAAGTCTCGAAGTTCATCCCTTTTTTTCTTGACATCCTATCCTGTCGGCTTCACATCCCCCTGATTTATTACCTAAGACACCCCCCACCCCCCCACCCCCAACCCCACCAGACCCTCTCTGTTTCCATGAGGCCGTGACAACAAATTGCAGAAGAAAAAAAAAAAGATTGGACACACTCTCTAGTTTGTTTGCTTGTGAGCACCAAAGACTGAACTTTAAAGACACCTTTTCTTAATGAATCCCTAAGAATTCTACAAAATGAAAAGGCACGACGGTGGCGCTGCAGGAAGACAAAGGGCTCCTGCAAATTTTTCCAGTCGGCTGGAACGCAGAACAAACGGAGAAATTCTGATGTGGGGCTACAAAAGGGGTCCAATGACGGAGCGTCTTCACGGCCTTGTTCAAGCCGTCCAAACATTTTGCCTGGGCGAGGTGCATCTCAAATCTCAATCGGCTTGAACTTCAATGCACCTTATTGCAAAATGCACAACTTAACCAACACGAACCTCTTTCAATGCGATATGTATTCACGTATTTTTACATGCAGCACTCAGATGGATGGATTTTCTCCTTGGACCCTCAATGGTGGAGGGGAAAAACACCGCACTGTTATTATTTCCTCAGCAGAAAGGCACACGCGGCTCTTCGCCTATAAAGGAAAACAGCTTTGTAATGGCCGTGTAGCACTTTCTGCTGCACTCACACACCTTTTCATTTATTCATTAATGCCTCGCAGCGCTGTGAGCCGAGCCCAGCGACGTCCCAACAGGGCTCCTGTTAACTTGTGGAAAGGTCACATCATTACAGATAAGGGGGAAAGAGAGAGAGAAAAAAAAAAAGTTGCATCAATTACCAAGTATTAGTTGGCTACTTGGTGGACAGCAGGGCTGCTAATGAAGCCCCAAATGGAGGTGCAGTCAGGTCCTCTGGTGAAAGAGGGGGGGGGGGATGACACCAGTGGCGCCAGCGGTTTATGTTTACCTTTAATTTACTGATTTGAATGCAAAGTTAAACCGGCTGACATCATATCAGCCATTTCTACACAAGCTATATGCAATTCAAGTTAAAGTAACTAAATCAAAGTAATTCAAATTAAAGTCCAACTCTTGTCACCAAAGCAAGGAGAGTCCAATTTATTATTATTTTTTCGGAATGACCTCCCACTCTCTGGGTGGACACTCAACCACTAGACCAGAAAAAGAGAGCCAAAGGGGCAGACAATCTAAGTTTGGACGCAATATAGCATAGAAGCATAAAATCTAAAGAAATAAATCCAAAACATTTCTCGCATTTTGAGAAATACAGGGTGTCCCAAAAAATTTGACATCATTTTAATCGAACAAACCCCCCCCCCGTATTTCCGATGTGCGACACCTGCTGGAAGGTCTGCGGCAAATCAGAGATATTAACGCTCGTTGCCATTGTTCTTGATGCATTACTATTATATCATGAGCATTTCTTGCAAGCGTGTTGTATTTCTGCGTGAAAGAAAAGGCAGAACAAGAACACGGCCTTCATTGTGACATACCTCAGTCTCAAGAGTAAAACTGGCCATCGTAAAGCAGCAAGCAAGCAAGCATGGTGATCACACCCGTAGGGCACTTTAAGACAGTAACAGTGACAACATAATGTTGTAACCTAACATTGTGTTCACACAGTGGATGACCGAATCATACAGAATAACATTTACAAAGGTAGATTCCACTTTTACACATTTTACAATTGCACATAAATAATGCAAAAACTCTTTTTTGGCTTAGCTTGTTGGCAAACACATCTAAAAAAAAAAATGTATTATTAAAGTAGCATCCTAAGTGTATATATGTAATAATATGAGAGACTGTGTGAGGCAGCAGCCTTCTGACAGCCGCCCTGGCGCCTCTCCCTTGTTTTTCAGAGCTGCACTCATGTTTAACACACCTGTAAATTACTCCCACTCCTCGGCCAGGCTCCCTCCACCCCCCCTCCCTCCCCCACACACTAATAACATCATAATGACGCCACTGTTAGTGCTCTGCTGACTGAAGCGCTGCGCTTTATGGGCCGGCCGCAGAATCGATTCTGCGGCGCGCGGTGTGTTCAGGGGGCTACTGTATTTCTTAGACACCTCCCCTCTCCTCGCCACAATAAGAGCCTGTCCAAGCCGACACACATAAAACAATAAAAAAAATAAAATAAAAAAAAAATGCACCTGCCTCTCTGAACAGGCCCATAGGTAACCAGAGCACAGCTCTAATGTATGGCAGGTGGTGTCTATTCCCCCCCGCCCCCCCTGCATTCAGCAGCCGGGCTGCGTTTCAGAAGGAAATAAAATGCTTAGTTGTTTTCTGAGTCAAGCCTCCAGCACACATGACTTTTTTTTTTTTTTTTGCTGCAGCAGTGGAACAGAAACAAACTGTACTTGTACTTGGGGGTTTGGTAGCACATTCCTGGACAGCGAGAGGAGCTGAGTTTCTTGCCATGGTTAATTATAGGAGTCTGTGGGAAACCCCTAAATATGAACCCCCCCACCCTTCTCCTCAAAGAAGAAAAAAAAAGAAAAAAAGTCGCATTGACTAACAGTGGTGATGTAAAATGGAACTCATTGTTCGGTGGCCAGAGGGGAAGATTCCATCATTTACATCGTCTGAGCCGTCAGCCTCAGTGCGAGACGACAAATAGCAGAGAGCAAGCAGACATCAGAGGCAGGAAAACCACAAGGATGAGAAAGTTAATCCAGCCCTGCCAGAGTCGCAGAGAGAATTATACATATAGCCTGAAAACAGTGGCATGGGCCCTCTTCTTGCTACTGGAAGCTTCCCCTGAAAATAAAAGGTAGTGGAGTAAAATGAAACTGAGACAAAAGAAACGCTCCTAAAAGGTGTTTCTCAAAAATATTTCCAACAACTGGTTGGTGCACGGAGGGGTTAAAAAAAAAAATCCAATCTAAACATGAGCCAAAAGCAAAATGTCTTCGCAAATAACCGTTGTGCCTCGACCGTCTCATTAAGGCACATTACTTTAACAGTGAACTGGCAGCAGCGAGTGCGCAGCTCCATTACTTGGGCTTTATGAAGTGCATTAAGCCAAGGTGACGGCGGTAAACTTTCACGCGGGGCACCAAGGACTTGGCTTGTGAAAATGTGTTAACAGATTCTTAATCTGTTAACACACCAACTTACAGCTAGTTAAAAACCTGAACTATATTAGTTTTAAAAGAAGCCTGGCGCCAGTCTTGGTAATAAGATGCAGATAGACGCAACGCAAACCTTTTGGGTTCTATAACGATGACAAAATGTGACAAAACATATACATGAAATATATGGGAACTATATTACTGTTGAAGATTCTTTGCCTTGCCTACTTAGTCATAATTAGGGTGTGCAGATATGCTACAGATTCCATATTCTCCCCCATTATGAGACTTTTATTTTTCATCTCGTGCCAGTTTCGCAGCCTCGCACGACTGATAAACAAAAAAGAAAAAAAAAGAAGCCCTGAACAGATTTCTAGCCAACAGCGCATTGGCCGTTCCTCCTGCACAAAAAAACAACAACACTAGATTCTAAAATTGATGCTTGGTCGGACCTTCCACTTTTCCCTCAGGAAATCTGAAACACTCGGTTTCTGGCATTGACACTAATGCAAGAGAATCATCAGGGCCCTTTGTGATGTCACAAACTTGCTGATGTTTCACACCTTCTAAAAAAGAGAAGCGAGTAAAATACAGGAAGGACCGTCCGCACTCGTGTCTGAGGAGCCGCAGGCTCATGTCAGCGTGTTGGAAAACATCATTTTCCTTTTCCTTCAAGGGCAGCCAGAAGGGCGAATGGAATCGAATGGCACGCACAGGAATACCAGCACTTGAGTTTTTACTCCGTGGCGAAAAAGTACAGATCATCAACACAGCAGAGATGTAAACAAACGGTCACATCAATTACAGCCAACTTGGATCTCCATCAAAAGAACAAGGGGCCTAATCCAGCTGTACCGCTTTTAATTGAGGACCCGGTGGCATCCTAATTTTAAAGACAAGCAAAACGAGTGATTAGCACGTGTATATGGAATTAGCAAGTAGCGAGTAATCGGATCCTTTTACGTCTCCAGAGGAAAAACATTCTCTCCTTGGCACCGATCTGACCGCCTGCTGCCTTGAAGTCAATGTGAGAGTCCAGGTGATGAAGGTGCCGTTCCCGACTGCTTCCTTTCTGTCTGAAATGGCCAGAACAGAGCTCGAACAACAGGTTGCCGCATGGAGCAACAGCCCAGTCTCCCACGGGTCCTTTCCGGACCACATATGTTTGGAGGCAGAATTGAGCCAGACACATATTGCAAACAATAAACTCTTCTACAGGAATGCGAGCACATACACAGCCCTCTCGGTAAACAGAGTGTTTGCATGTGCCTGGGCACACATGGGTCCAGTAATTGGTGGACTGATAAATATTTGTGCCGAACGTCCGCAGCAGGAGAGAACAGTGAGACGAGCTTTCAACACAAATGCCTCCGGGCTGCGGACCAAAAATAATTCAGGAACGGAGCTCGCCGACATGCTTCATGTCTGCATTTCAGGGGGCCCTGGAGAGATAATGATGATGCATCGCCGGAAACAGTCTAATATAATGTAGGGGCTGCTTTGTGATAAAAGCTTATGTTTTGTTGTTTTTTTCTAAACAGGCAATGACAAAAATATACAACAAAAAAAAAGAAAAGTAGTTTTACCTTTTTAGGGGAATGACGCATATTTGAAAAGAGCTGCTGTGTGTTTTAGTTTGATAAGGGTTCCACAGCTGCAATGCAGATTTTAGTCACATCCTCTCAGACTCAATTATGTCGCTTCTTCCGCAGTGTGCGCGCATATAAATATGTATATTATAAAGCATAGGTTTCTCCAGCAAAATGGATCACAAACATTTAGCTTTTTTTTGGTTGACAAGCCAGTGGTTGGTGAGTAGAAACAGCGCTCCACCAGATCATCCGGCAATCAGCACATTTAGCCAAACAGTCTTCTAACGAAAATGTAGTCGTTTTTTTTTTAGCCCTCAGTTTACAATATAGCATTAAAAAAAAAAAAAAGCAGTTTCCTCCTCAAACAAAATCAAGGCGGCCGCAATAAAACATCAAGGGTTCAAATTGGATATCTAACTTTGTGACATCACAAATAGGCTCCCACAACAGGGTGGAGACACACAGGACACTTGAACAATGGGACCTTTTCAAATGGCACTTCGATGGAGGACCCATACCTTGCCAAAACGCTTACCATATACTGCATATGTACTATCTATGACTGCACTGGATGCACTGCACTGCAAGTTTGCTTGATCCGATCCCACTGAACACTGCATGTCCTAAAAATATCAACAGTGTTCCCGGCTGTTCTGGGTGTTTGCAGAGTGCTGGTGCTGCGAGAGGCCCCTCATGAAGCAGGTGATTCATGGGGGTCTTCTGCTTTCGCTCCCCTCTGCCTGGAATGTCAAGCTTTACGTCCGCTGGATACCAGGGCTGGGTGTTCTGCACTACCTCACAACTCATTTTCCTCCAAGCCCCAAGCCTCGTCTTCTCTCTGCTGGGAAATGTGTGTAGACCGCAACCAAGGCAACAATATGTGAGTGGCAATAAATTTTTTTTTAAAAAGTCTCCGCTGCAAAAGCAATGAGGCATTTTAATAGGATGAGCAGGGGCTGTTGTGAGGAAAAAAACGGGTTTCCCTACCCCCTCTCCCCCCTCGCCGTCTCTCTCCTCCTGGGCGCCGCGATTGTTTGATGTTAGGACTCAGTGGGGATTTGAATGATTGGAGGTAAAAATGCAGGATTAGACCTCAGACTGTATGCATGAATGAGGACAGAACAGGCAGGCTTGTCCAAGGCCTTGCACCTCCTGTTGCCCCATTGGGCTCCACTACACCCAGACACTGACCTATGGGGCATCAAGTCAGCAAGATCTGGTAAACTGGGCACTAAGGGTATTTTCATTTGTCTCCTTGGAGACTCCCAGTGATCCTCTTTCACTCGGCAGCCATAGAGATGAAACCAATTGCATCACATCCTCCACTAATTCACACTGTCATCCAAACTTTGTCCAAGGGTCTTCATAAGTTGCGTTTGTGTCCATTTTTGAGAGAGGAGGAGGGTCTTTGGGCTCTTCAGGCAAAAAATAACAACAACAAAAAACAGAGCTGCAGTGTTTTGCAGACTGGAATTCTATTGGGATGTGAGTGTGAGTGCAAATCACAGCAGAAGGACGGAGGAGAATATGGAATATGATTGGCGATTAGACCAGACTTTATGTCTGACATGGATGGAAATAAAAGTCCATTGGCTGGTCAACTGGAGGATCCACCTTCTGGACTACTGTATGAACGCAGTGGAAATACATGGCCTGCTCTTTATGGGGATTTAAATGCTTATTATTGGAGAGAATGAAAACACAATAGCCTTTTTGTTTTAGTGGTTGTAACTCACTAAAACGTGCATATATTTACGACTAATAAATGCTATAAAATGCGCATCGGGCCCGTAAAGTTGTAAAAAAAGAGAAAAGAAGAAGAAGAGGAAGAGGAGAAAGCCATAATTTAGGATAATTGTAGGAGAGACGTAACTCACTGGAAGAGAATAAATGAAAGGGATTCTTCCGCAGGGTGAGTTGGCCGCGCACGAGCTGAGAAAATGCTCCTCTGTTGCCCTTGTGTAAGTCTATAAAAATCCATAAAACACAATGACAAATCTATAAAATGAATCCCACTTTGAGAAATGGTCATCATAAAAGATGCCCAGTGGAAGAGATGCAAAGTTGTGCAGAACATTCAGGCCTTGGTGACAGAAGCCAAGTGCATTCACCTGGTGTGTGTGTGTGTGTGTGTGTGTGTGTGTGTGTGTGTGTGTGTGTGTGTGCGGTGTAATGAAACAATTAAGGCATTTATTCTGAAAGACAGAGCAGCGTTTGGTGTGAGTATATTGAGTATTTTGCAGCAAAGATGAGGTGCGTCACTGGAGGAGAATTGGCTGAAAGGGATAACAAGGACGACCCTGGTGAACCCTCATCCTTTCACTCCTCAGCCGGTCACATGACGAGCTCCTTTACTGAGCCATGTGGATCCATATTTAACGTCTTCAAAAAAAAAAAAACATCCGGGGAAGTGAGGGAGGGGGGGAGGGAGAGAGAGGGGAAGAGGGAGGCTCCTCTGAGCCTGAGGGGCAGAAACGCTTAAGCGGGCACTTTGGCTCTGGCAAATTTAATTAACACGAGGAGACGCTGCTGTCACACACGTTGGGGGACAACACGGTGTCACGAGGCGAGATGACACAGCGGCGGAGAGGAAGCCAGAGCTTTGTGTCACAGCGGAGGCGCCGCTCGCTCCTCCGCTCTGGAAAGGAAGGCGGAGTGCGGCGGAATGTCTGTTTGAATTCCACCTCGGAGCAAACATCACACCCGCGCTGCTGCCTTCACTTCCCGCCTGCTATCTGGCCCGCCTGACTTTACGCACGCTCGTCGTCTCGCTGTCAGGTGGCGGCTTGCAGCAGGGGTCCGGCACCGCCGTCTGCTATCGACCGCCACGGCCAACCCTTTTTAAATTATTTAGCTTTTGCAAGATACAGGCTTTAAGAATCACATTCAGAGAGCCAATTGCTGATCTGCGGCTGATCTGAGTCCACTCCCCCCCCCAAAAAAAAATCACTGATCTAAGTATACATTTTGAGTGTCCTTGAGCAGTGGGAGATTACAGTCTCACGTCGAGGAGGTGTTTTGTTCAGATTCTTCTTGAAGGCATGATCATTGTCGTCGTCGATCATGACATCTCCAATGACAGTGGGGGAGTGGAGGGTAGGATTGCGCAAAAATCTAAATATCGCCATAAAATATCGCAATAAAAAATCTGATGGAAACACCTAAACTTTGAAAAACTTCTCGCTAAAAGGTTTTGACGCTCTTGTGGGGTCTCGTGGGATGATGTTTTGCGAGAATTACGGATTAATTGCTTTATACCATTCAATCGCAATTGGGCTTTGTCGAAATTTTCGAAATATTTGCGAAAAACTGTTGCGACTGAAACCGCCGGTTTGGTGTAAACGCAAGGCCCAAACGACAATGTTTTTTTGTTTTTTTTTACCGTTTTCAGAGAAATCGTGTAAACGGGCCCCTAATGTAGGACTTGGGGGGGGTCAAGGCCTCCGGCGGGTTCGGCCTTGGCAGGCCAAGGTGGGGGGTAGCAGCGCTTTGAGATCCTCTGGACAGTTCAGAGTGGGCATCTTTAACGGTACAGTCGTTGCTGCGACTGCTCTCCCCCACTCCTCCGATACAACTCCTGCAAAAGGTGCCGCCAAGTCAAAATCGGAGGCTCATCCCACATCCTCCTCATGAACCGTGAACTTGGAGAGATTTCAGAGTTGTTTTTGAAACAATGCAGGCTAGGCTTCCTTCCGCCCCCCCCCTCAACTGACATGAAAGAGAATGCGTGCGGACACGCTCTCTCTGCCGCCGGCCAAATCCACAAGTGGAAACTCCATCGCACATCCGCCGGACTTCTGGCCGCACTGACATCCCCCCCTTTGGCACCGTCAAGTCATTACTGGAGCACAAATTCCATTAAAAAGGCAACATAAATAACCACAGCGCCTTTACTCTTTAATGGCCGACACAAACCGCAGAGAAACAACAGGAGGAAAACACACCAG
Source organism: Nelusetta ayraudi (assembly GCF_046127955.1). Classification (NCBI taxonomy): domain Eukaryota; kingdom Metazoa; phylum Chordata; class Actinopteri; order Tetraodontiformes; family Monacanthidae; genus Nelusetta; species Nelusetta ayraudi. The sequence goes on along the minus strand of NW_027466067.1, from coordinate 10,953,930 downwards.
TGACTTCTGCAAAATTCTGTTGCGGGTTAATGAGAAAAAAGAAAAAAAAAAAAAACAGATTCAACACTGAAAAGAAAAAAGGTTCCTCGCTAACCGAATAATAGATGTTCGAATGAAGGTGCAAAACAATATTATTCTGTGTCCAGTTCTTGTTTTCAAACAGGTATCAGCTTTGAATTAGCACGTTTGATTGAGAATTTCATCTATTTGTATGCTGAGTATTCTACGCTGCCGGTGTTCTCCCATCGCTGGCGGCCTCTCTGTAAGAATCAAACAGAGTGAACGTGTTTTACATCGCTGATTTCAAAGTTTGCACCGTTCATCCTTTTTATCGGTGAGGTTCCTGGCTGATGAGGCACTGACTCCATTATAATCAGATTTACGAATATATGAACTCAGCGGAGCAGATTATTCACAATTTGACAGCGAGGGCAGACTCAGTTCGTGGCAGTGGCAGCTAGTAGTGGCACTTCCTGCTTCCTGCCTTCCATTCTAGTTGCTAGGTGTCTGCGGCAGTAACCACTGCCGCAGACACTTTATGGACATTTGTTGTTCTTTTTATTTTTTTAACTAGTTGTCAGTCTTGCATTAGACTCGCTGCTAGCTAGCGTTTTATTACGTGGTTTCGTACGAGTTTTCTTCATTAATCTTTTAGTTGTCGGTGTCTACCTCACACTCACACACACACACACACACGTACACACATACAGCGGCAGTGGTTGAGACAGATGTTGAGAGATCACAAATCAATGCAGAAATTGCAAGATGAGATAGAAACGTTACTTCCTTCGAGTCCAATACGTCGACATACAATGTCGACCGCATTATAAAATAAAGACTAAAAACCAAACCAAAGCAGCAGCTGTAGTTACCGCGGCAGACCAGCAGAGTTAGCTCGCTGTCACTTACTCCTTCGGTAGTTGCTCAGGAGTAGCATAAGAAAACGCCTGGGCTCACGAGCGCCCCCTACCTTGAGGCAAGAGAACTTCCTCAAGGGTAACTGCCTGCCTCACCCAGGTGCCTCTTCACTAAGATGGGCTGAGCACACAAAACAGGTGACACAGATATATCATAAACATTAGCTAAGCTATGGAAAGACGGGGGATGGGAGTGCATATACCAAAGAGAAACATTTGATTGGCGACATATAGATGTTGTTGTTGTTGTTGATGTGCTCTCATTGCATGGCAGAGCACAGCTTGTGAGGGATGCTGCCTCACTATGAATCTCTTCCCCGTACTTGAATGGAAATGATCAATTTCACCAGATTTTAATAAAAACTTAAATTGGTTTATCGTTCAAACCATTTGATAAATACAAACGTTTCATTTATTTCTTATCATATCTTCTGTTTGTTTCCATGATGACAGGTGAGCTTATGCCTCCCCTGCCTCTAGTCACTGTCCATTATATAATAGTGAGGAAAATATGCCCGCGCCGCTGGATCGCTGCCGCCGTCCTTAAAAACCATTTGCTAGCAGCTTCCAGAGTGTCGCGGCAGATCGGGCAGCAGTTTGTAGCCACCGGCTTTTGCAGGCTGGCTGACGGCGCTTCGCTATGCAATGATTAGTTTCCACAGACAGACGAGGAAGTGCGGTGAGGAGGGGAGGGGAGGGGAGGGGAGGGGGGTGGTAGAAATGTTAGCCGAGCGAGGGGCTGCCTCTCTCTTTCTCTCGGGGTATTGTTTGGACACAGCAACCCCCCCCCCCCCCCCCTCATGCTGGATTGACCACAGACAGGGCGTGGCCAAAGTGTGTGTGTGTGTGTGTAGGGGGGGGGGGGGGGCATTCTAGCGCGGATGGATACAGGGGGGGGGGGGGGAAAGGTTAGGCCGCGCTGCATACTTTGGCTTGGTGAGGACGGGGAGGCGGGTGGTCTCCCGAGAGCGCCGCAGAATGAGAACGAGCTGCTGCTGCAGTGGGTGGGACTTTGTGCCCCTGTAGTTTTTGGCGCTGCGTTTCGCAGCCCTCGCTCACGTGCGCGATGAAGTAATGAGAGACCCGGGGCCTCTGACAAACTCGGGCCAGATGGGGGAGAAGATTCCTCCCCACAATTACTCGGCAGCAGAGAGCATTAGAGCAGCAGCAGCTTTTCCTTCCCTGAGTAATAATCACAGGGTGTTCTAGGAGAAAACTTCATCAGCTCGGTCGTACAGTTTAGAGGATGTCTTTAAGCGCGTCAGCTGCTGCATCCTCTTACATCCCTAAATGCAGTCGGTAATACTGTACTTAGAGACACAGTTTAGGGAATAGCTTCTCCTTCCTTAATGAGGCTGTCTCATCCCCTGTTTTAGGGTGTTACTTGCAACCACGTCTAAATACTTCTGCATTATCTCTTGATTTGGGACGTCATTATCATTCCATTGTGTTACTGTACAATCATATATTTCCAAACGTTCCCTCCGACTTAATCCAAAAACTGCAGGGAAATTAAGTCATTGATATTGAAATGAAAGAGCAAGTTCATTGTCACGCTGACAGAAAATGAATTGTGAGGTTATATCTGAGCTACTCCTGTCATCTTCCATTAAGGGCAATAATATTATTTAAAAAAAAAATGAATATAAAAAATGCAATATAGGCTTTCTTTCCCAGTTTCTGGAAATAATGACGCTGGCCACCTGTTCAGGGCAGGGTTTTTTTTTGATGAACATATCACGAGCCAAAGAGTGGAAACAATCCTGAAGGGGCAAGGAATCTGCAAAAAGCAAAGAAGTGGAACTGAAATGTAAATAAAAATCATTTTTTGCAAATGGAATAGCCTCAACATTTAATCTCCAATGGGTTATTTAATATCCGGGCAATACATGTCATGTCCATAAGGCGTATGACTCCGATATGTCACTGCAGCATCAAAGTAGAATCAGATTGACTCTATAAGAAGGTGCCGTTGTCTCCTGACCTTTCTGATTGAAGTCGGGCAGCCTAAACTAATGAACAACTGAAAATCAAAGGCAAGGCAAATTTTTAATTTAAACCGTCAATGAAAAACAAAATTACAACGACAAGTCAAGTCCCCGCCAAATTGACCACTTTGAAAGTTTGCTCACTTTAACATAATTTCCAGCCCTTTTAGCTGCTTAATGATTTAAGAGGCAATCAACTCTGATCTTTAGTCTCCTGATTAAGACCTGAAGGGGGGGGGGGGGCAGGGCGGGGGGGGGGTGTAGCGCTGCTGTGGGAAAATGCTGACGTTCCCTTTACAACTTTTTTGTTGTCCGCCCTGAGCTGTGCAAATGAGCACGGCTGTTTAAAAAGACTTGCGATTCTTTGACTCTGCTCTTGAAGTATGAGTCCCCGTCCAGTAATTGTTCCGGTAACTGCGCCAATCACCAGACATCACCCGTGTTCAAAACTCAGTTATTTCCCTGACAACTTTGGACAAACAGCTCATAATCACATGAGCGTAAATGTGTGCTTTGCGCTCAGTGCATCACTCCCCGTTTCACCCTTCACTCCCGATGCCATGTGAGTCACCAGTGGTTGGCTTTTCACAGAGGTTTATGGATTAGTATTGGCAAACTCCCATGATTCTCTGCTAAGTGCTTTCCCATAGACCAAACTGCGGGGCGCTGAGCCGCCAACCGTATAGATAATGTCATGTTAAATAAGGGTCATTTCCACGGATCATTTTATGTAGTCTCTGTTTCTTGGAGACGAGCTGAGTGAAAGGTGGACTTGGCCCACAGTTAGCTACACACTAACTGTGTTTTGGATGAACAGTTTGCATTAAAAACAGCTGATCATTTTAGGCTTTTTTGTCACACTGGAACAAATAAAGGGGTGTCATCACTGTGACAATTACTGAGCTTCCATAAAATGTTTTTAATTTGCATTTGGCATAAATTGGTGTTGGAAATTCTATGGAAACATAACTTTGAAGTTTGAACTAAAAATGTTCACACTGCATTCGTTGAAAATGTAACTCTTTCATTCCTTTGTTCAGACAAAAAAAGATGTTCAGAAAGAGGTTTTACCTGCCTTGACGGTTTCGACGGTTTCAGAGCCGGTCGAGAAGAACACTGGTGTCACAGTCGCAACTATCAAGGCAGGAAAAACATCTTTCCTACATTTTCTATTTGTCTGAACAAAGGAATATAAGAGTTCATTTGAAGTTAGGGTTAGGGTTAGTTTGTGCAATGAAGCTGTGCACTCGCTGGTGGTGCTTTCAGTCTTTCTCCAACGAGAACTATGCACAGAATGACAGAAACAGATTTGCCGGAGGGTGACTCGGTTGTTTAGAGTTTGCTCTAAAGTCAGTCAACATTTCACGGAGACACACCAAATGAGCGGAATTTTAAAAGGAATTTGCCATTTTGGGTTTTTCTTGTTTTACCTCATTCAATCTTTTGCTCGCTTGCCCAGTGATTGGTTGAAAAAGCAGGACGGACAAACAGCAGCAGGCTGAAGATCCGAGTGTTTACGCCGCTATCGGACTCTGTCAGAGGTGCTGCTGTCCCTCCACGGGGAATCTGTGCACATTTGGATGTTTGTTGCACGCTCTGATATATTTACAGGAAGTCAGGTCATACATATTAAAAAACACCTTGTCTGCGGAACTGCTTTGATCCTGCACGGGCTGCGGCCAACAAATGGACCAACAAACGGCTTGGCTTTGAGCTGAACGCTCACCTAAAGAACACTTAATCTCCCATAAGCCACTGGACGCTGACGCTGGCCAATCACGCACAAAACTGTCCCACCACAAGCCGACAGGCAGGGGGAATCATTTCAGTGTGTAATTGAAAAAAAAGGAGAGAAATCCATAAGTTTGGAGGTTTCCAGACTCGCTCCTGTCTGAAACCCCTTCTTATTGCATGCAGGCAGGGTGAGAGCTGACTGACTGTGTTTGGTTTGATCAGTCACCTGACTGCTGGCCAGGCCCCTGAGAACAGGAAGTATGACATCACTGCTCTGACATTCAGGAATGTGGGAATGTCAGGCTGCCTGTTCACACCACTGGAGCGAAACAGAGGAAGCCGAGTGGACGCAGCAGATCAATTGCGTTTTTTTCCAATGAGCGAGACTAAACTTTCACATCAACACGGACCCTGTGAGAGGGAAAAAGAGACCCGTTTCATTTAAACAACTTAAAATGCAGGGTCGGCCATCACACGAGCAGCAGGAGGAGCTTCACTCCTGCTGAGCTGCTCAGAAGCAGCGTTTGGCCATCTGAAAATTATACGACGCGCTTTTTGGAGTTTATCTGACGGTCTCCTCGAGCCCTAATAAGAGTCCAAACTCATCACGGCTTAATGTCGTGCACATCAGCTGATCCCCTCATTAGGCAGCTAACTTGTTTAAATGCAACCACTGGTGAACTTAAACGAAAAACGCTATTTTCAGGCTTCAGGCTACAGCAAATATCCAGCAGCAATTCATCTGGCTACCCAGTGTCGCGCTCCTGACAGTGTCACTCAGTGCCCACCGAGTGATTCACTACCACGACCAGCAGGACTCATCACCTTCTCCAGGGGGGCTCGGGTTCCCATGCAGCTCATAGTAGGTAGTAAATATGTGTTTCTTGGAATGGCTCATAAGTAAATAGACTGAAAAGTATAAACATTTTCTGTTTTTGTGACTGTAACATGTGTCTCTCTCTCTCTGTGTGTTAAAACATGTAGTTCTATACTTAATCTCCCTGTGATGTGACAAAGGGCACGACACGTGGCTGGTGCCTCTCCCATGGTAGCGGCAACACACCCAACCAGTTGCTTGTTCCACAATCTGATAACACCTAGTTTTTCTCCCAAATTTGAAGATCAGTTTGCAATATTAAGTGTTTTGCCGGAGGCTGTAAACAGAGGGCTAAGCAAGCTGTTCTGTAGAGACCAGTATTTATTTTTTTTTTAATCTAAATAATCACGCAAGTACAAACAAAGTATTAAACACAAATGATTGATATTTTTTTCTTTGAAATCACAACTTTACCTCACAGTCATATAGGTTGGCTCACTGTTACTATAAGTAGGGCGGCAAAAAACAGGAGCAACAGCTCCAGATTTGTTCACCTGCCTTTCTGTTACATCACATCCAATCAGAGCGGTCACGGCAAGCGCGAGCGTGAGAAAGTCCGTAGCCTTCATTCCCTCATCATGGCACAAGGGCTAATATTTTCAAGAGACCCTTTGCAACAGATCGCTACAGTGGAATCAGCTGAGTGCCTCTCCAGCTGCATCTTGAGGTCACTTCTTAATCATTTCTCAAGTGCACTCGCAATCACAGCGGCGCGGGAAGCCGAAGATGCCATTTACATAAGAGCTGCCTGGCTATGATGTAGCGTGTCACAAAGATGTCACCTGTTGTTCGGCCGGAGGCTCTAATGATGCTGCAGGATGAAGAGACGCTGAGAGAGCAGAGTGTGATCCCAGCAACTCAGAGACGTCCGAGCAGGATGTCTGTCAAAGGCCAACGGCCGGCAAGGGTTCCCCTTCTACAGAACTTTGTCCTGAGCTTCAGGTTCTTCAAGGATCTTTGGCTGCCCAGTGAATTTGAGCCGAGAATCAACTGAGGGAGGTTTTCACTGTTCGTTTGCGTGTCGGGGCAAACAGGCAAACAAAGAGGGACTTTCCCTCCCAACCCCGCTCCAGTCATCACAAAATAAAAAAAAAAAAAAGCATCATTAATGAATGCAAGATGTCAGCCACAGAGAAGAGCGAAGACGAAGCCCCGCCGAAAAGCGAGGGCTGAACAATGTTTCCCTGTTACAAGGAATCGAGCTTCGTGCAAAGTACCGCACATCCGCTTGGTTGTCGCGAAAATGTTTCGACTCCACTCCTCGGAGACCAAATGTCAGGCTGGCGGAGCCAGAGGGTTTTTTTTTTGGGGGGGGGGAACTCGGTTAAAACTTCAGTTCCTCATTCGCAGCATCTCTGCCAACCAACGCCCCCCACTCCCCACCTCCTCCTCCACCTCCTCCTCCGGCTCAGCGGCGGTGCCATGCGTGTTGCCGCCCTCCGTCAGCGGCGCTGGCACACGGCTGCCAGAGTCGGGAGAGCGGAGAGAGGAGCCGCAGAGGAGCCGCAGAGGAGCCCCGGAGGAGCCGTGGAGGAGCCCGGCTGCTGCCTGGGAAACCAAGAACTCCTAGCGGCTCCGGCCCATGCTCTCTAACCCCGACTCCCCTTCCCCAACCCCCTACTACCCCCCCGACTCCCACCCTTCCCGTCCAACATCAACACCCAGCCTGCCTCGGCGGCCTCTAAAGTGTGGAAAATAAGTGAAGGAATGCTGAAATTGCATTAGCCAGCCGGGCTGCACATTCCCGGGATGTTTCACAACACACATACACTCACGCACAGACAACACACACAGAGACATGCAGGGGACACTCACCCCGGTAGTGCAGGCTGTCATCGTGGTGGTTGTGCTGCTGCCGCTGCTGCTGCTGCTGCTGCTGCTGCTGCTGCTGCTGCTTCTCGTAGGCAGGCGGGCTGCTGGCGCCCAGCTCGGCCAGCCGGCGGCTGGTGGCCGAGAGCTCCGAGCGCAGGTTGGTCACCTCCTGACCGGCCGACTGGATGGCCCCGTCGATGCGCCGTGCCAGGTGTTTGTTGTCCTCCATCATTTTAAGGATTTTCCCCTGAGGAGCGAACCCACACAGAGCGGCATGGTGTCAAGAGGGGCAGGCGGAGAGCGCCGGGGAAACAAGAAGATGCGTTTCCTCTCTGAGATTCCTCCTCTGGTTTCCTCCCCCCGTCGTCGTCTTCTTCTCCCGCTCCTCATCCACCTGTGAGTCTTCTGTCACACTTCACTTTTGCACGCGCAGGAGGTATTACGCAGGGAGCGACGATAAAAAGGCACCCCTCCCTCCCACCTTCCCTCCTTCCTTCCTTCCTTCCTTCCTTCCTGGTCTCGGCTTGAGAAGAGATGACAGATGATCTCTCCTCTTTTTGAGGCTCGCGGTAAAGCAGCACGCACGCGTAGCAAGCGGAGAAAGTGAGCGGCGAGAGCGAGAGAGAGCGAGCGAGAGAGAGAGCGAGAGAGAGAGAGAGAGCAAAGAAGGAGGCGACAGCGAGCGCTCTCTCTCGCAGCAGAACGTGGTGTGAGCAGCTGCTCTCTGAAAGGACCCAGCGCACGCCGAGATGACATGCAGCCTTTTAAATGGATTGTACCATGTGCGGGCCGGCCCCGGGGGTGGGGAGGGAGGGAGACTAGGGGGGAGTGAGAGGGGAGGAGGGTTACGGAGCGAGAGGGGAGGGTGGTCTGCCGCCGCTGCCGTCGCCGCCGCTGCTGCTGCGGCTGCTCGACAGCAACTCTGTGGAGTTGACCAGTTAGTCCCTGTGAAGGGGGGAGGAGGGGATGGGGGGAGACCGCTAACCACCCACAACTCCCACATTCCCTTCCTCGCTCTCACCCCCAGCACACCCCCGCTGGCGCTCTTTGTCTCCCCCCCACCCCCACCCCACCCTCCCTCTCTCTCTTTTTTTTCTCCTCCATTATACATCCATGTCTTTGTCCTGGGAAAGCGGCTCCCCCACACCGCTGGGAGGCTGGAGGCCAGCTCAGGGCGGGGGGGGGGGAGGGGGGGAGCAGTCTCAACTCTGGGAGCGAACTTTTTTTTTTGCAGAGGACGGAAGAGACGGGGGCTCTGGATAGGCTGAGGAGGACCAGGAGCGGCCCACGGAATGACAATTGAGTTTGGGGTGGGGGGCGGGGGGACAGCCTAAGCTTTGCTCGTTTTGATGGGAAACAGATGGAAGGATTTGGTTTCAGTTTTAACGGCGGCGGAGGGAAGAAATAATAAATGCCGCTGCCATCCATCCCTTATCTGCCGCATCCGTGAAATTCCATCGCGCGCTCAACAACAACAACAGCCGAAGAGAAAAAAAAAAATAAACCCGAAAAAAACGTTCGACAGAATGGGGCGTTCATCTCGACTTAAAACAACTCTGGATCGCGCTGAGCCGCCGGCAGTTTGAATCGCTTGACGTTTCATTTTCGCCAAGTAACGAAACGCTTCCCGTCGGCGGCGAGGAAGCGAAGGCGGATGACTGATGCGCCGCTCGGGACGCCGGCCCGTCCGAGGCCACGGCGCTAACGGCCCGTCGGCTGGGCGAGACAAACAAATGTGGCGTCTGAGACGTCGAGACGGATGAGTGACGGAGACGCTCGGCATGTTGGGTGCAGATGAAGTGCGTTGACCTCGCGGCTGGTCGAGGGCCATGCGCTGGCGCTGTGGCAACTCCTGACTGCAACAATTATAGGAAGAAAATAAAATAGATCATAGGGATCGAGAGGAGTTATTGAATGAGGAGGGCGAGGTTTCAGAAAGTTAGGTCAAGAGAAATTCCACTGACTTTCCTGTCTCTCAGCCAAACAAGACGTGAACGCGTGTCAGGCGTTTCCTTCCCAGAGAGGTCACAGAGCAACAAGGGCTTCCAGCGTCCTGCCGGTCTAAAAACACACAGCTGGTGAGAACAACAGCCTGGTCGTTAAAATGTCAGTAAACCGGAATATTTTAGCCGCGTGTGTGTGTGTGTGTGTGTCATTTCTACAGTTGATCACCTGCTTAGTGAGCAGAATGTTATGGGATAATTACTGAAACACTGAACAGTGGCATGAGCATTGAGTATTGTGCATTGCAAATGTGTTGCAAAACTTTCCCCGAAACTTGAATATTCCCAAACCTACTATGAGTACTGGTGGTTGCTCCAATTTGCAAGACTCTATGAACAGAATACTTTGAGGGCGTTGGCCTGTGCACTCACCAACAAAGAACTTCAGATTGTAACTCCATTTGCTAACATTTACCACCAAACCAGAGATGTTCTGTTAGCGCTTCAGGCTGAGGTTGACTAATAGTGGACAGAGGAAAGTGGTTGCAGATTTGTAACTTATTTGACAGATTTACAAACATGGCATTTTACTAACATGCTGTTGTTTTGTGCATTTTTATGACAGATGTTGATTGCTGTTATTTGCATGAAACTCACGTGGACCCCGCGACTCCAACGCTCAAGTCCCCAGTCATTAAAGTCCCAGGGAAAGTTTTGAGCTGAACAACAAACAGCGTCTCTCCTGTTGCGCTTCTCTTTGCCCACATTTACGTTTCACACCTCTTTCATCATCAAAGTCTCCACCAACATCTCCACAGCTCCACAATCCAGAGCCATCAATGAACACGCATGCCAGCTATTACGCTAAGTGGACGAGACGTATGTTGCAACACTGGCATATTTGACTGCGTCACATGGGAGCAGATCATTATCAGCGTCTAGACAGTCACATCTCTGTCCCAGATAAGTGCGCTGGCCCTCATTTGTCGCTGTGAACCAAAAGGACAAACGAAGTGCGGCCTGGGCCGCGTCGTCACTCTGACGGCTTAATAAGCCAGAATCTTTCAAACACGCGTCATCTTCCTTCCACGGAAAACGAACAACCGTTTCCTGCTTCGAGCCTCCGGTTCAAGACAGACAGGTTTCGCACTCGTCTTCCAACAGCGAATTGCAAGGAAATCAATGATTCCAGAGGTCAAAGGTCAGCATGTGTCCCAGTTACACATCAGTGAAGGGACAAACAGTTGATGCGTTGTAGCGTGCGTGTGTGTGTGTGTGTGTGTGCGCGTGTCTCATCACACAAAATCACCCTTTCGACAACATGCCTCGGTGGGAACTGCACAACCAGACTGAACGACGCAGACTCATCTTCCTGCCACTGCAACTGATTGTTTTCCACGGACTTGGCTCCACTCCCCTCTGCCAAGCCCCGGCCGTGTGTTTGTGCCGTTTGCTTACGCTCGTTTGATACTATTAATGGGAAGTTTAATTAAGTGTGTCGGGGGTGTGCAGTTAAAAAGAGGTATTGATAAACAGTCACCGTGACTGTCTGCCCCTGTTAATTGAATATCGACGTATTCTCAGCGCACTAGAATGCTTTCCATTTTTCCCCAAAAGCAAAGTGATATAATGCCCTATCCAACTATTTATCGGGAGCCCGCGGAAACCCCCCCTCCGCTCTACTGGACCTACTAAATTTCAGCAATATTCTGCCTAGGCTGCCAGGTGTGACCGAGTACGGGAGAGGCTCATGTGTGAGGAAAACACGTTGGCGAGAAAGTTGCATGGCGCCATGTTTTCTCTGTCTGATTCAATTATAGATAGACAGATAGACAGATAGCTAGATAGATAGATAGATAGATAGATAGATTTCAGTTGCAGGAGAGCACATACTGCAGAGTACAATTTTAATTGGTGAATTCCAACATACACATCAGAAGGGAACCGATCTTAGATGTGCCATCTGCATGTACGTACTGTATCTCTGGCTCCAGTGTATTCACCATCCACTATTCTAACTTAATTGGTATCACACAACTGTCGAGGCATGCTGCAGAATCATTAATAATTAAGGCCTCAGTAGAAACAGTGGAAAACAGCACTAGAAAGTAAAAATAAGGCGGAGAAAAGAAATCTTGTTTTATTTCATTCTATTCATTTACTGGTTGTTCTCTTGCAGGTCCAGATCATTTGAAAGGAGAGACGCACAAGCCGGGAGCAGGAGGCTCCACCGCAGCTCTTTGGTCTGCGGAACATGTAGTTCATTAGTTTTGCTCATTAGTCTTATTCTTTGAATAGTTGAATTTTTGTAATTCTGGTGATTCACACCTCATTCTGTGGAGATGTGTTGATGTCTGCCCATCGGAAGGACCTCTTGGTGGCAATTAAACTGAAATGAAACGCGCCTGAGGTGTCAGGCAGGCGCAGCGTTGAAACACCTGATCATCATCTGCACATGTGGCCGCTTGAACAGAAAACTGAACATAACTCGGACACATTTCCACAGACACAAACTATTCAGGAACAACCGAAGGTTAGCGAGCGCTTGAACTTGAAAGGCAAAGATCCTAGAAATGAAACGGCCTCGCGTCGATTCAGCTTGAAACAAAACGGACTCGCCGTGGGGATACAGACCTCGTTACCTCAGCAAACATCCCAGAATGGAATCCAAAGAGAGACTAAGCACGTCTCAGTCTCTGCATACAGTGCAGACTCGGCGGCGAAACCTTCAAAGACAGTATCTCTGAAATTTGTAAATCTTTGTGCTAACGTTCAAACTGCTGGGGAATTGGTGGAGTAAAAAAAAAGAAAAAAAGAAAGAGGACTTTTTATTCCTTTTGGGTACACGGCAAACTGTCTTCCAACATTAAAGCATACAAGGGCTTTCATTTGTCTCCAATGGGCGGGTTAATTGGCAGCAAGTTCTGATTTGACTTTTATCTTCTTCATATACATGGTTTTTGTTCCTGCAGAACGGCAGAGACACTGGGGAGGTGGCGGGTAGTCACAGTGCCACAGTAAAGAAGAGTTTGGTGCGGCTCATGGCGACATCATGTCCTGAATTTCACTGCCAAGTTGGCGGCCCCTCCGCTTTTTCACAGCATTCACGAGGCAAAACTCATATCGACCGACTGATACGTCCTGCCGCGACATAATAAAAGGCATCCGTTCATTTATTTCACGTAAAACATGTGTCTGAAAGCACAGACAGCGCTTCACCGGCGTCCACTTTACTGCTCTGAATGCAGATTTTGGAAAATGCAAATGTCACAGTTGGGTGAATAAATTGCCTTGTTTACGTGTGAGAAAAGTGACAAGGCTCGGAGGGAGCCTTTCGCCCTGCCCTGTGAGGGTCATTCATGGAATAAACAGCGCTGGTCGGGAAGCGGAAGCTCTTTTCTATGCTGACTGAGTGAGTGCACTGTAACGTGCTGAAAATAAATATTTCTGTGCCAGCAAGTGCATTTGTAGCACATGGGGGTTGATTAATGTAAGTGCGAATTGCAAATGTGCTCTTTCGGATGATAATGATTAGCAGTGCCTATTTAGAAATAGTACATCCAGTTAAAATATACCTGTCCTAAATATGTATAAATAAAAGGTTTTTTTTTCAGATTTATAAACATCATTAAACTAGAATTATGTGTCATGTGTTATGTGTTATGCGCGTGTTACAAGAATTTCATCCCCGGTACTGCAGCTTGTGCTTACGTGTTACTTTTCCAGTTTGTATTCCCTGTTTTATTCTTTAGTGTTTCTTTTTTAATTAACTGCATGATTCATTGCCTCCAGTTCAGACTGCATTTGTACAGTGGCCGACAAGGGCCAAACACAATACAACTGCCTAATGCGCCTTAGTTGGCGAAAACAGCTGCAGGTATGGAAACGAAATTCACAAACACAAACAAGACTAAAAAACAAGGCAGAAAAAGAAGATTGTGGCGCAAACGAAAAAAACGAGCTGCAAGACATAAAAACATATACGCAATCATCAAATGCACAAAAACAGAGAAGCCACACAAACCAAGAAAACACACGCAAACGAAAAAAAAAAAAAAAATCTGCATTAACCAGTCACCACAACGGAAGTGCTCCAAACCTGCAGGTGGCGCTCTTAGCGGAACAGCTCAATGGAGAGACACAGGTATCACAGTTTGTTGTTTTTTTTCACTATTGCCATCCACTTTTAAAGGATTGGATGGTGACGTCTTTAATAATCAATTCACAAAGTGAATGTTTTGAGAGAGTGACACACACAACTACGCAACAAACAAGGAAGTACATTAGAACGACACTTAATATTCCATTAGATATTCCAACAGAATATTTTGACTAAATACTCTTTAGTTTTAAAGAGTATTCGTTTGAAATACACACCTTAACATTGTACAATTCTATATATAATGTAATGTATGCATAATATCTAATTTGTGTTTGATGATCTTCACAAATATTTATTAAAAGCAGCACAGCAAGTCCACAATGTGCTGAGATGATAGTTCTGAAAAATAATCAAGCAAGCAGAAAAAAGACTATGGGAAGTAAATGCATGTCATCACAGCGAAAGCACCACCAAAGTAGTTTAAAAGATGTGCGGCAGATGCAATTTTGCTGCAGAAGAGTAGAAAGCAGCAGCTTTTCCGCAGCTTGAATTCTGGCCAGAGGGCAAAACTCCATCCCATAAGCTTTTCCACCGAGGCTGAGATAAGAGCCGGAGAGAAGCACGTAATGTGTGTTGTCAAACTCAGCACGTCTGTCACCCAAAGTGCCCCCCACCCCCCCACCCCTCCCCCTCCAGGTTCCACTCCAACACCTCCCAGCCGTGTCCCTCTGCAACCTCCGATAGTCTGGCCGTAATGAAGAGTTTAACAGCCTCTCCACTCGAGGTGTGGGGGGAACCATAGATGGGGGGGGGGGGGGCGACATGCACGAGCAAATCAGAGCCAGGTGCAGATAAACCAGCAGGACACAAATATACATGTGATGATGGAGGTGGCCACGTTATGAAATGCTGTTCCTCCCTGTATACCGCTTGATGGCCATTCACAGCTGCCTTATTGCCTCCTCTTCAAAAAAAAGACCTCACTCCTGCTCCCTGCTGGCTATTTCCCGCCACTGCTTCTCCTCCTGAGTCCCCGGGAATCCGTCCAGCTCCGGAGCCCCGCTCCTACACCTCGGCTCCGTCTTCGGGAATTGCGACACCGCAGTCGCTTCCTATGCGCCACGCCGAGATCACACATTCAAATTGGGAGGGGCGCAGGTTTTCCTCCGCGCTGCGTTCCGCACGTCATCACTTCGCTGCCGTCTAATTGCGTTCCCGCCGCACGGTCTAATGCAGGCTGAAGTTGCGGGAACGGGGGGCGGTGCCTATGGACTGATGGGAGGCTCTGATAATAATTAGCATAATTAAACTGCCATTCGAACGAGTCCAACTGCTGTCTGAAATTCAAACAGCAAGCGGTTGTTTTTTTTGTTTTTTTGTTTTTTTTTATCGCAGTGCTGATGCAGAGGAGGAAAAACACAGCATGGGATTCTTCATCAGCTGGCTGCCGCTTCAGGTTGATATCCTGCATTTTAATGTGAAACCTATTCAAGTAGGCACAGCGTCTCAATCCACACCAACCTCCCCTCAACCTCCTCCACCTCCACCACCACCACCACCACCGACCGGCTCTCTCCATCCTCTCTTGATTTTTGCAGACAGCTGCTGCGGGTCACCTGGGCTCTGCCTGATTGATAATACGTTTGCTGCTTTTGTATTGGCTAATCATGGCGCACCGCTGCGAGCGCAGCACAACTCCTGAGACAGTGAGGTAACCCACAGGATTAAGGGAGAGGGCAGCCCTGCAGTCCACAGTTTGGAAGGTGTTTTACAGCCTGAAAAACTGCAACATTTTAAAGGCGAAACCGCTGGTTATCTAAAAAGAAATGGTAGAGGCCTACAACACTGTGAAACACCCATTATTCTGATCCACTTGGAAGCGTACATCAAAGAACATTTATGTCAGGGTTTTCGGTTTGTTTTGTCTTTTATTTTGGTAGTTTTCTCACGGAATTTCCTCTTTAATTACCACCAGAAGGCTACTGAAGGACTCAAACTCTTTTCCTCTTTGTCAGAACTTCACTCCCCATGCGCGGACTTCCCGCTTCCCTGTGACTCCTTCATTCCGGTGTTTTCTAGTATCTAGAGTATCTTTTGTTCACTTCTGTCTTTGCTGCTTTGTCACTTTGTTAATTAAACTTTGTTAATTACTTCTTCCCCCCCCCCCCCCCCCCCCCCCCCCCCCGAGCCTACTGCGTCCGCTTCTGGGTCGCAACTCACATAACAGTTTTATTTCTCGTTCCTCCCTGCCTTGCGTGCCTTTCAGGGTAAACGGAGTTTGCAGCCTCTTCGCTCAGGTTTAGACCGACGCTGCTGAGACGAGACACGAATCGAAGTTTGATCTTCCAGCATTGTCAAAAATATAGACTGGTCGGGGGAAAAACACAAAAACAATGTCGGTAGATAATGGCAAAATCCTGCATTTTAGCCAAAAAACAAACAAACCATGATTTTTTTTTATTTTTTATTTTTTTCCCCTGCACCAGAGGAGGCCACTCCCTGGTTTCCAGCAGCACTGCAGGGGGAGAGCTGGCAGGTTTTGGGTGGTCGGGGGGTGGTGGATAAGTGGTTGGGGGAGGGGCTGCGCAGCGCTGAGCTCTGATTAATCCATTTCTGACTGCGAGGTGTTACTTCGCAGTGTATTGATAAGGAGCTTATTCCCTCGCTGGCACGTGTAAAGACGTGTCTGCCGAGCCCATTGATTACAGGACTCATCTCGCTGTCGCGCCGCCACTCCAGAGGGGCGCCTCCAATAAATACGAACCCTCGAGACAACAATCGCTCCATCAACCCCTCCCAAAGGGGCGTGATGGAGTGGAACTGCTCCGCATGCACGCCGGCACGCGTGGACTTTTTTCCAATTTACTTCACAGCCAAGTGACATCCTCAGCCGGCGTCTTATCGGAAATGCAGATTCGCCGGCAGATGCTTTTGTCCAATTACTGTCTCAGTTATCGCTTTAAGCTCCGGATTTTTGCATCAAAATGCAGGAAAACTGATGAAAAAAAAAAAAAGAAATGCTCTCTTTGTCGAAGACCTGACGGCATTTTATGCCGCCACCGAGAAACTTATCATTCTCCCCAAAGACCGACCCAGCTTCTCGGAAAGGCTGTATTTACTTTCAAATGGAAATAGTGCACGCTGGAACATGTGGAGCAACGGAAGGGCAGCAAAACTGCCTGACGGACAGGCTAAGGGCCGTTCTATTATATTTCAACATTTATCTCAGCGACAGAGTGGAAGTTATCAGAGAGACTAAATTGAAAGACATTCAAGCGTGCGAGTGGAGAGTCACTAAAAGGGCCGCTGACGAGCCGGTCGGTACAAAGTGCCTCTCTCGGCGCTTTGCGGCTTTCGCAAAGCCTCTCGCGCACATATACGAATGTGCGGATGTTCTCTGGTACACAGGGAGATAGTGCCAATATCAAAATTGAAAGAGCAATTAAGGGCCACGACGGCGGTGGAGAAATCGCAACCCAAACAGAAGGACTTTGATTTTTCTAATTAGAACAATATGGCTGGCTCATCCGTGGAGGTAATTAAAGGGAAACCAAGCGTCGTTTTCCAGACTGTTTAGGACAGTGAATTCATTTCCAGGGAGCGTCTGCTTTTCCCTGCACTTTAATGCAAAAAGGGAAAAACACTTATGCAAATGTGTTTGGAGAGACAAACTCTGCTGATGAGATATTATGCCCTTTCTTTAATAGCCCCGACTTATTCCAATTGTAAATGTATGCGATTTGAATTTGTTTAATAGGCAGCCCTCCTGCAGGAGTTGGCACTCGCATTAATCTGCATGCTAAATTAGTTTTGTCTAATTCGAAAGGTTGCCTGGCTCGTGGAGTCGAGCGCATGTTAGGGATTAAAACACGGCGCAAACGCCAAGATGGGAAGCGAGCAAAACAATGCTCCCTGCCGTTTTAATGATAATGAAAAAAAACAGTTCACGTGGGCGAGCTAATTATCATCATATCATTTAC
This sequence comes from Nelusetta ayraudi, assembly GCF_046127955.1. Lineage (NCBI taxonomy): Eukaryota > Metazoa > Chordata > Actinopteri > Tetraodontiformes > Monacanthidae > Nelusetta > Nelusetta ayraudi. Next base: position 10,936,577 of record NW_027466067.1, on the reverse strand, counting down.
AGCCGTGCTAAAAGCAGAAAAGGCGCTGGGAGAAAATGTGCACGAGCGGCTTCTACAACCTCTCTGTTTGTTGTTGCAGGCGTTCCATCAATGTTTCCGTTCATTTTGAAAGATGTTTCCAAGGATTTGGGTAAAATCTCTGTCTGGATTGCTGTTTTCACATCTGTCGCTTTGTTTCAAAGACACACAGTCAAAGGTCAAGACCGACATTCCTCAAATCAAACTGGTTTGAAAACAGAATCTGTTTTTTTAAAAAATGCTGCTGATTGCACCTGTTGTTAAAACAGTCGAATGGTGACCCTGCTTCTCCTCTCAGAGAAGCCCAGAACTGAATTTCTACACACTTTCTGCAGGATCTTGGATGGGAAAACAACCATGTCGACCACCATTCAGCTAACTTTATGTGTATAAAACTGAATTTCTAATCTGAACCGATTCAGCAGTGAAAAGTTGAACTAATATTCAATTAACTTCAGTTTTTTTGTTCCACTGGGAAGTTTGTTTTTCCTCCTTTTTCTCCTGTTCAGGACTCACTCCGTCATGCTCTGCAGGCGGTTGGAAGTCAGTCTCAGCAGGAGGTGGGCGTCTGCTATGTCATTCCACTCACATTATGACAAGAGGATCTCGATAGCGCGTCTACAGCAGCGACAGCAGCTCTTTGCAGCGACGATTAGGGCACATTGCTTTGAGCTGCGGTGGACAAAAATGGACACAATAAGCCATAAAGAAGCTTCTGCTTAGCACCAGTGCAGCTCTATCATACCACCATAAACATATTCACAATACATTACATTCATGTCACGATTGGACAAACTGAAGTTGCAAGCTGACTTTTTAAGATGGAAGGCACAGAGACTACTTTCGTCTTTGAACCAGAAGTTTATGCAACGTCTTAAAGCCCATCAATCAAAACGTCATGCTGATATTAAAAGGTCCCATCTTGAGCAAGATCCAATTTGCCTTCCAATCATCTAATCTGCATTACTTCTTTTTAGAGAGAAAACCGATGACTCCGGGGACACGGAAGGCACAACAAACGTCCAGGGATCTTCTGTCCGCCTTGCAGCTGTAACTCCACCCACGCGAAGCTGGGACCAAGTCGCAGTGGAAACACACCCGTGCCGAGTCGTACCATGCCAACTTGAGCTGGCCCCAACCGAGTAGCGCCAGTGGAAACTCCCAAAATGATTTGGCGCCGCTGCTGCTAGTCGCTCTCGGGGTTGGATCAAATGTAGAGGACAAATCTCACATGCACAGGTATGTGATACTGGGCACATGCCTGGACTCCACCGCGAGGAACAAACCCATCACACATTTTTCTGAATGTCTCCCAAATCTATGACCCTATAAATGAAATCCAAATATCTTTTGGTGAATAAACTGATTTCTAAAGCAAAAGACTTTCAGAGAAATTGTTATATTCTTGAAGGACCTTTGATGGACCTCATTTTAAATGCAGATGCACTGCCACTTGTGATGCAATGGGAAAGGTCATTGGGATTGGGCTATTTTGTCTTCTAAAATATTATGACTCATGCGTTGATTTAATTTCATCATTCCAAGATTCCAACATCTCACACCAAAAAAAGGGAACTAAATTTTTTTTAAATTTCTTAATTATAAAACTGATTTTGGTTCATTAAAGTGCAACAGCTTTCAAACTGCGCCAGTGCGCCGCACCTCATGTATTACTGCCAAACCACAGCACCAGCGGAGATTCTTCTTGTCCGTATCTATTTGTCACAAGGATGCGTGAAATATTGAATGAAAGTCAATAATCCACAATAACAACAGCTCATTAAAAATCTGGCAGGCAAACTAATGTCGGTAAACTCAATCGGAATATCGATGATTGTGGTTAAAGGCGACTCAGCAAATGAAATGTTTTTATCTGACGCAGATTTTTTTTTTTTATTGTTTATGGAATTTTGAGTTCCAGGTCTTTTCATAATGGTAATTTGCAGACCATCTTTGCGTCTTTATTTGAAGTCATTAGGGTTTTGTTTGTTTTTTTAAGCACAACCCTGGCAGGTTTTGACAGGTCTGCACAAGGACACGACTCACATCAAAACATCTTCTTCGGAATTCATTAAAAGACCATCTGCTCGCCAAAGAAACACCAAGTCCTATGACAGGGCAGAATTGGCCTCTAGGGAATTGCACAGGGGATAAAATAAGACTCATTAATCTGGGAACAGTGTTGGATGCTGAGTGACTGCGCATGCTGAGAGGCTTTTCACCTGACATTAGCAGCGCTGCAATAGGTAGGAGGCTGAGCAAAGAAACGAGCTGTTTGCACCAAACATTTTCAACTAATCCACACAAGTAGAGCGAAAGCGGAAAAGGGTAAATAGAGTGAGAGCGGCGGAAAGAACAAAGTCCACATTAGGAACATGATTCATTACACAAGAAGATGTAGACAGAAGAGTGAATCCAACTGCCACCATGTCATAAGAGGATTATGGAAACATGCTGAAATTGGGTTTTCATTATGAGCATTTGTGTTTGCCATTTCTGATCCAATTTCCTGCATTTTCACAGCAAATCTTTCTTTTTTTAACATTGATGCATTTCCTTCCTTTTCTCAGAAAGTGATGTGGGGGGGGGGGGGTGTTCGTGTCTATGTGCTTAATAGTGAGAGGAGGGGGCCGTGCAGATTAGGGCAGATTGATGGCCCAGAAACAGGAGCTTAGTAGTAAACAAATTTAAAAGGTCTAAATTTGGGAGACTAAAAGAGATGCAAGCCCAGAATTAGCACAGAAGAGTTGGTCAAATACTGTAACAACAGCACTGGGAGCCACTGTGACAGGAACACAGCAGTGTCTGCAGTATGGACACTCACGGCTCCTGCTTTGTCTCCACACATGCATCTTAAACCGTGATGCAACAATATTTCACAGAGCGGAGAGGGTCATGGAGCATCACCTTTCAATTTTCTAGTAAAAACTAAAAAAAAAAAGAAATAAAAAGAAGTGTAGGAGAAAATATGGCTTACTTTTTATCGCCAGTGCTGATTCTCATTAATCAAAGACAGGAAACTTATTGAACCCAGGGTGAGATGAAAATGAAAGTTTTTGTCTTGAGTTAATTCAATGTCAATTCGATCTTAAGGTTTTAGGAAAAAAAGGTTCAATTTTGTCTGATTCAAAATGATCAAAAGGTCACGACAGTAACCCTAACTAACCCAAAGCAAAAAAACAAGGAAAACAACCCTAACCCCAGCACTGACCGTAAACCTAACCCCAACACTAACCCAATCTCAACCCTAACCCCAGCCCCAACCTTAACCCTAACCTCAACACCAGCCCTAACCCTAGCCCTAATCCCAACCCTAACCTCAATCCCAGACCTAACCCTAGCCCTAATCCCAACCCTAACCTCAATCCCAGACCTAACCCTAGCCCTAATCCCAACCCTAACCTCAATCCCAGACCTAACCCCAGCCCCAATCCCAACCCCAGCCCCAATCCCAACCCCAAACTTAATCCTAACACTAACCCCAACTCTAACCCCAGCACTATCCATAACCCCAGCCTCAACCCTAACCCTAGCCCTGTCCATAAGTAATCAGTAATCTCTTCATCAGGGCACATGAGATATATGTAATCATGGGCGATAGGGCTAATCATGAGGAACCACAGCAAGTCCCGATGGTCTATGACATGTAGCATCGCCTGTTTGACATGGTGGGATTACCACCAAATACCCTCTTTGTTGAATGGATTTACTCCAGATCATATAACCAGATGACTAGCGTTATCTGCTAAATTATGATCTGCTAAATTATATGTTATGAAATTGAATTCACTTTCATTTAGTCCACTTCAAATTATCAATTGAATAAAATGAAGGACCCTCAAACAGTTTTACATGTGCATCTCTAATCATCATCTCAACGTCACATTATTCTGTTCATTCACTTATTGCTCTGTTTATCAAAGTGGACTAATTAAACTCAGTTGAAGCAGGTAAATCAAGGCTCTCTACTTGTGCCTGGCACTACGGCCCCTGCAGTATGGAGCCCGTACCAAAACCATTCAAGTGTTTTACCCCTGGTAATCAGCCAGCCAGTCAGAAGTAAGACAAAACAAGAAAAACCTTTGGTGCCATTTTTAAATGCTAGTTATCGCAGATGAAACTGATGCTTTGGCATTATCCACACTAACTCTCTAGCAGTAGCCATTGTTTGCAACTCGTAGCATTTTCCTCCATAGTTTATCAGTTTGGAGCAATTTCGTCTTGTTCTCATATTTCCTGTGTCTTTTCAAATACAGGAAGCTGATTTGTTCTGGGATTCATTGAATTTTCATTCTTTTAAGAGAAAAAGGGTGATGCTGTGCGTCGGCAAAATGGATGAGCATGATTTCAGAGTCTGAATCAGTGTAATCCAACTGCTGGGCAAGGTTAACAGTTTTATACTGAAGTAGTTATTGCCCTATCAGGTTGTTACACCTTTCAGGTGCCTATTTAGTTGACGGATTAGCATGCAGCCGAAGCCGAGGAGACCTGGGAAGTGAATTTAGAGATGGCAGATTATCAGGATTAATGGTGAGGTCATCAGTTACGCCGCTTGGGGTGTCCCAGGGTGCCAAGTGCGATTAGGGTCATTGATCTGTCTGATGTGCCAACAGCCAGTATTTAATGATTCAAAATGAGACTCTGTAAATAGATTAAAAGCTGTACTCCTTACTTTAAACATTGCAACCATAGAAAGCTCATTGTCATGCGCAAAAAAAAACAACAACATACAATTATACAGGTGTATAAAGGTGAAATCTACTGCTGCATGTTAGTATGTATTACCACTAACAAAACCCTACATGAGTCACAGTATCGGTGGACACGTCCAGATTCACAGTTGATATTTTGGAGTGTTTTGTGACTGGAGGTAACGTACAAAGCGGCTCTGTTGGACACCCGCCTTGCCTCAGTGCCTCATAGTGATTGCTGCCGCTGGAAGGGAATCAGACAGTGGGGAGAGTCTTTCGGATTTCCCGCGCCCCCGAATGGCTGTGGAGGAGAGGAGCTTGAAACCATCTTCTGGGTCAAGTGGGAACTCAGTTGATAAGAACCATCCCGCCTCTGATTCTGCTCCCCTTCAACCACCGCAGAAGTCCCACCTTTGACGAGAGATGGGGGACGCCGAAGTTTTGAAAGGGAAAGCAGCATATGGGCAAAGGTAAACACTTGTGTTTAGAGGGCCGGGCTGATGCTGGAAAAAAAGTTGTGATAAGAAACACAAAGGCTGCAAGAACGTCGCGTTAATTCCCCGGACGCTGTCTGCCGTGCATACGCAAGTTTTCTCATGAATTATTCTGCTTTTTTTTTTCCCTACGCGGCAGTCAAAAAGAAAAAGAAGCACGCTCACGACGGCTCAGTTGCCGCATAATAAACTCGTGGATCACTGCGCCGTCTCTTTTTCCTCAAATGAGTCAGAAAACTGTGAAGTCGGCTCCCCTATCTGTTGTGGAAATCTCTCCAAAGACCTCCAGCTCTCTGCGCTTGGCGATACATCGCAGGAGCAGACGCGGCGGCGGCGGTTTTCTCTGGAACTCAGCCGTCGACACACATCCACATCGACCAGACACAAACAACACGGCAGCAGGAGGGGCCGCAAAAAAAAAAAAAAAACCCACCACAAACGGCATCTCCCTGCCACTCACGAGGCAGACTGACAGCGAGCTGATGGGCCCCTCTCATATCGGACGCGCTCACGCCGAAATTGAGGTTGAGCACCTTTGATCCGCCGCGGGGAAGGCCGTCGCAAGCCCAGCCGGCTTTTCAGAACCCGGCTTTAGGGTCTCCATAGAAACTAAGCAGCCGCCTGGACGGTTTGTGGAGAGGTGGGAGGACGGCGGAGTCCCGCGAAACAATCTGGCATGCGTTGTTTTATTTCCCTTCTTCTTAAACATCCACGGCCAGCGTCGCCTCCTTTATTTACCCAAAGCAGCAGTTTGTTTGATGGAGGCAGAGATTATCGCAGCGCATGCACAGACCGCAGCACCCGGTGGGGTTTGAGGGGGGGTAGTGGGGGAGGGTAGAAAGACACACAAAACAAACGTATCTACCTTATGGCATTTGTGAAACAGCCTTATCTGAAGATACAAATCAGCGCCGCCATTTCATCCCCTTTTATTCCCCACCGACCGTCAGCCGTGACGGATGTGCTCCAGCGTCTCATCTGCGCTCGCAAACCGGCACGGGCGAGGTGACGTGAACTCGTAAATCCTCTTTTTCCTCTTTCACTTCTGGTGTTCCCGAAGTCGGCGGAGCCACCAGGAACGAGAGGCGAGAGCGGACGAGTTGAAAGGGTAGTCGTTAAAGAGGAGCAACCTCCAGCCCTTTGAAGTTCCAGCCCACGTTACCTCGCAATCCAAAAAAAAAAAAAAAGAGAGAGAGAGAGAGAGGCATGTGTAACGTCGGGATAGATGGTTGGGATTAGAAGTGGACTGATTTCCATACAACGGGATGAGAAGAAAAGCTCCAAATGAGGCCCGAGATGAAAGCAAGCGGCACGTTGGAGTAATATCGCTTCCTCCGTGTTCAAACAGTCGGAGATGCTTAGAGAACAAAGCGGATGGGAGAAGATAACCGGCTTCCACTGCAGGCGCCCACACTCAAAGTGGATCAACAGAAATCACGCGTCGATTTCAGGACGGAGCTTCAGTTCCCACCTCTTTCCCTGGACCGCTGGAGTTGGATTTTTGCCTCATTATGTCTCCTCTGTTTCTCCCCCGCTCTGTGTATTGGCGCTATATGAACGTTTGCTACGTCAAACAGATTTTCACTGAAAACAGCCCCGAATCTCAGCGGATGGTTAATCTCGCCTCCCGATTTATTTTTTTAAAGAGCTCAGGCTCATATTGATCCTCTCATTCGGCCCAGCTCAATAATAAATTAAGGTAGCTCTGTTATTATTGCAATCAGCGTGAATGACAACTTAAAAAAAAAGTGATGATTTTTCCAAATATTAAAACTGCCTTTTTAAAGTGACATTTTTTTAAATTGGTCCACATATCTTTTTAACCGACTTGAACCAATGTTTAGAAGCAGCCAACTTGGCCTGTGGACGTGAATTTAATGTCAACATGCTGATGTGTGTATAAGAGCAAGAGATTAATGGGTTGGCACTAAATATTGGCTGCCAAACATTCCAGATATTTGTCACTGCCAGTAAATTGAGATTTGGGCCGAGGTCGGTTATCTGGTTTTGAAGATGGACAGGTATATTTTCCTGCTGTACTTTTTGACGCTAGCCATGCATCCCTATGAGTGTCGACTGTAAAGATCCATGATTGGTCTGAGACAGACAGATATTGGCTTTCTAGGTCTGGCCCCAGTTCAGCCCATTACAGGATCCGTTCCGAGATTGTGTCGGGTGATGTCTGTGGAAGGTTTCCTGAGGGGGGCGTGTCCTTACAATTTGCGAGTCAGTTGGATCTGGGTTTGTTGTTTTCCCACAGGGATAAACTACACTGCCTACTTTGTCTCTCCACTGGACTTCCAACATTCTCTCCAACAGATGTTCACGAATGTTTCCAGCCTGTGAGTTTTGTTGTTCTTGACGTCTGATCTGCCTCAAGCTGGAGTTAAAAATACTGATTTTAGTAAACTCCAGATTTTTGTGACAGCCTTAAATTTCACCCTTGCGTTCACAATCTTGCTCCACCCGGTGGTGTGGAGGAAGATCATGAAAATGCTCCTCTTTGTCTCTTTCTGTACATTGACTGTATAGAAAGATGGATAGAGCTTCTGGTTTTAAACAGGAGGTAGTGTGGAAGTACGAAAACCTGCATTCTGTCATTTGGCCAGCAGGAACCACCAAAGTTGGTTGCAAAAAGAAAATGATAATTGATGTTACAAACTGGTTAAAACATTTTTGCTGCTTTAAATCACGAGGGGAAAAAAATCCCTGAAAAAGTCACTAATGTCCATTGTGTCTGATTAGGCAGCCAACTGCAGTAGGTTCACCAGCGGGTGGAAGCTTAAATCCCATCCACACATCCATATGTTGAATCCTGAGGTATCAAGTCAAACTGGAACCCAAACATGGTGCTAACTATGAAACCAGTCTGTAGGCTTCAGAAAGGGTATTCAGAAACCAATGGCTGATAACGAGACAGTGACTCCGCCCACCTTGTGGGGATCTTTGTGATTTTTGCCTTGAACGTGTGCCAGATCAAGTCTGGATGCCTGATCTGAGCGTCCCGCTAAGTCTTCTCCTGCGTTTATATCTGTGTATGTCACCTGCAGAGTCGAGGTCAACCATCTGCTCCTACGCCGTCTACTGAAGTTCCAATCTACTGCCAGAGGGAACAGAGATGGTGACAGGACACATCCCTGCTTGACACCGTCCTGACATTTAAGCGCCGGAAGAGTTGACCTGCCCTGCACGGATGACTATGCACGATAATTAAGTCTGTGATCTCGGTGGGGATCCCATAGTCCTCCATTAGACACCGCAGGCTCGGTCTTGTCCCGTTATTGTGCAAGCGCCGGCCTGAAAGATCCAATATCCGTCAGCTCCACCTGTCAGCTCTTATCGAGTCCGGGTCGCAGCACGCAAAGTGGCACCGCTACAAAGCCATACAAACCCCCTGTAACACCCATGTCAATCTCACTTAAGCTGCAAATTTCATGGCGAGCTAATGCAACAGAAATCAATGATACACTCGCACTTCGTCAGGACCAAGAAGGTGGTCGCCAGCTGAGGCTGTCGTAGGCGAAACCCAGAGCCAGTAGTCTAACACTCAGTCTAACATTCAGCCTGCAGGTGGCTTATTTTGATCTTTTGCATCTTTGTGCTCAGCTTGGTGAGCAACACCTCTTGTGTAACGGCATCATGGGGTCACTACTGTCGCCCGCTGACTCTTCCACCTGAAGGAGCTAATGTGGCGCAACGTTCCACTACATCAACTCGCAGCCTCCACACCCACTGAAACGCATCTGATTACTCGCCACAGCGCAGCGACACTGACATAAATAATTCATCCGTACAAATGACAAATGAGGCAATCAAGTCTGCGACAGCATTCAAAGGGAAACTATTCAAATCCCTTCTAAATTAATTTTCTGCCTCTTAGTGGTGGTGAACTTGGATTTTTTCTTTTTCTCGGCGCTGAAGTTTGATGCTGGATTCAGCCCACCCCCACCCCCACCCCCCTGAGTGACTTTCAGTATTTGATGTCGCCAAACAAATTCAACTAAATCCTTAATGTAGAAAATAATTATGGTTTCAGAGCAGGGGAGTTCAGCATTCGTTCAGATTACAAGATAAATCTTGCAGCATAAATTTTGCATTTGCAAAAGGCGTCTCATTGAAGCTTGTGCTCTGATTTGCATGGAGAATTGCTAAAGTTCAAAAAAAAATAAAGAGGGGCCGATAACAAGGAGTCCTGATTATACAATCCTTCACATTTTTCCTGAATATAAACCTCTCCAGATGACCTGAGCCACACTGCGAGATGAGCTCAACTCTGGTTTTGACCTGCGAGACTCTCGGAAATCCATAATCCTTCTCCTCCACATCCTCGACATCCCTCCAGCGACTGGAATCTCAGTTCTGCTGCCAGCGTCAATAAGGTAATTTACAGCTGGTAACTCAAGTTGAAACCTGACTTTAATGTGACTCATTCCTATACGTGTTATTTTTCCAATATAATAGAGGAGTTTTTTTTTTTAGTTTTTTTATCTTATCTGATGACCCTTTCAATCACCACAGTCACATGTGGACCTTTGCGTGCATTCCAAGTCATTTTGGGCTGTGATGCCGTCAGTCTTCCTGGGGGTCAATCATTCTTTTCACACAGCTGTCGTAGCACTAGACCATAACACTAATGAATTCAACCTCCACATTAGTTGTTGTTCTGACTTTTCATACAATTGTTCATACTTGACTAATTGACTGCTATCTTTGGGGGGTTTTGTATGCAGCCAGAGGAGCTGTGCTTGTTTATTTGTTGTCAAATTACGCATCACAGGCTCTAATAGACAAAATAAGACTTGCATTTCATTTCGGCCTCTGTTCTTTTATTTTTATGTGACTTATCTGCCTTCATGCGTAATAGGTTTGAAAAGCTGGTATTACATGTATCATGGGTGCACTGTTTCTTTTTCCGCAGCTGCAAAATAATTTGCTGAACATGGCCTCTGTTCACATGTACTATTTTTTTTAACAAAGCGTTTCCATTTTCGCTAAACTAATCCTCTGCTGTTTTGCTGCTGTTACAGGCACTTTTCCTCTCCTTCCCTCGACCTCCTGCCTTATCCTCCGTCTCCCCCTTCACTTGTCTTCACGCATCATGATGTGTGAAACATGACCAGGGATGATGAGACCAAATCCTCGAGCCACAAAAGGGCCTTAGGCAAGAGGATTTGTGTGTTTCATTTTGCTTTATGCCACAGAGGTGAGTCGATACAGTTGAAGTCGCAGCTTCTACGGGGAAGCAGGTCCGAGGATTGTATGGAATGGGCATTGACCCCTGCCTGGCAAGAGAGCATCTGACATTTGGAATCACTGTACCCTCGACACATATCATCGTCTTGGCTGGCAGTCACACGTCAGGTTCCCCCTGCTGAGCTGTTTTGTCCTCTGACAGCTGAAAACAACAGCTCCCAGCAGGTGGATGCCTCCGTTTGACAAGCCTTTGTAGGGAGGGTGGGGAGGGGGGACTGAATGTAAAAGGTTGTGTGGGCCGCCTGACACAAACAGGGCCAACAGGCAGAGGAATGTTGCCCTCGGAACGGTTCTCTCAACATTGACAATCACCGGCAAAACTTTTTTTCCAAGCACAACTTCTGGCCGAGATAATCGGCACTCCCGTCTGTGGCTTTCAAGTCATCCATCACTGAGGTTATATTCCTGAATAAGACTGCGGGCAAACAATCTCTCATGCAGGATTTCATACGACTGAGCTGGGGCGAAAGAAATGGCTTTCTGTTGAATTACCTTCCCTTTAATCAATGGCTCTCTGTCGGAGTAAATAACTTGGGGAAATTAGGGGATGGGGGGGGTTCTGTATCCTTCACGGTGGAGGCTAATGAATGACCCCATGCATCACCGTGTCAAGCTATCAATTCAAAGGTTCGTCAAATAGCAGAAGGCAAATAGATAAAAAGAGAAATAGCTCCAGGACGATACACATTAATCATTTGATGGAAATAACAGGAGAAAGAAGAAAAATGTTTGCTGTGCTTGTTTGCAAAAACAAAGAGCAACACATTTTCCGTGCTTGCATTTCTTGAATTAACCACTACGATGAAAGTTGCAATGATAACTTAATAATTGGCAAGGGGGAAAGGTTTTTCATTGCAGAGTTGGGTGGTTGAATTTCAGTTAATGGGGAAGAGAACATACTAATCTTCCCTGAGCTGTCCCAGTGACAGGTTGAGGAGAAGTGAAGCTGGTCAGCACATCTGGGCTCAAATTAAAGATAATGCTCAGAGATACGCGAGACAGGGTGGGGAAGGTCGGAACTACTGTTAGCATGGAGGACAGAACGTTTCCCAAATCTAGGGAGGTTATTTCATTGATATATCTGACAGAAGAAAGCAAGAGAAAGCTGATTGGACAACGCCAATTTGTTGACGTTGTTATATTCAAGCAGACCAATCAGACTTTGTACAGTTATAGCAACAGCTTTGGTGTGAGAAGTGAAACTGAGAGGTGAAATCACTGAAATCGCTTAAATTGCTGCCCCTGCTGTATGCACCACAGTGTTCAACCAAAACTTCTTTCCCAACAAAAAGAGGATTCAGACCCGACAGCCGAGAGCCAGTGTCTGTTGTTCTTATTTCACTTTGAGCAAAAACTACCCAGTTCCGAAAAATGTGCCGCTAACGCAGCATCCACGCTAACGCAGCATCCACGCTAACGCAGCATCCACGCTAATGTCTTTCGCAGCTGCAAAGGCACCAGAGTTCCTCCTTATTCTGTAGTGTTTCGAGGAAGCCTGCAGCAACTTCCTGTTTGCATCGCCACTGAAACGACACTGGCTGGTTATGTGATACTGAAACCAGGTCTGAATGGAGTTTTTCAAGATGGACGGAAAAAATGTCAGCAATTCAGGTCCGTGTTGAAGTCAGAACATTGCTTTAGTCTTAATATTGTTTAATCAAGCAGTACTTTGTGTGTCTATTATCTACAAGATGACTGACAAGGTAATAAGTTCCCCTTGATATCCCTGAATAAAACATTTTTATGTAAAATGTGCAAGTCAAACTTTTTTTTCATCTCTCTGCATATGCACCACAGTATCGTTTCTTGCCTTGGGAAGGACACCGCAAGCTCTTTCTGAAAAACCCCCAGAGGCAACGCATCGATGACGGAGCGACAGGAGGAGGCGCTACCTGGGCATCCATGAGCAGATGTCTCATCAGAGTCATGGACTTCTTCAGAGAGTCCCGCTCCGCCGGGATGAAGGCCTCGTCCTCGTCCGCCAGGCTACAGGGTCTGGCCACCACGAAGTGGGCGATCTGGTCGTTGAGGTTGTTGAGAGACTGCACCGCTGCGGGAGAAGCACAGGACAAGCGTGTCAATTAAGAAAAAAAGAAAGTCTGCATGGAAGCGTGAGCTGCTCATTTGCCGGCATGTCGGCCAAAGGGCCGCGAGTTCAGTCCTCCCCCTTCTCCTTCTGCCCCTCCGTCTGTTCCGGGGCTCTCTTGCTCCAGTCTTGTTTGATTTGCTTCATCCGAAGCCATTGTTCTCAACTTCAGAATAATCCCTCCTCTGGACAAGAGGGGAATCATTAGGCTAAATCCATTACTAGTGCACCGTCACTGTCTGAAGCATAATATAATGCATTTATTTCCGGAGGAAGCCCTCCAATAATGTCCGCTCTGTTAGGCAGGACTATGCTGGCAATATGGTGAGTTAACAGTATGACTTTAGGGCCTGACTGTGCTTTAAATGGGGATATTCCGCTGACACCTACTCGGCCCAATGCAATTTGGCTCTACTTGGTTTTTAAGCTTTTCTGTTAGGTGGTAGTACCTGGCACCAGCTACTATTTAAAACCTGGTAAAACCTAGTAAGTGATTGTAGTCATATGAATATGGTTCCAATACGTTGTGTCATGGCGTCTTGCTCTGATGACTCCACCCACAATCAAGTGGTATTCAATCAATATGTGAGACATACGAAGCCGAGTCGAGTGCAGCAGCCCTGAGGCTGTGTCGCCTCCAGGAAGGACTCGTGGGCCAGTGCAGATGTCTTTGGGTCTTCCCTGGCAGTTAATGCTCAATAACTCGTTCGTAGCCGGTGATCAATGAACTCTAAATGTAGTCGAGAATCAGAGTCACTTCTTGCCAGTTTACTGAAGGTCATCCAAATGATCACAGCAAAACAAAGCAACATCACCCAACGGTGAACCCACGATGGAGTCCACAGTCTTCTAGAGTCCAGGTGTGGCAAAACTGCTGTGCCCTGTCTTGTGGACATCCAAATAAGGGGTTCTTCTTTACATTGATGTACAGCTGGCCTCGCAACCTCTGGCCTTGCAACCTCTGGCCTGCTCGAGTGTATTCTTGTACAGTGGTCACTCGCCAGCCGCAAATGCCCATCAAAAGACCGGCTTTCTGGCGTCGTTCTCACTGTGTCTTTTCTGCTTACACCATACAGATATTCAATTTAAAACTACCACGGCTGCCTTATGGAAAAGTGCCATAAGAGATGTTTGTACAGTGCCACGTGATTGGAGCGTGTGGGTATATGTGTGTGGGAGGAAAATTTGTGAGCGGCTCTGATATCACGGCCGAGCCACGAAAGACATTTTGTCAGAGGGGTCATTATTAGAAAGTTCTCCCCAATTAAAACTGAAAGAGCAGCTAAAAATCAGCAACATTGGACCAAGATTTTTGGAACGAAATTGTCGTTAGCTGACTGGCAGAGGAGACCGGCCAGCCGGCCAGAAGATGCTATCGAAACAAACAAACAAAGCCGGATGGGCAAAGACACATTCACTTGCACACCTACATCCACATGGACGCACATACAGTGCGTACAGGTGTGCCGGCTGCATTTATATACAAAGTGAAACACAACAACAGGGCTGATTTGATGAGGAATGGGAGGAGACACAAATTTGGAATCATTATGTTGACATTATTCTCTATTCTCTGAGAAATTCTCCCATATCTACCTAGTGAACCCCCACAAACACAGGAACATGTCGATATTACATTTCTTTTTTTCCGTTCATTATTAAGGTCACAGTTATATTCTTCTACTGCCTTCCCTTGTTTGTCTCAGCCTCAAACTGATGCCATCCACTGTGTAATTTTCCCCTTCTAAGCCCTAATAAACGTGTATCTTATCTAATCTCCTGTCTTCTACACTCTGTTGACAGGAACCTCAAACAACCCTTTCAAAAAGATATCACAAGTCATTAGTGTTTTCTCCAAACAAAGGACACATTCACACAAATAGCAGAGAAAAAAAAAGTCACGCTTTTGGGGGAATCGGAAAACATCGAGTCTTCCTCAGTAGATGAATCTGTGACAAAGCCCATTTGTGAGGGAACGTCAGAGGGCCGGAGCTGTCGGAGTGCAGCCAGGAGACGTCTGAAGGAGACGGGCACTCACTCCCGACTTTCACTCCCCACATGCGGCGGTGAATAGACCGGGAGGTCAACTGGAGGCTGACAGAGCCACTGAGGCAACATGTGTCTCGCCGGCCACGGCCAAGGACGGCTTTTCAGCAAAGTGATCAAAGATTTATGGCCTCGCTTCCCGGCCGTCACTTGAGCCCTGGGTGCGTATTAAATCAGCGCAGAGCGGGAGAGGAGCCGACAGAAGGACGCTGACGATTAGACTCTAATTTCTCATGCAACATCTGCAAGGTAAACCTCTGCCACCGAGAGGCGCTAGGTTAATGGCATGCTGCTGCAGAAAATAACACGCTGTCAGACTCCCCCGGTCGGCCGCTGGTGCCCGCTCCTGGTCTCAGCGTCGACACAACACGTCTGGCCGCACACGGCGATACGTGATGCAGGAGACAGGCTGCGTTCGACAAGATGAAATGTTATTGCGGCCACCCTGAATATCTTGGCAGACTGTGTCACTTAAAAAAAAAAAAAAAGACATCAGAAAGACAGAACATAGTGTTTGATATTCATGTTGTGTGAAATCTGTTTCTGTGCTGCAGCCTGACAGCAGTGTCTTGCTGGAACTATGTGCTCACATCCATACATACATACATACATACATACATACATGGATATATATATATATATAAACGCATATATATATTTACATATACAGTATATACATATATATATGTATATATGTAAATATATATATATATATATGTACATACAAACATATATTTACATATATATACATACACATGTACATTATATACATATATACATATACATACACATACATATCTAATATAGATGTAAATATTTTTTATCTAAACATACTGTTGCAGGAAGACACTGCTGTCATACATACATATATAAAGGTGTCTCTGTGTGTTTGAATTTAAGAGCAAAATAAAATTTCTTGTCTTCTTCCTCTTCTTCGTCACTTGTCAATTTATGCAGCTTCTAATGAAGTAACTTCAAGCCAAGTTACATGTAAAAAGGGCACCTTCTCCTATAAATACCTTTATTTTTCAGAGAGAGATCCCAATAACAGTGAGGCAGGAATACACTCATGGCTGTGAATCAGTGAAAACATTGTTTCTTTCTTAGACACCCTCCAGTCGAAAACGAACCCGGCACATTGCGTCCTGCGTTTTAAAGCTAAACGCTAAAAGCTAAGCACTAAAACTCCGAATAAATGTATAAATTATCAAGTATCTGCGCTACTGACACTTTTTTTTTTTCGTTACAAGATACACATTTGTCGCCTCGTCAATGACAAGGTGTCCCTGCTCCTCTGGTTTTGACATGAAATGTAACAACGTGTCGTCATTAAAATCTTACAAACATCACATTCCCTCCCCTTCCCCACGCAGGTGGCCGGCAGCTGCTGTTAGATGTGGACAGCTCATTACGGCGGCCGCAGCCACCCACGGGAGCGAAACAACATTAACAATGAAGCCTAATGAGGCACGTCGGGGGGGTTCTGTCAGGAGGGGCGGCCCCGGCGAAAGGCGCCGCGTGACGCGCGCAAATAAAATAAAAACTCGTCTCTGTAAGACAGTCAAATCCACATCCTGAAGTGTTTTCTCTAACAATGGAAGTTCTTCAAAGACAGGGGTTACAACTGTATCAATCTCACCTATTGTAATTAACTTACATGATTTACATGTCGTGGGAAAGGAACCCCCGAGGGCCAAAAGGTATCTCCTTGTGTTTGTTGGATTTGCATTCAGGGACTGTCTCTGCCTTTTGTTTAGAACTTTCCTTTGAAATGTTGTGAGTGTCAGTGCGAGAGGTATGAAGGTCTTGGTGATCTATTGTTGCTGTGGAAAATTACCCCTGATGACCAAAAGGTTCCCGAGTAGGAAGAGTTGATCTGATTTGAATCTTTTAAATATGCATTTTAGCAGTGTCTCTGTTCTGGGAGGATATTTAAGGGAAGGAACAAGAATCTGAGGCTCTCTTCTTTCTTCTCTCTCCTTTTCTGGGACCCACTCTCTCTCTCTCGCTCTCTCTTTTTCACTCTCTCTCTCTCTCTCTCTCTCTCTCTCTCTTCTTCTTCTTTTTCTTTGACTTCTTGATTTTTTCTACCATCATTTTTACACAACCGGTCTGTTACATTTTTGCTGCATTTTTACTCTGGACATCGCAATAAACTGGTATGTTATCCATTCCCCTTCAATATTAACTTGTTGAGACTTTTGTTTCTATGTGGAGAGCAATCTGACATCAGATATTGATTTAGTCTTCAGTTATATGGTAAATTCATTTGAGTAATGCTTGTACTCTTTACCTCTGAGTTGAATAGAAAAGATTGAGTGTCATGTTTTTCTAACTATTGAGTTGGAAGATATAAACCTCTGAACATCTCAACCTAGATGTCTGGGCTGTTCTTCTATGTTAAGAAGGTCACTGAATGCTTTGTCTATATCTGCCATCACTGAACTAAGATAGGGATTAATCAGAATCCCAAAGACCTTAGTTATATGGTAAGTTTCACTGGACATTATTCAAACCCTTAACCTCTGAGTTGGTCAGATAAGATTGGGTATCATGTTCACTAACCTCTGAATACTCCAACCCAGACATCAGGCTATTCTTCCATGTTTAATGAACAAACTGAATAGTTTTGTTAATTTATAGAAGCCATCCCTGAACTGAAGACTAATGTCAGATCACGAGAAGTTTATTATTATTGAGTCTATATTCTTAATTGTTAATCAAGTCTTTCTCTCAATCAATGTATAAAAGTAAAGTTATTATTATCAAATGGAGTCAGATTAAATGAATTATTATGTATTTTACTTTGAAATCCTCACCTTGACACCGGAACGACGGAATACGTATTGGGGAGATATTACTATTTGTGTCTAGATATTTCCTCCCCTACATCTCTTTCAACAAGTTGTGAGACAAGACTGAGCGGAATGAGGTGAGACGAGAGACGCTCCGCCAGGGTTTCCCGCTCGCTCAAACTAAAGCCATTCTGAAGAAGACGCTCCAAGAACTTCACACTTGAAGCCCCAGAAGACTCGGAGCCGGATGAAAGGATGGGGTGGAGGAGTGTGTGGGGGAAGTGGGGGACGGGGGGGCCGTCTGCGGGAATCTAAAGCGATCCCCGCCCGCAGAGTGGAGAGAGGAGGCTTGGCCACGTCTCTGCTCCAACTGCTGCCACGGAGCCGCACGATAACAGCAATATCACGTTGTGATGAGGCTGCAATGGACGTCAAGACGAGGCGCAACTTCACTCAGGGCGAGAACCTGTTTGAACCTTTGACACACACACACACACACACACACACACACACACACACACACACACACACACAGAAAAAAACCCAGCTCGCTGGTGGGTTCATAAGGAGGGATGGATCAGAATCAAAATCAAAATCAAAAAGTGCAATCCTATTACGGTACCCAACATTCACAATAAATAAATAAAAATAAGAAAAATAAGAAATACAATAAAAAATGTCAGTAAAAAAAATATATATATATATATATATATACACACACACAAATAAAGTCACATACACAAAGATACACATTCATTCATTAGCAGCGTTGAGTACGTTTATTGCACTCAACGCAATAAATGCGTTCATGTAGCTCTGACAGAAATGTCAACAAAGCACTTTCATTTTGTGGTCGTCTTCATTCTGCACGACTGACTGCCTGTGGTCGCCCCCAGGAGAACCTGGGAAGGTCTCTTCTCCCTGAGCAACATCCCACGTCAGGTTCAAACGCTCTCTGGCGGCAGACGGATCAGCAGGAAGAATTTATCCCGAGTGCCTTGCCTGTTCCAGCGTGTTCCGCCGCGCTCCTGCATGTGTGTGTGTGTGTGTGTGTGTTTTATCTTTATGTCGGGAACACACAGAGCCTATAAATGGCTCCGCACGATGATGCCTCTGCCCCTGGCAGTCGTCCACTGACGGCTGACGCGGAGCAGATGGACGCGTCCCGGCTTCGTCCGGGAAAATGGAGGCCCGGGACGTGGAGTGTGCGCTCGTGACAGCGGCTCAAAACGATTGGCTTTTTTTTTTTTTTGCGTTAAGGCAGCACTAACGGAAATTTCCAGCGGGAGAGGAGGCCGAGTGCAGGGAGCCGAGGCAGACAGCCAGGCGTCTCTTCTCCGTCCACGGCGACCCGGAGGATCCCCTCGAGTCCCCGTTTTAATAGTTCCCACCACGCAACAAGCTTATTTTCGGCTTGTTTAGCTACTCCAGTGTCACATCATCATCATCATCCACACACTTCAAATTGGTTCGGACGGCCCCACCATGGAATAATATGATGGTGCATAAATGTGATTTGTATCTCTTAAGTCGCACAAAATGAAAGGTTCTGCTCCAATGCACGGTAGGCTATTTCCTGCCATTGTGTTCATTGTAATATATTTCTACGTATGTATGTATGTCCTTTTGAAAGATTCTCACTGACAAAAACTAACTAAAGTAACAGTAATAATGGCACAAAATAAAAACATTGAATCCAACACAACATCGACGTGCATCTCTCTGACGATTTTACAGGTTGTCACAGCAAAGCCTCAGAAGGCTTCAATTCTCTGCAGATCTTCCAGGAGACCAACCGAAAGGTCCAACCAGAGGCCTCCAACACACCACAAATGTTTGCTGAGCAAAGATTAGATAGAAAACTTGCACTGAAAGCTTGGTTGCAATTAAAGTTTAGATGGTACTAAAGGAAAAGGAAGGAAACTGAATCATTGCCCTGGATGTGTGTGACAGGACATTACACTGTATTAGCATGATGAAACGTCCAATTTAGACATGGACAGCTAATGCAGAGGATGTCCAAAAACTTTGTTCCACCGCTGTATTGCCAACGTCCACCATGTAGAGAACTTGCAGAAGTTCTCTACAAGTTCCCTTTTCACTGGCACAACTTGTGACTGGTTGAGCCGTGCTGTCTGCCACATTCAACACTGGCCAGTCATATTTCTCTGCCGCTGAACAGGTCCTATCAGCGCGAGGCTTCTGTTTGGAGCTGCGGCGGGCGGCGGGCGAAAAGCTGCTCTTCCGCCGTCCAGTTCTGATAACACTGCCAGCGTTGCCGCGTCCACACTGCGGCCACGATTGTTTTACAAGCTTGCAGCAGCTTGAGCACTTTGTACGGACAAACGCCGGCCAAAGGCACCGCCCGTTCGTTTCTGAAGGACTTCTGACATGCAGCGCAGTTGAAACTGGGCCAGAATCTTCAGCAGTCCATCTGTCTTGGAAGGGGGGTTCGGCTCAATTTGTACAATTCTTCCTTCTTTGTAACCTCACCGGGTTCTTTTGTGACTTGTAACACATAATAATCAAAGTCATTTCCTTTGGAAAAACAAGACACGTTTTAATTGGCAGCTGTAAAAGAATTTCCAAACGACAAAACAACGGGCAAACTTGGAGTCGGAGCAAATTAAATGGGGACGATCCTCGTCCGACAGGCTCCTGAACGTCCTCGCACGTGATCCGGGCTATTTAGCAAGTGAGCCGGGGGTGGGCCGGAGGAAAACATCTTGACTGTGACGCCTGCAGGGCTGCGGAGGGGGATCAGCTCCCCCCTGCAGATTCTCCACACTGCCTTAGCAGGAAACAACAAATCAAAATTCATGACGGAGCGAAGACTGACGATGTTCCTCTGGGAAAATCACGTTTTCATAATCCCTTTTTCCTCACACACTCCTCAACTGCCAGTCATGCATTTGGGATCAAATCGCTTTTTTAAGGAGGGTTTTTTTTTTTTTTTTTTTTTTCGGTGTTGTCGCTGTTGTTTACGAGACACACGTGATTGCAACTCGCAGGGCAACGGCAAAAGTTGAGGCGATGGAGGAATCAGAACCAGCTCCGACTCCGTTCCACAGCGAGAGCCCCGAAACCACTTAAAAACACCATCCCGGGCCTCGATTATTTAACCATTCAGGTTCCTGCCGTCACGCAGCTGCAATCGACGCAGACTGTCTCGCATGAGCCTCTAATCCGTTTTATTATGATGCAATGCGTGATTTGCATATCTCCACACGCCAGCCAGCAGCCGGCGGATCAAAGTGTTTCTGCGCTGAATATTATCTGGAAAAGGTTCCCCTCTCTCCTCTCGGCGGCATTAACATTCAAGCGCGTCTTGCCGCGGAGGACCTCGGCGAGATGAAGATGAGCACTTCGCCCTCTGGTTCCGCTCGGCCGAGCTCCTCCTCCTCCTCCTCCTCCTCCTCGGCATCCACTGCGCTCCGCAGCGTGCCGGGCGAACGCTGCAAGGCGCCGCGCTGCTCGGCGGCTGTGGAGACGCTCGTAACGACGCGGGAGGGGAGGGGAGCCCATCCTTGCCCACGGCAACATTGCCACCACCTGGCAGCTTTCATGCACGCCGCTGCTGCAGTGCATGCGGGGTGGAAAATGTGCGGTGCCAGAGAAGAAGTTCTTGGACGTTTGTTGCATTTGTGATGTCCTGCGTTAAGACTCACTCTTAAGTGTCCAAGGGGAAATTTATTTCAGTATAGTCACCCAAAGACAACATGCTCTCCTCTGTGCGGGTTCACACTAAATCATGGGTGGGCAAACTACGGCCCGGGGGCCGAATGCGGCCCATTAAGCTTTTTCATCCGGCCCACGGAACTTCAAGTAATTATATTAGTAGTGTGTAAGTCATAAAATAGCTGTATTTCATTAATTTTTTCAGTGTTTTAATGCAAGTTACAGCATTTAATTCAATAAAAAAAATGTAATTTAATTTCAATAAAGAGCTATATACCGTGGAACAAATATTTTGTTGTACATTAAACACATGTTGTCGTGTCATGTATTTTTTTTTCCCACCAATGAGGTGGCTCACCAAAACAATCCATCCATCTGCTCCTGCTCCGCCACCTCTGTCACATTTTATAACCCAATGTGGCCCACCAGTCAAAAAGTTTGCCCACTCCTGCACTAAATGGTAACAGCAAAATGCTTTTGTACCGTTTTATTTTTTTATTATTGGTAACAATAAAAAAAAAACAAAAAAAAAACATTTGTGAAAAAGTAGTTTTTCCAAGAGTGTCCAAAAACATTTTTTTTCACCCCTGCATGATCTCACTGACAGCAACCTGGCGTTGTCGTACTAGCGACTAGGCTCAAAATCACATTGTCTTGGTCTCGGTTGTGGGCTTGTCTTGACATAGTGGCCTCGAAAACCAGCCTGGTCCTGGTACGGCATGCTCGTCTTCAGATGCAACCAGTAAGATGCATCGGAATGTTTATAATGCCGATGCATCTTAATATGGTGCGTCTGTTGTACAATTTATGCAAGTGGTGGTGTCCTGTCCATTCTAACCCTTTCTTTTCCGTCTCGATTTCAGTACCGCAGGTGTCGGTGGCGTCGGTGTTAATGCAGTCTTGACTTCATCACTCAGCAGACGAGGATGGTTTGCCATTCACACTCGTAACGCAATCGACCCCGAAAATCGCATTTTTCGATCAAACCAGCATCAGGTTGTTATGACATACAGGCATACGCACCTTTCATCTAAACCTGCTCCTCGAATGCATTTTTATCACGGTGGCAATGCCATTAATAATGAATGAAAGAAAGAATTAGCACAATAAAAGGATGGTTTCTAGTCTTTCAAGCGATATATGATTAAAATGCAACGGCGGTTAGCCGTGCGGGAAAAGGCAAAGGCGAAGCTGATTTTTAATGCAACTTTGATCAGCGTGCCACCCGGCGAGAGCAACCAGCGCTCCACAGAGAGCGCCACAGGTTGCTGTGGTTGTTTTTATTTCTGTCTTTGAGTCAAAGAGGAAAGAGGAAAACGAAAGGAAGGCGGCGTAGGAAACGTCAGTAGGACGGTAAACGACTCAGACGAGCCGTTTGATAATCAAACTCTCCTCTTTACCAGCATTATGAAGCCACTCAGGGCTGAAACTCCTCCAGAGCAGCTCTCACTCACACCGGGTGTGATGTTGTGTTCCGTGGGTGCCATGGCAATAAGGATTAGTCAAAGCTTTGACCTCATATTTGGGATCATAAGATGGTCTGTGTCATCACTGGAACCCACAGGGTCCAACACACACCGTCAGGATGATGAAAATGGTCAGATTTGAGATTTAATGATTGGTCACTGACAGCAGCTAAAAGCTACACAGTCCAAAAAAAAAAACCTAAATTGTATTTGACTTGCAGCAGAGTTGCAGGCAAACCCGCACCTTGACAT
The DNA here is from genome assembly GCF_046127955.1 of Nelusetta ayraudi. Taxonomy (NCBI): domain Eukaryota; kingdom Metazoa; phylum Chordata; class Actinopteri; order Tetraodontiformes; family Monacanthidae; genus Nelusetta; species Nelusetta ayraudi. The sequence goes on along the minus strand of NW_027466067.1, from coordinate 10,913,798 downwards.
CTGCACTTGATTGAAAACCCGGGAACAAGTGCCAGCACGTCGGACTGAAGTGTGGTCGGAGTTGCAGAAAAACAGCGACAAAAGGCAGCGGAGGCGAACAAAGTAACTTGTTTACTCTCGCATACCTCTTCCTTCAGTCCAAATAAACTCTCCCTCAGCGAACGAAAACGTTAATCCCGCTTTGTGGGAGCCCTCCGACACCCTGACGATGTTTGGCTGGGGAATAAAACATTTGAAAGAAAAAAAAAAAAAAAAAAAGTAAGTTCTGGAGTGAGAGTTGCATCAGCCAACGCCAAAAACGGAGCTTAAGGAGAAACTTTGAGACACGCGTCAGACAAAAGAGAATAAATCAGCCGGCATCAGCGGAGATAAGCAGTGGAAATCAGGAGCTTTCTTCTTTCCAGGCGGCTGGGCTGAGCACAGCTTGTTAGAGCGGACCTGTGCAAGCTCGAGCGTGACATTTAATGAAGAAGAAGAAGAAGAAGAAGAAGAAGAAGAAGAAGAAGAAGCCGCAGCAGCCAGGGCTTCAGAGGGGAAGCCGGGGGCCGGCAGGCGTGACAAGGCAGCCACCCAATTAGGGCTGTTTGTGAGCCGCAGCCTGACACACAGGTTGCCTTGAAAGTTGCCCTGGCGTATCTCTGCGCCCCGGCGGAGCACAATGGCAGGTAGCGCGCAACTCCAGCGAGAGACAGGACGGGGCGATTAAATCAGCCAATTTCCAAAATTCCGCCCTAACAGAGTTTGATGGGTGCGAATTCATTACGGGGCCCACTTTGATGCAGGGAAATTCAGTATTTCCCGGGCAGGTTGGTGCGAGCGGATGAGCCACTCTAAGCCTCGGAGGTGTCGGCGCCGTCCCCCAGTGACCCGTCTCCGCGCTGGTAAACAACTCCGCCGAGGCGCGTCAACTCCACACATTAGCGCGTCACACGTTCCCGCGCGTTGAGAGGGGAGCTGTTGCAGCCACATTCGCGGGCCTTTTTTTTCTTTTTTTTTTTTCACCTCCCTCTCACATCAAACGGCGCACGGCGGCTTTAATGATGCCGAGCACGTCTCTCCTGGGTAGCACTGCCACCCCGACGACACCACAGCCCTGATGCAAAAGGCACTCCGCTGGCTGTAATTGCTGCTCCGCTGTGATTGTGCGAGGCGGCTCTTCGTCTCCTCGGTCCGGGGTTCAAGATCCAAGCGTTCAGCCCGTGCACGACACTCACGAATTTCCCATTTACCATGAGAAGGGGACTTGATGGCGACTAACGAGCAAATATTGTCTGAGCAAAACAAAACGAAGATCTTTAGAGCCGGTTCGTTCATTCTGATCAGCTGTGGGTTATGTTATGAGGATAATTCACTTACAAACAATTTTCTTTGCTGAATTTTTCATATCTGCTCGGGCTCGTGTGAACACCGCAGGCAGTTGCTAAATTGCTTGCATCCGCGATTTCAAAATAAAGTGCCTCCCCGTCCTCATTAGCAGGCATTTAACTTCAAACTTCACATCAGACTCACTTTTGAAATACATCCATGCATCTCTTGATAAATGAAGTCCTTCTAATGCCTGGCCTGTTCTTCAGTTTCTTTCATTTTGTTCATGTATTACGACATTGGGTTGCGTTCTAGGAAGTAGTTTTCCACTAGTAACCATACGACTCCACTGACTTGTGCTATAAGAAGTTGTTCTTTGTTTAAAATGTTAATGTTAAGTTTACAACGAAAGAACTTTTTGACAAATGGCATCAATCGATGGTAGGACGTGTTTTAAAGTTGGACGTTGGAAGTTGTCTATGTGGACTGAAGTCAATACAGCAGTAAAACACAAGACAACATGCTGAGGAATCTTCCATGCGAGTTATAATTTAAAATTTGAATTTTAAAAAATATTCCCTAAAGCACATCTACCTAATAGTTTTGGATTAAGCCAGATATTTTTCTACTTCAGCTGCTCTTAGCTCTGGTGTAGCTTCTTGCTCAAACTTGCTCAGTCCGACTATCAAGGTCTGTGTTTTTTGTCGAGTTGTTGTTGTTGTTGTTTGAATCTTTGGCCGAGACGTGACGCAAGACACTGCACTGCATCAGCTGGCCTGTCCAGGAGATGAGCGGTGACCTCAGAATGCACCTCTTCATCTTTCATCTTAAAACACCCTGGAAGTGCTGAACCAACACTGACCCAAGTCTTGCTCCTTTGTTGCACTATTCGAAATGCAGTGTGAAATGAACACATTCCTTTCTGCAGTTTACCCAAAGCCTGGCAGCTCCTGAGCTTCTGCCGTCGACTCGGAGATAAGCGACATATGGACGTTGTTGCCACAAACTACTGACTCTGAGATCCTTCTCACTTTGACAGCCAATTCATTTGAATGTCATTATTATGAATGTTTTAGACATCACAAAATGTTTACAGAATTGTTTCACTGCAATGCGTTTTTCAAAACATATAGGAGGATTGCATGCATTGCAAAAAAATAGTGACTTCAAATTGTTGTCTGAGACACAACAAAGTTATATAAATGGATTGAAAGAGAGAAAAAAAAGGTTTGACTTGAATTTGACTCTTCATAAAAAACCTTTGAGTGGACGGTCATATCAGCTTCAAGCAGGGATGCTGCCAACAGTACGACTGACTCAAGAGTGGTGGTTTTACTTCAAGCTAATCCCCTCTCAGACATAAAAGTATGCTGTTGTTATAACGTGAGTTCTATGCAAATGAAGACATCTTGCATAGCTTCTTAAAACTTCTGTTGCCTTCTGGTCGTTGGTATGTGTCACCTGTCTGAAGGACTGTTTCTTGAAATATTTTATTCCCTTTGCCATCTGTCTTACATTTGTTAAAAAAAATAATAATAATATTATTTTACCCATGTGCTGTTTTGAAAATCGAATGAATCACCATGACTAAACTCTCCTATTTATCTATTCAATCTATTGATCCTTGACTCCACTACATGCTTTAGCATTTTGTTCAGCTTTTATCTACCTATTGTGTTCTATGTAGTTGTGCGTGTCTCTGTGTTGTGTAACTATGCAAGCTGATCAAACCAACAGCCCTTGGTGCCATTCATTAAGTTGTCTGTATTCCATTAAGATGCTCACTTGCTTGCTTTAGTCTATCTCAAATTAAAAGTTGCATTGCTTTTCCACAAATTGTTCACCTCGTTTGCTAAGGGAATTCTCAGAGCTTGGTATGTTGTTGGGATTTTATTTGCATACTATTGGACAAATGCTGTCAAATTGGATTAGAGCGCGATGGCTGCCGAGCTGAGTGTTGTGCCGTACTGCCACGCAACGGAGAGGGATCCTGGGTTTGGAAGTGTGCGATATGTCAGTCACGCTAAACATCAGTACGTTTAAAGGAACACACTCGCAGGCTGCAGACTCACAGATGCAACCTCGGTGTGCTAAATTATCGATACTTCCGACGCCGAACGTGTCGACTTCTGGATTGATTCTCCTCTCAAAAGATCAATATTTACACTCATTTGCACTAATATGACACGAATGAGGAGGTTTTCTTTCGGTAGAGTTACTACAATATTTACAGGACCCGTGACCTGCCAGGCCGGATTTAGTTCAGCTTGTAGTACAACTACAGCTGTAGCGTATAAATTTCACCAGACGTGCCACTCCTGCATGTGCACACGCGTCTCCACCCAGCGATGGCAGCGCAGCGTGACTGGAAGTGCAATGAGGTGAGGCTTGGAAAAGTGCTCTGTTAAGCTGGACCGGGGAAGCTGAGACAGTGACAAACAACCACCTTTAAGACCAATAAAGATGAACAAAATTAATTTTTTCGTTTCTCAAAAGCCTTCGGCAATAAATTCAGCTGTGCCTGATTTATAGATGCTGCACTGTTGCATTTCATTTTTCTATTTTCTAGAGAACGGTCTCTGATGGTCAAGTGCACTGACTATGGTTAGCAGGACTATCATTTTTTTTTTAAGCGAATGCTTTAGTGGAGTGAATGTTTTGTCGTTTAATAGCTATAATTTGTCATTTAGCCGATTGTTAAGAGAAGCAGTTTCAATGTTATTCATTCGAACTTTACGAAGGCAAGTCAACTGAGAACCAATCCTCATTTACAAAAAACAACCTGGCCAAGAGGCAGCACAAGCAGTAAAAAATGGCCCACTCACAACAGTCAATGCAATATCACAAGGGCCATGCAGTGATATAAAAAATGAAAAATTCCTAAAGCAATTGGTGCCCTCACTGGACCCCTTTTAGATTTTTAGATTTTCTCGATTTGGTTTGGAGAGCGGTGTGAGTGTCCGGTGGAAATAATTCATCATCTTCTGCTGCGGAAAACTCAAATGAAGATGGACTGGAGGTAGTGCAGACCTCAGGGACGGGCAGATTGATGGAGCTGCTCAAACGAAGAGCGCGGCTGGTGTTGCGGCAAATAAGTAATGAGCAAAGATAAAACGGTGTTTGGCTGTTTTTTTTTTTTGTTTTTGTTTTTTTGTTTTTTTAAGTCAACAGAAACCGGTGTTTTTGTGTGTGAGAGTTTAATAGATGCCTGCAATCCCCAAGCAGCAAGGCTGCAGTCTGACTGTTGAAGGGAGCTGTAGCGAGATGAATGGTTTCCCGTTTAGGGAGGCAGATCTGTAAATTACACAAGCCTAGTCAAGAACCGGAAGGGCCGTCATTTGTAACTGTATCCTAACGCCAGATTACACCTGCTTCGAAACGTACAGCGGCAGAAAAAAAGCTCCTGTATGCAATTTGCAATTTGACACATTTTGAAAAATGATCATGAAATAGTTGAGAAACACCTGACAAACACAATGGACGTGTGTCAAGGGGCTCGAGTCAAGCCAAGGGGCTTCATCTTTGAAAAGAAAGAGCACTTGGAGACTTCAGAGTGATTCCACAAGCAGGCACTGAACCATTGTTCAACACTTCATGCTGCCCTGAAGAAACTCCTGGCTGACTCGCCATCAGGTAGATACTGTATTTTCCCCTGGGCTCCAGTGCTCTGTGACCCCCTCGACTCCTGACTTGATTTCCCCTCCTGGAATACGAAGCGAGAGCGAGGCCCGCTGCCATTGCGAGTGATCCGCCACGCGCCCCCCAGTGGACTCAAAGGAGCTCTGCTCTCCTGCCCTCGTCTAGACATCAGCTCACCCCCGTCACGTTCAGTGTTGGCAGAGTAATCTATTACTAAGTAATCCACCACTGTAATGAAACTACTTTTTTAATAACGGAGAAATGTAATGGGATTATTGTGGCAAAACTGGTAATTATATCACGACTACTTTTTCATGTAACGAGTCCGTTACTTTTCCGAAATATTTTGCAAGCTAAAAATGTCTCATTATCCACAGAATGTCTGAAATTTAGAAAAACAATCAAAAACAATGATGTTGCAGATTATTTTAACAATATGTTCTGTGCAAAAGGCACCAGTGCTGTACATGAGTTTGCTCTTTGAGATGTGCAGTTTGTGTTCAGAGAGCAAACGTTCATTCATGTTAAGAGGACAGAGGCAATATTAGCAATTGCAAAATTTTACAGTTGAATAAAGCTCAATCCAAAGCACTGAGCAACTGTTACTTTTTCTTTTTTTTTAAAAATATAAAAAAGTAATTAGTACTAAGTAATTGATTATTCATGAAACAAAGTAGTTAAATAAGTATTTAGATGACTTTTTAAGGAGTAATCAGTGATCGGTAGTTGGATTACTTTTATGGAGTAATCTCAACAACACTGGTCATGTTTCCCTGAAAGAGCCAAACGAATCCCACCGCTGCGAAACACCGTTAGCAGAGAGCAACGACGTTCAACGAGCAACGATGTTTAACAATGTTTTTCTATCGTTAAGAATTTCCAAACGCTTCCGTTCTTTTCCCGACACTGGCACGGTGTCACTCTGACCCGTGTGCGCCGCGCCCCAGCATGCTAAGGAGCAATGAGAGGAGGCCATATTTCATCACCGCAGGAGCTCCGGCGCTAACTATCGATGCAAATTTATACAGACTCGCAGCCATCGAGATTCTCCACAGGGCTGCTCTTCTTCTTCTGCGGCAGCAGCCGAGCAGAGGAGGAGGCGGGAGGCCTGATGGGATGGAACGCCGGCAGGGTTGTGGTGAGCTTCCCACAGATTGCGTTTTTTTTGTGTTTTTTTTCCCGAAATGTGTTTTTGAGTCTTCATCTGCTGCTCACGCTGCGTGATGATTGTTATCCGGTCCCAGCGTCATGTGTCGCATCGACCCGGCGGTGCGTTAAGGGGAGAGCATTGGCGACAGCGGAGTCCTGGGTCTGCAGCGGGAGGCAGGCGGCACACTGCGACCCAGTCGTTGCTTGCTGGCAGACAAAGAAAAGGGGGGGTGGGGGGGGTGGAGAAGAGGCCAGCGGTAGCGGGACACGGAGAGGGAGATATGCGGAGTCAGCAGAAAGGGTGAGAAGAGGAGTTCAATGACGCAGAAACCCAGCGGGAACGCCGACACTTTGCTGCAGGCGGCTTCCAGAGTCGCAACACTTTGCGTTTTAGCTTCAGCTTCACTTTTTGACTCTCTTGTTTTTTTCCTCTGTTTTGGAGTTGTTTGCACTCCAGCAATGCAGGAACGAGTGGGCTCATGTTTAGATCTATGTGATTGTACATGTACGTTTGTGTTCATGTATGTATTCTTATACCTGACTGTACACATAAATGTGTTATTATTTATATTGTAACAGTATATATCCATTCTACTATGTGTTATTAGTGAACAGAAAAATAGGTTGGAACTAGAAAACCTATTTTTCCTGCCCCTTTTTGAACAAGAAAATCTTCATCTTAATTATAATGCACTTGAAATGTTAAAAAGATACGTTTGATCATTCTGATCTGGTTTTCTTGAATGTAATCAAATGTACATGTTATTAGCCATTTATCTCCATTACAAATAGACTAAATTGAACTAAAACGCCAGAAACTTAATAGCGACAAAGCTACAGAACAGCAGGATCCACTCACTCATTAGAAGCCGCTGACGTGCTTTGCTCTGGAAAAACCGGCAGGTCAGTGAGAGCGGCCGGTCCAGCTGCCTTGCAGTGACACCAGTCAACAAGGAGGTTTTATGTCCTCAAACAAACTCGGCCCGTCCATCCATTAGCAATTTTGAGCTGCCGGTTCGACTCACACGCGCGCCAGCCGGGCTAAAACTGCAGCGCCGCATCGGCCCACAGGCTCACTGCTGCCGTTTAACACAAATCTTTGTTATTGGCAATTTATGATGTCACTTTGTTGTTGTCAACGCACTTTAAATCAACCTGCTATGGGATTCCAGATGGAAATTGGCCTCTGGGTTATAATTTGTCACACAGTATTTACGTGTACTATTGTCAGTATGCCTTGTTCCTATTTATAGATCAAACTAATGATTAGAGTTGGAAGAGTTTATCCTGGTCCATCAAATCAGCAGGTTCTGTAGGCTGCAAAAACCATTTTTTCCAATTTTATACAGCCACAGTTTTACTTTCATTTGTCAGTTTAATTCTCATCCATTCATGACTCAACTTGTCATTTTTTATTTTATTTTACTATTGCATGTATTTTTACTTGACAGACTTTTGTGCTTTTACTTTAGCCTCTGCATTGGACAGTTTGCATTTTGATTCATCTTTATGACAAAGCTCGTAATAGAGATTGGCTGATCTATTCAAGTTCCAATACTCACACTGATACTATAGAGGTTTAGCAAGCCTCAATATCCACTCGGCAGCCAACTAATCCTGTGCACCTTTCACTTTACTTCCTCCACTGGAGTCAACAAAGTGCAGGAAACATTCCTCCGAGGTTTTGATCCACGTTCACATGATCGCAATGCCAAGTTACCGCACATTTTTCAGTTGCACATCCATGTGAGGAATTTGCTAAAAAACTCGGTACCCAATGACCTCACTGCACTGCAAGACTGTTTACCAGACTGGCACAAAGATGACGATTAAGATAAAGAGGGCACGGAACAATTCGCTGGGTGAGAAATTACCGCAGTCCTTCAAAACAAGGCAGGGAAAGAATAAAATGTTCTGGGAACAGCAACAGCACTGCAATATAGTTCAAACAGTTTCATAGTGGTGGTGGAACAGCAGCATACTGCCTCTGATAGAACGCACAGGGATACAGCAGTGCAATTTCTTTTTTTTTCTCAGGCCCACAACATTTATTTTCACCAGCTGTAAGAGCATAAATCAAAAAATAAAAGAATAAAAGGACAAAAAAGGGCCTGATCTTGAAGAAAAACGACAACCGAGAAATTAAATCTGCAGGGGAAACAGCCCCGGTGTGGTAGATGGTTTTGTCATAAATAGATAAAGCTGTTTCAAGCCTTTTCTCCATACTTTTCTTTTAACAAGTTCATTTTTTAAAAATTGACATAGTTATAAATAATGGGTTGACACTCGTGTCACCTTGTGTCGTGCAACAAAACAGACTTACCACAGTAAGGAGGTTTAACGCATCTGCATCACAAATAGCAGGCTGTTTTTTTTGTGTTATATCTTTTGGGTCATATCCAGCATCATTTTAGCTAATCTAACCAACGCCTTGTACACAGCAACCTGTACACAACAACCTGTACACAACAACACAGAGAGCGACGCTGAATGGCAAAACAATTGACTGACAACAAACTGTCTGAAATCCTTGTCTTCACCATCACACAGCTGTGAGTCCAGTCCGCTCATCCTATCGCCGGCTTGAATATCGTGACTTCATTTCCACTGCAAGTGACCAAATACTAACTAACAAGCTAGTTGTTACACTCAACAGTATTTCTAAACTTCTAATAAAGGCATATCGTGTGAGTTCAGTTTCCCATGCGTGAAGTTTCTCACCGCACTTCCTGCCTTTATTCCGGAAGCTAATTAACCTGCCGCCTGATATTTACAGCAGTTTATCTGGAATTATGACCTTGCTCGGACCGGTCTGAGGTAATCGCAGCGAGACAAGATAAACTCAGTGATAGACACGGCGGGCTCTCTGCTCCCAGCTCCACTGGGCTTCCTAAATCCAATATGCGGATTAGAAAAGAGAAGGCGAGCTAAATTAGGCCTGTATCTACTCTGGCGGAGGGATTTCCAAGGCTGCTGAGGATCTCCAGAAGGTCCAATCAATATCAGTGAGGGATGTAGGGATAAACTACAGTGTCAAGGATGCATTAGCCTTGTGTAGCCTTGAATAAAGACTGGATATATTCCACAAAAAGAGGAAACAAGAATCCCTTTGCAATCATTCTCTAACAGCAGAATGTGTCAATCCGTTACTTCTTTTGTGCGTTCGCAAGATGAGCACTTTGTGATGCCACAATGGGAAGTTACACCTTGGTGACATGGCCAACCAGGACTTTGTTTCACACTCAGGACCAGTGGAAGGTCCAACAAATCATCAGTTTTAACAGGAAGTCGAAACTGAGGATTTTTGCAGAAGGCTGCAACTGAAGGATAAATGTGCTGCTTTCTGCTGATCAATAGGCTCTTTTTGAAAGAAAAGAAAAGTAATTAATAATGCAAGACTGCTCCAAGGGAAGTCCTGGATGATGAATAAAGATCTGAAAATGGGCTTCATGCGGGACCTTCGCACATCTAATGAGAATTTGACCAAAGGAAAGAGAGCAAAAGGTGATTTTATTGCTCGTGTCAGCTTTCGTATCAATTTCAGTAAACCCTGCGACTGCACTGAGAGTAACGCAGATAGAGAAGCACTTAGGGAGCGTGTTTTATGTGTTTAGCTTCGACGGCCGGAGTGCAGGGAGCCTAATATGATGACAACATTGGCTATTAGCCAGCACCTTGACCTCACTGAACCGAGACGTGCGCTTACAGGCCTCTGTGGATCTCCTGGAGCGCACTGTGGGCGGCCTCACGCACCCTGCTCGTATCCTCACATCACTTTGGTCCAGTGGAGCAGAAAGGTGACTGAAACAGCCACCGCTGACCAGTCACAGCTGGCCGAGGGGGGACGGAGCTCCACTCGGGGGGCGGGGATCCGTGCGAGAGAGGTGGCGCAAGGCCTTTTCTTTCCACAAAGTCATGGACCCTTGGGCAGTTTTTTCTGCGTGTTGCCCCAAGCACAAGAAGTAGGGCAGAGGGTTGGTAGGATTCACAGCATGAACGATGAAGAGGAGGGAATAATGCAGAAACAACACTGTCTAAACGCTGGTCAGACCTGCTGCCCATGTTCACATTTCAGACTTCAAATGGTTTTGCGTGGTATCGACCCGATATCAATTAAATACACGGCCAGTATCACAATACTTTTTAATAATTAAGGCAGATGTATCGGGAGCAGGGCATTGGTCCGACCTCCCATTAGTCCGACCAATTGCACATTGGTCCGACCTCCCCTAACCCTAATCCTAACCGTAACCCTAATCGGAGGTCGGACCAATGCGCAATTTGTCGGACTAATGGGAGGTTGGATTGGTAGGCAGTTCCCAAAGTATCATCAAATGGCAGAATCTTAATGAATTCCCGTGACCTTTAAAAGGATTTTTGTGATTTCCCCTGTGGATTATCAGTGAGTTAGAACCCACAGAACACGGGCAAAACATTTAGTTGAGTATTTTGTTCTCACCATTTAATGCTCACAGATTTTGTGACAACGATTTCATGCGAAGAGGTGAAAAATATAAATATGTAATTCCACTTTATGGGCGCATAACAATAAAACGTAGCTCCACCCTATGAGGAGCGGCGCTCACCCAGACAGCCGGGTCGTCCCTTTGATGAACCACAGCAGCGCAAGCAGGAAACAGGCGGAAACTACAGCATCGATCTCATTATACTGGTATCGCTCAATACCACTTCCAGCATCGGTATCAATATTTGGATTGATACGCCCGCCACTTAGGTCTATCGCACAAGAGCACTGAGTCATTACATGTGCACATAATAACAGCTTTTGTCATTGCCATGAGATTTAGTCAGAAAGATATCGTCTCCACTTAGCATGAAAATCACTTGTGGTCAAATACATCACGACAACAGAGCAGCCAGAGGAAAGCTGTGCGTGTTGCCCCCTGCCATCACGTATACGTCCACATGGACGTCTGGAACAATCCAGTGGAATGAGCTACTGGACTGTGAGCTAGAGAGATACCAAGTCTTTTCATACTGGCACATATCAACACAAATACAGACTTTAGGCACAATGACTCATCTTTCGAAGAGCAGATGCAGTGGGAAGGAGGTGCCTGATAAAACATGGGCGATATGAAAAACTTTGTAGTAGTTTCTACAATCCAGTTTATGTTCAAATTACTCCGTCTAATTTGTAATTGTGCTGTAAGGCTATTTCAATATTTCCTTCCTGTTAAATTTCCACTGTGAAAAAACGAGGCCCAGGTGCGTCGTCTACTGAAACGCCCAAACATTCACGTTTTCAGACTGAAGTCCACGACGCCTTGACGACGCCCGTCCGCGAGCAGCACTGACATGCCCTCTTTCTGCTCCACCTCGTTTTGAAGTCATGAACTCCATCAGGCAGACTTTCAAACTTGCCTACATGCAGACTAACACTGAGCCAGCATCCAAAATTTAACTAGAAATCCTCGGAGGATCGTCACAGAGACAAAGCACAGATCAGAGGCAGCGGCACTCCACCTGCTCTCATCCAGTAATGATCCTCCCTTCTTTTCTGCCAGTCTGGAGCCGGAATATTCATTGGGGGCCTCATCAGCACATGATGGCAGCATCGAGCGCAGAGATGGATCTAAACAAGGTGCATTATTTATTAAAAAAGGGAGCGCGCTCGTGGAGGGAACGGGCGAAGAGCGGCGGAGAGAGGCGGTAAATCCAACACATGGGATGTTTATGTTTAACATCTGCACGCATCAAACAGCCGGAATCTATCCCTGCAGGTATAGAATTCTGTGTCACAGCAGATCAAGAAAACCTAGTTTGAAGCACGTCTTTAAGGATTTTCAGCTCAGGAAAACTGTGATGGAATTCTATGAGAGGAAGCATAGACAAGAACCTGCTCCATCTCTCTCCTGCTGGGAATGGGTGAAGTTTACCACCAGAATGGGGGAGGGGAGGGTCAACCTCCAGGAAGTGGACAAGTTTTATACTGGTAACCCATCAGGCTGCGAGACTCCAACTCAACAACGTCTCTCAGGCCGATGGGACGCAGCGTCCATCCCAGAGGAGCGACGGCGCAGGAGACACTTTTGTTCTGGAAGCGCGTCACTCCACCTTTGTTCTTTCCTTCCCAGCAGCAATACGTATTCGAACCATGCGCATTACATAATGCCACGGCACAGAAGTGCAACCGCACTTGAGGCGCCCCAAGGTTGCGCTGAAGGATTCTGCATCCCCGAAAATCTTGTCTCAGCACATCAGACTCAAGCCCACTAATACTGTGCACCTGCATTATATATGGAAGTCAGATACAATCTGCAGCGCCGCTTCCAGAGCTTGACAGGAGGAGGGAGGAGGAGGAAGAGCCTGGATCAGCGGCATCAGAATCAATAAGTAACAATAAAACAAGCTAACATTCTCTTTGGAGACTTGCGTCATCAAGACAGTCAAACAAAACTGTTTTATTAATTCAACCACAGCCTCAAAAGTTGCCCCTCTGACCAAACACATTCTGCCCTTCATTAAAAGTCAACCTCAACTTATGGTGAGACACGAGCGTCCACCCTGAGTCCCCTTTTCACACCTTCCTCCAAACTTTAGCCTCTTCTTTTCTGTGACGACGACGACAACAACAACAACAACAACAACAGCGCACTGCCTGTGTCCAGAGTGAAGGCGGTCAAGTGCGGCAGTAGGTGGGGGAACGTGCACATGGTTGACTAAGAAGGAAGAGGCGGAGTCGCCGCTACTCACTGGCTTGCATGAGCTGGCCTTGGCGTCCGAACACCTGGGAGAAGGTGTCGTGGCTGCAGGTGAGGGTGTCCTCCATGGCCGCCGGACAGGAGGAGGAACAGGAAGAGGAAGGAGGAGAAGAAGAAGAAGAAGACGAAGGATGGTGGTGATGGTGTCAGCGTGCCACACTGCGTCACGTCAGGGCGGGGAAGCAGCGCGAGGAAGCGCAGAGGGCGGCGGGCTTCGCCTCGAGTCGGAGCAAACGGTGTGTGTGTGTGTGTGTGTGTGCGCGCGCGCGCGCGCGCGCGCGCTCTACCGCCGACTGACTGCCGCGGCGCGAGGCTGCGAGAGAGGGAAAGGAGGGAAGGGGGGCGGGGGGGGGCGTACCTGCCCGCCTGCTCTGCTACTCGCTGCGTGCAGTGCGCGCGCCGGCGTGGGGGGAAAGTTCTTTGGCTGCGTGCCCGCGTGGGAGCATTGTGGGTGAGAGAGAGACAGAGAGAGACAGAGAGAGAGGAGCCGCCGACGAGCTCGAGCTGCTGCCGCTGCTGCTGTTCTCTATCGCCGCTCGCTCCCTCTGGCTGCTGCTGATCGACGCCTCCCTCGGCAGGTGGCGCGAGGCCCCGCCCACTCCACGCCCCCTTCTCAGCCAGTCTCCCTCTGGGGCTCGAGACGGGACGGGTTGTCCCTCTGATCTGAGTGGCGCGTGCGCGCACATGCACAAGCGCCGGCGCTCTTTTGCAAAGGCGGCAGCAGCAGCAGCTTCGTCTCTCTCGTCTCACCCTCACATCTCCTCCTCCTCTCTCTCTCTCTCTCTCTCTCTCTCTCTCTCTCTCTCTCTCTCTCTCTCACACACACACACACACACACACACACACACACACTAAAAAACCCTGATCCATGTGAAAAACTCAGGGCCGCTGCTGGGAAACAGATTCCAGCAAAAATCTCTGGCGCTTCATCTCCTCCAATCCCCAGTGCTGGCGGAGAGGCGGGGGTAGTGGAGGGGAGAAGCAGGGCTGAGTGCAGCTGGTGGTTCCCAAAGACTTCATCTTGAAAAGGAATACTTACTTCTTTTTTTTTTCTTTTTTTTTAAAAAAAGAAAAGAAAAGAAAACAAGAGCCAAGGACAAAACAAGAATTTGCTTAAATTCTGCCTGGAAGAGTGGGATAAAAAGACTCCTTTGCTCTCTCGTCTCAGCGAGGTGCCTGCCTGACAGCAAAAAGCCAAAGATTGACAATAGCAGGGGGAAGTGTGAAAGAGGATTTTCCCATCATTGCAGCAAAAAAAAAAAAAAAAAAAAAAAAAACGTGCAGTGAAAAATGAACAGTTTCTCGAGATCAATGAGCGCGCTCATTAAATGGGTGTCATGCTCATTTTTTTTCAGATCTTTATTCTTCAGTCTGGTGGTGCAGTCTTTCATAATCAATGGGCCACAAAGCAAAGCAGAGCCCCCCAAAAAAACAGCAAGCAACTCACACTCTGCTAGCACCCAGATTAGCTTTGAGCTTCCTGCTGAAGACGCGGTCTGGAGGGGACAGAAAGTTGGCTGTCTGAGGAGGAAGGCTAACCTGCAGCAGGGCGGTGTTAGCATGGCAGTACGCAATGGCAAATAATGCACTAATGGTTTAGGAAATCTTGCTTATCCCTGCCTCGGCACAATTTGACTGTCTTTTGGACATCTGCTCTGGTTGTTTGCTGTACATATCTGTAAAGGGATCTGTAAAGTACATCTATCTATCTATCTATCTATCTATCTATCTATCTATCTACCAGTATCCTGCGAAAGGCTCCTTGGTGACATCATAGAGGGCCGATTTCCAGAACCGCATGCTTTACCAAACAATCTCTGAAAATTAAAGTTGAGCAAAAAAATAAATATCCTTCCCTCCGTCTTCAACACCCGCTTCTTCCTGAACTCACGGTCACGGGGGTCTGCTGGAGCCTCTCCCAGCTGTCTTAGGGCGAAGGCAGGGTGACACCCTGGACAAGTCGCCAGTTCATCGCAGGGCCACATAGAGACAAACAACCATTTGCACTCACACACTCACCTACGGACAACTTAAGAGTTCCCAATTGACCTCACGTGCATGTTTTTGGAGTGTGGGAGGAAGCCGGAGAACCCGGAGAGGAGCCACACTGACACAGGGAGAACATGCAAATTACACACAGAAAAGGCTTGGAATCGAACCCACGACCTTCTTGCTGTGAGGCGGCAGCGCTAACCACTGCAAATGAATGAATTAAATTAAATTAGATGAGATGAAGTGATGGATTGCTCTCCTTCCTACAGTCACATATTCTTGTCAAACTTTACTTATTACAGGACCTTTGACCAAGAACCAAAGTCATTTATTCTCCATTGTGCTGTTTAATATGGGACCCCTCCTCCCGCTTGGAGTCGCAGCACATCTACTCGTATCATTCTGCGTGCTGACTAGAAGGCAAACTTCGCCAGGAGGAAGGCCATTGTCCCGACGCCATCTCTCTCCACGCTGCCGTTTCAGCGCCAGCTCACCGGGGACCTGACCGCAGCGTTCACATCCTCGCATCACATCCTCCTGTTGTGAAAGGAAATGGCAGGACGAGGACTGCCGCAGCAAGGGGAGGAATAAATACTGGTTCATCTCAGCAGGTAAAAGACAAATCAACAACGACGGCGAGGCGTGACGGGGGTGGGGGTGGGGGGGGTTAGAGAAACGGAACCAAACCCTGCGACAGCGAGGGCGGTTTAAAGAGGGTTAAACGGCAGCTTGTTTGAAATCACACCAGCTGACCGACGGTCAGAACGGGACAGCGTGCAGTGGCGGCAGCGTGCAGGACGCACCGGGGTCGAGCTCAAGGCCGCCAGGCTCGCAAACAATGAGGGGAGCCGAGATGCTGCTGCTCGACTTTCAAGTCTGACAGACTAATGCCCCGCAGAATAAATCCTGCCTTCGTCTCCATCAACTTTAATGTTATTCCCTTTGAAAAGGAAGCGCAGGGAAAGGCAGGGTGTGCTTTTTTTCTTTTTTTTTTCTTTAGGAGACTCTGCATTCCTGCCATGTGTGAGCAGTTGATGCTCTCCGCGAGATCTACGCATCACTAGCGCTTCGACTTGTCCAAAGACAAAAGCACAACCACATTATCATTACTATTCTTGTCGTTGTTGTTTTTATTATTATTATTATTATTATTATTACATGGCCTCAACGTGAAGCATCTGTTCTATTCAAATTATTTGCGCAGAAAATAGTTTTTTGGGCTGCTGACTGGACAAGTTCACACAAAATGTGAATCAGGCTTTGACAAAATGTCCATTCCGTGTTTGTTTGTTTTTTATCTAAAGTAAATTCTTCCAAATTTCTGCACAGCTAAACAAACACATTGACTGTGATAGTTTGTGGTCTTGGTCACAGCGGCCCAGGGGGGGAATTCAAAAAGCTGAAAAACTGGTCCTGGTGAAGCTTTATAGGTGCACTTTTTTCAAATGCATCCAACAAGATAGATCTGTTCTAAAAAAAAAAAAAAACTTTTGTAATGTACATGTACATATTAGAATGTATATTTTTTCATGGATGGTGGCAAGAGCTTCAATCTGAAGACTTACGAATATTTATAACAGACTGCTCCTCAAGGGATTTTATCATCCATCCATGTTCAACTGAACTGCCACCACTCTCACAGCTGTTAGATTTATTTATTCATGGACGCATGACTATGTTTCTCTGTCTTATTTAAACTACAAGTCTTTCTGTATGCACTATGACATCACATAAACACTGGCATTGGAAGCGCTTTAGCAAACTCCAAATTTACCCAACAGGGCTTTGGTCTGTCAAGCATCAAGAGCGGCCAGCTTCAGTCAATGCGGTGGAAAATCTTGTCTTTTTTTCCCTGTAGGTAGCAAAAACATACTTCAATGGATGTGTCATGACAATGCAGTGGGTGTGGCTACAGCTTCAACAACGCATCCGTGGAGCTTCTGAGGTTACTCTTTTCATTCAGGCCAGTAAACAGGTAACCCTGCACAAGCAGATCTGTTGCTCACAATGCAGCTCTGCAATCTCACTCGTCTATCTCATCAACCTCCAGAGTCAAGTGCTTTCAATCAGTCCCAGACTCCCAGGAGCGACTGCTACAAGTGGCTGCGAAAAGCCACAGATAAGAAGATGACAAAGAGGAAGACATACAGGAAGCAACTGCCGCTGAAGAAATGTGAGCAGTTTTAGCGGAGCTCAATTGGATTTTCAGAGAAAGAGGACAACAAACTAAAAGGGTTGTTTTTCCAGCTTTCGCTCAAATTCTGACTGGCTTTGGCGAGAGTTTAGAAATAACTGGAGCGCTTCACTGCTCACTCTGGGGCAGTGATGCTTGTTTAATGGTGCACCAGCAGGAAGTCTGTAACTACCTGGTGAAAATGTAACTAAAACGTCTTATTTGTCCAAAGTGAATGTTCAAGCAGAGAGCTTCTACAAGGAGACACAGCCCTCAGACTAGAAACATCCCAAAGTCTTTTACAAACTGCCAATCACCTGCATTATCGAAACCAACACAATATGCACACAATAGCTTTTTGCATCAGATGACAGGTACAATATAGAATGGTTCCATTCCCGGGCCTGGGACCTTTCTGTGTGGAGTTTGCATGTTCTCCATGTGTCTGCGTGGGTTCACTCCAGGTTCTCCAGCTTTCTCCCACAGTCCATAAACATGCATGTGGGCTGAATTGGAAACTCTAAATTGTCTGTATGTGTGTATGTGAGAGCAGATGGTTGTTTGTCTCCATGTAGCTCTGCGATGAACTGGCGACTTGTCCAGGGTGTCATCGTAGGCTCCATCAGATTCCCATGACTCTGATCTCAGGAAGAAGCGGGTATTGAAAATGGATGGATGGATAGCGATTTGTTACGTATTGACACCCAGTCATTTTTAGTCTTCTTGCAACCACCTTTGGCGGGCCCTGCTGGCCAAATGATGGAATGTAAGTTATTTGCACTCGGTTGGCCTCCTTTTTGAAACCGGAAGCTTCGTCCATCTTGTTATACATTAGCTTCATCCCTCACAATATAGAATATCACTGATCAAACCCTCACCATGGGCAACACGGATTCAACAGTAAGTCAAAAATAATGTAATGAATGCGTGAGTATGTGTAGCAGACTGCTCACTGTGGAAAAAGACGCTGAACATATAATTCTATGGAAAGATTGGTCAAGGGTTTTTGGTTTTGATTTGTATCTAATTTCACTAGTGAGCATGTATGCGTGTTCATGCACGTTTTCAGTTAGAAACAAGAATCAAGTCAGAGCATTGTTATGGCTGTGCCCTCATTCCTTCAGTTAGTCTCGTCTTCTTGGGCAAGAAGGAGTTTGATGGAAGACAAAAAGTTCATCACCTTCCAAGTTTTCTCTCGGTGTTTTGTTGGATGGATTTGTGAAAAAAAAAAATCCAAAAGATTTCAGAAACATCCCAGCCAAGACGCCAGGTCAGAAAGCAGAGGTAAAATTGAACCAATAAAAGGAAAGTAGTGAAATAGTTGTGGAATCTCTGATTTGCCAAGCCCATTTTCACAGCCAGACACTTCTAGCTGTTCTGCATGTGGTAATTGGATGCAGATCCCTTGAAGCAGCCCCCTGCTCTCCACTGCGGCTTAAATCTGCCACTCTGATGTATCGCAGTTAATTTCATCAGGCCAGGCAGAGACCTGCACCGAATTGCATTTTTATGAATAGGGCCGAAGCTCCGTACACAGCAATCAAGAGAGAGTGCAGCAATATTTCACGCTGACAGCTTGGGTATGGTGCCCAGTCCTGCACATACACACATACACCCATAAAATACATCCAGCCATAAACTAGAGCGTCACAGTACTGGGGCAAATAAACACATCTCCCTCAGCCCCGGTGCATAAAGAAAGCTGGCCCGCGGACACATCCAAAACCAATTCATGACCTCATTCGTCAAGAGGATCACCACCGTGTGTCATGAGAAGAACCAACCCAATGTGGAGATTGTTTCCAGTGCCAGTTTCATATAGGTGACTGCAGGTCTGACTCATCTCCATGATGGATGGATGGATGGGTCAAAAAATATTGTCAGTGGATAAAAACACAGAGCAGAAGAGACTTTGAAGAGGACTTTTTTTTTTCCCATATTGGTTAATGCTGCCGTGATATAAATGACATCAAAACACTGCAAAAGTTAAAAGGCTGTTCATTTTCACAGTATCTTAGATGGATTATTACTTTTTACAGTTCCCCACATGAGGCAATAACAAGGGCCGTTTAGATTTATCGTTCCTTCTTTTAGTTCTGTATCACTGCTCGATTCCACGCTACTCACACAAGGTTGAGAGAGTTCTGCTTTCACATGAACTTGCAGAATACTCCTGAAAATGCACTGTGACAAATTTATTTTGACCTTATTTAAACTTTTGAGCACACAGGCCGGACTGTTCGATGTTTCAGTACAACATGCAGCTACTGAGCAAGTGTCTGACCCTGCAGTGTCGGCAGAAATTGTATTTTGGGTGGGCTGGTGCAAAACCGTTATGGGCCATGTTTTCCCACAAGGAGGAATTGAAAAACAAATGAGAAAGTATAAACTTTGTTTGCCTGTTATTTTAGAGGTTACACAATGGCAGGTAAAAATAAATAAAACAAAACAAAAAATAAGCTCGCTAAGCTAACGGTCAGAACAGGAGCAGCCAACTTCTTCTGCACAGTTAGTGTTGCTTATGAAAGATTGCCTGAGATTGAGTGACTTTGCCAAGGATCAATTCTCTTCCTTCAAATTGTTTCCGTAGTTTCAATGAAATGAGAAATGAAACAATCATAAGCTAAAAACAAGTCAATTTCGCATAGATTTCTTATGAGTTCTAATCAATTCCAATCAATTAAAATTGTAACATATTGTGCTCAAATATGGATGTTTTACTGGTTACGCTGGTCTGATCCATGAATCCACCACTAAATGTGGTTAGGTGACAGTCTGCACTAGAACAGCACTCTCTACTTGACACTGAACAAAAAAGGTCAAGTGACAATTCAATGGGATGTTGACATTTTATGTTGTGCTATAGCCACCAATGGTGTGAGTTTCTGTTTCAGAAGATTGTTTCCAATGAAATTTCCATTGTATCCTTCCACTTTAGCACCCTTCAGAAATTTCATCCACAAGTTGATTATCAAGTTGGTAGTATTTATAATTCTAATTTCTGGACATATTGTTCACCTTAACGCTCATCTTTTCGTAATAGCTGAATGGAATGGTGCTCTAATAGAAACTAAAATAGAACCCCATGCATACTCCCACCAAAACGGTAACTGAATTATGCAAACAAAACTTAAGATCTTATGACCAAAATACATTATTCAATGCAAGCCACTTGCCACCAAGAACACACACAAAGATAAACTGGATGCTTAATGAAGCTTATTTACAAGAAATATATATATGTATTTTTACCTAACAGTTTATGATTCCTTTCGAATGCAGTCTCAGCAGGTTTTGAAAGAAGATGCTGACGCCTCAAAATCCAAACCACTGGCTCTGGGGAGGCTTTTAATAGTTCTCTAGGCCCAACAAAAAGTGAAGCTTAGCAGCCAAAGCAGGAATTTAAGGTACCTTGGTACTTAGAGAGATCAACCTCCCTGACAAGTGCTCTGCTCCCTAAATAGACGCACACCGTGCAAGCAAGCTGACAATAATTAAAGCCCCACCCTCCTGGGAGGAAGCCTGCTGACCTGCATATCAAAGGCAAGTTTTACCTCACGTCAAGCACGACATTCTACAGTCGTGAACAACCACACCCTGTGTGACACATGCCGCGAGAAGCCTCAAATCAGAAACACTCAACATCCGACATAAATTGAAAAATGTTTTATTATGTTAATTACAGCAATGTTTAATTTAGGTCAAAATGGGATTCATGTCTTTGTTCATCCTTAAATAGATTTTCTTGATGACAAGAAAAACAAGGCTCTCTCTCCTGGAAGTATAAATTAGCTTTAAATCATGTTGTTTAGTTTTACTTTGCCTGAAGACAGGCAGTAGCCGAGCGCTGCCTGCCACAAGCGGGGGATGTGTGGTCGAGGGAGAAATTGTTTGGATGGCAGTCTTATGAATGTTATTAGCCAAAGACAAATAAACAACTTGACTTAAAAAGAAAGAAAAAAAATAGTCTGAGAAGTTTCAGAGAAAATCAACACATGAATCAACTTCAAAATCATACATTGATAACGGGAAAAAAATAAACGTTTTGGCAAAAAGGCTGATTACCGTTTTTTTTTTTTGTTTTTTTTTTAAATGTATAACGGGAATTTTTTCTGAGATCGGTTGTTGGAAAAGGCTGTTAATGAATATTTTTTTGCATTAATTTACCAGCATCTGCAGGGTCAGACAGACGTGTATACATTCAATTTTCACCATCTGAGCCAAATCAATCTGATCGGATCCGTCTGGCAAGGAAAAATTGGCAGTTTCTTTTTTCATAAAGTGCTGTGAGAAAAACTGGGTTCGATGAGGGATTTTCAAAAAAAATAATAATTTCAAGGCAGACACTGTTTTAAGGAGAGACTACAACAATTCCCATTAGTTTACAGCTGGCATCGCCTCCTCACACCAGAGGCAAAGTCTGAGTGACGAGGTTAACAAAAAAAAAAAAAAAGAAGACATACTCTGGATTTAGACCATAGGAATAACTGTCAGGCCACGCATCCAACCATGAGCGTACATATAGATACCACACACGTATACAGTGTTCCTGAGGACCAATTACTGCAGTGAAACAACTGCAATGTTCATTTTTGTTTTCAAATGAAAAGAAAAAAAAAAAAAGAAAAAAAAACATATGCCGGTAAGATATATTCTATAATATAACGACTACAAAAATTGAAATCAAACATACATATTTTTTAGCAAATCATGTACAAACTGAAGTGGGTGTCTGTCCGGGAGAAACATGGAAATGGGCTTAGACTAGTTCCTACTCCGTTCAGCACATGCAGAGAGCGGCTCTGGAAAACATCCAAAATTCTAAAAACAAAAAAACAACCAAATGGGAGAAACAAAGAAGTGAAGAGTGAAGACGTTTCCCTAACCCAAACTGATACGTGATTGCCATTTGCAATATATCAGCTTTCCAATGTGGCAGAGCCCTAATGTTACTGTTTATGGTCCAGTATTGACTCACTCTGTATTGTATATATTAACTTGTCATTTACAGTCTTTTTTTTTTTTTTTTTTGCAAGGCTGGCAAAATAATAAACAGAACAAAACAAAACAAAAAAATCGAGGCTCAGTTCAGTTTATAACGTAGATGGAAGATAAAAAGTTCCCTCCTTAATTCCAGCAAAAGGCAGTTGAGGAAAGCAGAGTTCACTTGTATCGCGGCGAACAAGTCCGCCATACGAGGTCGGTGCCGTCAGTGCCTTGTTAAGTCCACATCGTCGCCTGAGAGCTGAGCACCGTGTTCCCAGGGGGAAGGGGTCAGCGCCATGTGGCTCACTTCATCGGGACGTCCTGCAACATGAAGGAAACCCTGATTAATTGAGATTAACACACTGACCAGCGACCCTGATGACATCCCAGTTGGAACTGTATCGATGACTTTTCAATACCTGACAACTAGTGGGTGGAGCCTAATGGTAATACTAATATTAGTTTAATACGCAATATAAATATTTAAAGAAAAAGCGAAACAGAAAAGGCTTCGGTTTGTTTAAGCAATTACGTCATTGTCATTGGCTGTACAAAACATTCCACTGAAAAACTAACTGGGTAGTTAACTAGGTACTAACTAGGATCAGTGCAAAAAAAAACTAATGCAGTAGCAAAAAAAAATATTAAAAACATGCTCAATACAAATCAGAAAATGCATATTAGGACTGCTTTGTTTGAAAAATAGGGGCGAGCTGGAACAAAAATGTATTTTTTCGTACATAAACAAAACCCAGTATGCCTCAACTTAATAGGTTTTGAGGCTTACATGCAGTGAAAAGGCTATTCATGCATGCACATCTTTATTTATGCATATCAGCTTTTATGTCTGTATTTCTATGCTCATGCTAATGAGGGTCCAACATCAGTTTTCTCTTTCATTGGTTGACGCTGCCTTGCATCGACGGGCAGCAGCAGGGATCCACAGCCAAAAACAGCCCCCTCCTCACTGACAAACCACGCAGCTCTGACAGAATTTTCATGTAAATGGGCAGAATTAATTCATTTCCATATCCAGTGAACTGTTTTATGGAGACGTTCCTTCAGTTCAATGCTGCTATGGGCACTGACGTCAACACAGCAGTCATCTAGCAGTCATCTAATCATCTCCCACCACTTTCACACCGGAGGCAGAGGAAGCGTCAACTGAACCCGGAGATCCTAGAACGAGGGATTATATAAGCAACATATGGAGGGCAGATTCTTGCAGGCTGGCACCTAGCACCAAGTTAATGCCAATATCTATACTGCCAGTGATCCCAAGTCCTCCAAAAACCTTCCAAGATGAAGCTAAAAACAAAGCTGTTCACCATACATCTTCAATATTCATTGGCTACGGCTCATTAAAACCTGTCCATGATGGGAAAACAAGTACTGGTTCAATGGCTAAGTGGCCAGTGCATGTAAGTGCACAAGAATCAAACCTGTGTAGCAACAGAGACAATTCCAAAACCAAAAGAGCCAAACGCTATTCATTTCTGCATTTATTTATTTATTCACAGACTCCTGTGTTTGGTGTCCTTCATAAACGCAGCCCTCGAGGATCAGCCAAAGTCTGGTGTTACAGCTTTAGGCTCTATCCTGGGCTGGGATTTGCAAAACCAGAAACGGATAAAAGTACCCCAACGAATGAAAGACCAGAAGATTCCTCTTGAAAAGCAGGCCTGGTCTTCTGAGAGTTCCAAGACTCACATCAAGTGGACTAGGACAGGATTTTAACTGACTGACGCCAAAATTGAGTATTTAATGTGAGTGGCAAGGTCCCTTAACAAAAAAAAAAAAAAAAAAAAAAAGACACTGATCCTGTGCCGCACCTGTGATCTCACAGTATTTTGTATTGCGTGATTAAAGTTTTCTACTCCCAACACTGTGCACAGACACTGTTTTCACACAACACCCACATAGTCATTTACAAACCCTTGTTTGTTTTTGTCGAATGTGTTACTAGTGTCAAAATCTTAATGTCCTAGCATCCCGTGTGTGTGTGTGTGTGTGTGTGTGTGTCTCACCTGAGTCTCTTTTGTGTCTTGAGCCTGCAGTTCCTCGGGTTTGCCTTCGGCAGACGGAGTTGTGTTGGCCATCTGGAGGCTCCTGGTGACTGGTCCGCCCACTCTGTCTCTTGTTCGCAGGGAGAACCGCTCCTCTTTCTTCGGCTGCAGGGTTGGAGGCGATTTGGCGTCCGACAACCTCTTGGGCGCCGCCTCCTTGCCCATGCGCTGCATCCTCACGGCCGGCCGTTGCGGCGCAGGGTCGCTCGAAGAGTCCGGGGCCGCCGGCGTCGAGGGCGGAGGAGGCTGCTCTTGGCCCTTTTTCGTCTTTTTGCTAGCGGGGGCGGCCGCCGGCGATGAGGCGAGCCTCTTTAAACGACCCGGCGCCCCTGCGGGCCTCCCTCTGCCGGGCTGGGGAGGCTCGGGCTCGGCCGCCGCGGAGCTGCGAGCCCTCGTCTTCCCCAGCGGTTTGCGCTCCGTCTCGGCGGGCGGCACTTCGCCGTCTGCCGCTTTCCTCCTTAGACTCATACTTTTATCTCCTGGCTCTCTCTTCACCTCGGCGAGGCCCTTTTTGCCCTTTTTGACAACGGGCTTCATGGGACAGCTGATGGCCATGTGTTTACTGAGGCTGGCGGGGTACGTAAACTCTCGGCTGCAGTGGGGGCAGACGGTGGAGGGGCGCTCCTCCTCGGTTTTGACGATCGGCTTTTTCGAAAGAGTGGCGAGTTTGTTTTTGCGCGATATCGCCTTCTGGACGAGCTGGTTCTTCTTCTTACTGAGGGCTGTCATCTTTGCCTTGGCGGCGTCTTGATTGAAGTTCAGTCTCTTTGGCTGACCCATTCTACGGAAGGCGCTCTGGCCCACGGCGGCCACCGAGGGCGACGCCACCCCGTTGGGGCTCTTCACTATTTGTTTGAGCGGAATGGGGTTTTTCTTGGGAGTGTAGCGTTTCTTGTCGCTCGCATTGGCGCAGGCCAAGATGTGCTGGTGCAGCTCAGGCATGTTGTCGAAGCTGTTGCCGCACTTGGTGCAGCGGATGGCGGTGCTGAAGGTCTGCGGTATGTTGTGGGTGGTGAAGTTGGTCGCTGACGCCACCGAGCTGGCGTGCGAACGGCTGTGATAAGGGAAGGGGGGAGGCTTGTAGCTCGGGTAGTGTTGATTTATGCCCAGGCGCACGTCAGGGCCTTTGGGCTTGGACCCCTCCGAGGCCATGATCTTAATTGTAGTGTACAGCTCCTCATTGGGGTCTTCCGAGTGATTCCCGTTGACGTCAGCGTCTTCGCTTTTCGGGCTGCAGTCGTTTTGCAGAGCGTCTTCGACTGTGGGCTCAGGTGCTGGCGACGAGGGACTGCTTTCCTCTTTGGCTCTGGAGGGGTCAGTGTAGTTCTGTGGCCGGAGCTTGCCGCTCTCGACGGTCGTGTGCGAACACGTCTCGCTTGGGTGGAGGTCCTTTTGGTGCTGCTGGAGGTTGGAGAGGAACGCAAACTCCTTCGAACAGACCGAGCACACAAAGATCCGGCCGACCCCGTGTAGCGTCGTCCGATGGGTCAGCAGGGCCGGGGCGTCGCCGAAGAGCTGCACGCAGAACTCGCACTTGTACGGCCAGTCTGCAGCGTGCTCTGCAATATGTCCGCTGAGGTCTTTTATCGAGTTGAACGGCTGCTCGCAAACATTGCACACAAACGTCTTGCAGTACGTCGGGTCCATCCCGTCCGACTCGCCGGTCGATTTATCGGGCAAATTAGCGGGAGCGGCAGGTTGAGGTGAAGACTCAACGCCATCCTGAGGTGCATGGTTCATGACAGACAACTCGTCTAAGCAGTGCGGGGGTTCTTCCTTCACCTTAATCGGAAGGATGGGTTGGGGAGGCGGTGAGCCGGGTGGTTTATTTGATGCAAGCGACGGAGACGACGGTGGAATCGGCTCAGGTGAGATTGAGACAGGTAGCGAATCATCTGTGGGCGAGTCCGCATTTTGGTTCGGTTTGCCATTTGGCAGACTGGTGAGTTCCGCTGCTGGTGAACTGTTCTCTGCAGTGGAAAGATCTGGCGACGGTGCCCCAAGGGGGCTTGATAATGCTAACGGATTAATTGGGGATTTGGGGGAGTCCAGTAGTTCTTGAGTTTGGTTCTCTTCCTCATCCTTGTTCTCTTCAGCGGACCCAACCTCCTCGGCGTCTGACTTGTGCTCGACGGATCTTGGAGACATTTTTGGCGAGAGGACAGGAAGCGGTCTCAGGGCAGATGCGTCCGACGGCTGGGACAGCGGAGAGCTGGGCAGAGTCGGGGGAGAGGGGATAGTGGGGAGCACGGGTGGCGGTGGCGTCGGGGACGTCACGCTGGAGGCGCTGGGCGAGGAGGGGTTCAAGGTGACGGGGGTGAGAGAAGGCGGGGAGGGGTGTGCCGACTCGGCGGCGTTCACAGGGTGAGGAGGGAAAGTCAAGTTGGCCAGTGCCGCAGGGTTCTCCTCCGATGGCAAAGAAAGACCTAAATACTCGTTCATCAGCACCTTTTCAAGCATGCTGGTGTTGGGCTTTCGTTTCTTTGCCAGCGGCTGTGGCGGAGGATTTTCCTTCGAATCAGGCTCGCCACTGCCCTTCCGCTGCAAGCTCAGGTCAAGAGCCGAGCCACCTTGCACTTTGTTGAAGGTATCGCTCCTCTTGCTGACCGAGTAGGATAGATCCAAGGGCTGCTGATTGCAAGAGTTCCCGCCACTATTAGAGCTTTGGCCGTGCGCATCGCTTGCGGAGAGGTTCGGGCCGTCTCCGTCGTCCTTGTCCTGAAGGCTCACAGTGGGTGATGCACTGTGCTCCAGCTTTGGTACCTTGAGAGTGTATGATGAGCTCACCAGGTCAGGTTTGCAGCCCTCTGCGTTACCTGCAGGGCTGAGCTGCGGGGAAGCCGGGGGAGACGCCGTTCTCCTTTTAAACCTGCCCGTCGCCCCTTGCAGCTGCGTGACCGCCAGCGTCTGGGCCAGTCTATGGCTTTCTGATATCACAGAGGCGTTGGATTTCTGTATGTCTTGTGTCTGGAGGAGCTGCTTGAGCTTTGGTGAGAGATAGACAGTTTTCTCCCGCTGAAACGCCGACGAGTCTGCAGCGGACTGGAACAGACCACGCACCAACAAGTTGGATGAGGATGGCGTGGAGGATGAAGAGGCTGTCAGGGATGTCTGTTCAGCCTCTACCTTAAGGCTCGGGATAAGCGGAGGTGTGGAGGTTCTTCTCTTTGCTGCCGGCTGCCCAATGTTAATGACCTGCTTTGCTACGTTCTGTCTGCTTTCCACCTTCAGTGCGTGACTGATCTGGTTCGGGTTGATGATAACCGTGTCCAGACCGAACAGGGCCGCGGACCTGGAGTCCACCTCGATCACCTCGCAGTTGCTCACCGAACTGGTGGAGACAATTTTGCCGTCGATGTAGAAACTGAGATTTTCAGAGATGTTTTTAGATATGTCTATTGGGTAGTCGTCCCTGTCCGCCTCGTCCTCTGTGTCTGCACTCGGTACGTAGACCGTCGGTGGGCTGGTGCTGGGGGACGCGTCTGGCAGCTGCGCCGACGCCTCTTGCAGCAGCATGCCTTTCCTGCGGACGCCCTTTGGCAACAGGTGCCGCTCGTGTATCCGGCGCTGGTGTCGTCGCATGTTGGTGTGTGTGCCAAAGGCTTTATTACAGTACTTGCAGGGATGAAGTTCTTTAGACTCCCCGTTTTCATCAAATATAAAAGGACGGTCTGCATGAGGTCCCGGCTCTTTCCTCTGCATCTCAGAGTTGTGCAGAGGTCCACCCGTGAACTGGGACCCTATGGCTATATAATGACCTGTTGGGCTGGTGCAGTCGGGGCTTGAACCATCGGTCTGCACCACAGGACTGAGCAGGCTGCCGCTGCCAGCTAGAGAGTTTGGCCTTTTCTTTGGTCCGCTCTCGTGCCTTCGCTCGTGCCGCCGTCGTCCCACTTGGGAGCCGAATGATTTACTGCAGTAGCGGCACTTGAACACCTGTGTCTGCTGAGGACCAAAGGAGTGAATGTGATTGTGACGCTCTAGGCCCTGTCGGGTAGAGAAGTGGCGCTCGCAGTGCTGGCAGGCGTACGACTCTCCGTGGGGGTCGCCCTCAAGGTCGCCGTCAGCAACCAGGTCAAGATCTGCCTCTGCTTCCTGTCCTGCAAATGAGGGCGACTCCAGCTCCCCGTGCGGTTCCTTAAGGCTCTCGTCGCCGTGGGGCAGCGACGGGCCGGGGTTCTTATTCTGAATCGAATCCCCTACAGTTGAACGCTCAGCAGCTTGTTGGTGTACCTCACTTTGCTCTTCCAAATCATATGCATCCTCCTCTTCTTCCTCATCCTCTACATTGCCATCGTCTCTCACCCTCAAGGACTCATCCTCCATATTCACATCTGTGATTCCAGGGGAATTGTTTTTCTCGAGGTCCTGTAAAGGCTCTGAGGAAAATGGCCTCTCATTCCCCTCCTTAAGACCTGGAAACAGTGTAACAATGTTGAATAGCTACTCCATCGTGTTCAAGCATTCAACAACTGGCAGTCAAATTAAAGCAGGATCAACAGCCACACTATGACAGTGCAAAATACAACACAAAGTTACTCGTGGTTATCTAAACAATGAATGGAAATACCTTCTTCCCCATCCCACATCTCTTTGACACTCGGTCGAGCTAGATGTGCTTCCTTAAATCCACCCGAACCAGCCTGTCTGGCTCTCACCAGCAGCTTTCTTCTGGCTGCAAGTGCAAACACAAAACATCAGAACAGATAAAAACACGTACAAGTTGATTAGAAACGATATTTTGGCGCACCGTGACATTTTATCCTCCTCAACTAAGCACCAATAAAAATGGCAAACATTTCACTCTCGTTAACACAACCAATGCTGCAGGCTTTGCTGACATGGCAAGCTGCCAGAACATAAACACAACCAGACAACAGGAAGAGACAGAATTAAACCTGTGCAAATTACACCAGTTGGATTAAAAAACAAATATGATTCATGTGAAGCTAGTAGCAGAAACCAATAAAGTGGCCTGAGAGTAAGTGCCTCTCATACGAAGTAGAGTTTTCCCATTGTTACCTTATTTCCTCGCAGGGAATAAAATAAATAAAGTTTTCTCAGAGTGAATTTGTCCATTTGCCACTGCTTGTGTTGCACTAATTAACAAAGCTGAAATTTAATTCTGTATCCACTATCTTTCCAAAAACAGAGGAGTTAAGAGCTTATGTCCCTGCCCTGAATTTGGCATCAACTTTTAAGTCAGCCAATCTCAATTTCCTGACAACATCAGTATCAAGAATTGCATCAGCATGTTGACAACTGTCAGACGTAGACAAGCGGTGCCTTCAATAGTTACAGTGGGATAGTTGGATAAGTAGAAAAATCATTTCAGCAGATAACTGTTGACATTTTAGAAATTAGACCAATGAACTTCAGATCATGTCTAGAGCTCATTCAAACTTCATAGGTCAATTGCATCATTGTAGAGAATAAAAAGCAACAGGAATGAAATGGGTCTCAATTTTTTAATTTTAACTTTTACTATTTTTAGAAAGAGACTCAACTTGACATTCCATCTTGAAGTAGCTTGACTTTGAATTTAGATCAGAAAACATTGATCAGAATCACTGTAGAAATAAAACCGGTTATCTTAAGATTGAACGTTTGAATGTTTTTCAAAAGGCCGTCTTAGAAACTTCATTCATGAAGTGTGTCAAGGTCATGCGAAGTGGTTTAGAAAGCCATTTTCATTCCAGAGAAACACACGCAGCAGCACTGTCATTTGACCAGTGTGATCAGGCACATTCGGACAAATCTGCAGCTGCATGACCCTGCGCACTTCACCATTTATCAGCTGACTATAGGAGCAGTGAGCTTTCTGTTGACTTTTTGTTTTTTATGACTCCAAGAAAGAAGTAATATGTGCACAACGTAAAGGTAAAAGTTGCATAAAGTAACTGTTCACAATGAAGCACTCAGGACAGGCAGGGGAAGTTCATCAAGGTTGAGTCTGCAGTGCAGAGCGGGGCTGCCAAAAGTCATCACACTGCAGTACAGAGATGATGTGCTCCAGCTATAGCCCGAAGGGTCCTGCGGAGAGCTAAACGGGCTGAACAGAAATGACACTGAACCCGTTCAAATGAAGCTATGCAGAAAACTGGATATTTAAATCCCACTCACACTCCCACCCCTCCCGGTGCGACATTTGCCAACATCAAAACCCAGAGCCTCAACGGCTATGCATATACCATTATAATAGTACCTTTAGAACACCGTACATGACGTTCTCTATTCCACTATAGATGCCTTTTTGTTAACTTTGAAATCACACAAAGAATCTGACAAAGATTCTGAGCGTTCTCAGACTCTTTTTAATGCCCATGAGGTGGCGTTTCAAACAATTCAAAAGGCATGCTTTGTAAAATGCTACTTAAAAAACACTTCCTATTTATAAGTCACGTGACGTGGTGAGGTTTCTAAGATTTTTTTTTTTTTACAGGAATGCATTTGTGATTAAGAAAAAAATAATAATGCAGGTTTCAGACAACGGCAATAATTGAGAACTACTGGAAGCGAGTAATGAAGGAAACGGTTGCGGCAAAAGCAGCAACTGTTAGATGACAGAGTGCGCTTGTCCCATGTTCTACTGGAACAACAACATGCAGGAGAACATTTATTTGTTGCATAACATCATGCAACAGAAATGCTGTCCTTGTGCAATTGTGTTTTGTTTTTGTTTTTTACATTTCAATTAATCCGTTCTTTCCACAAATCTAACGAGATCTGAACTGATCAAAGACTGGCAAATAAAGCACAGATCACAACAAAATATGTACATCACACAACACGTTTCTATTAATAGCCTCTCATCTCCCTGTGATCCAAATCAAGAAAACACTTTGTCCAAAGTTCACAGGCACTATCAGAATAATGGCAGCGGAGTGCACGGCTAGTTTTTGTTTTTATTTTTTAACACTCATCAATATATTCCCTCCGTCTAGTTTACGTGACTGCTTATTTGCGGAGGAAATAATTAACTACATTACAATGGCCATCGTTCAAAAGAAGAAGAAAAAACATGATTTCGGGTGCGTTTAGTCGCCCGTTAATGTAAAACGTCATGAACAAAAGCTGCAACACTTGACGTAGCAACTGATGAGCCGTCGACAATATTATCGTGCAGATGTCGCCACTATCGTCGAAAATTTTAACCACGATAGAAAATTTACCATCTGTTTCCCTGTGTGTGTTCAGACCTAGCAGTTTAGCTTCGCGCTAGCATGCAACATCAAGTCAGTGAACTCGATGAACGGGTTCTTCTGGAGCCAAAGCGACGAGAAAGGCGCCTTTAAACAACTCTTCCCCCGGATATAACAGCTATATTTTGAGTGGGTGTCCAATATCTGGGCTCCTGTTACTCGGCACTTGAGATAGGGACGCTGGCTAGGGAGCTAACCTGCTAGGCCATCACCAAGTGGAGGGGCTCGCCGATGGATGGCTTTCATGCTTTAGGAACTCAAGGAAGGTCACATCCTCGAAAACGTCAGGACCCAGCGGAGGCGAAGGTGGCCAAAAAAAAAGTTGCTCCGCTGCCGGTTTCTGAAAAGGCCGTAGCGGCAGTTCGGCGGCAGCGATCCGCCCGATCGATCCGCCGTGCCGAGCCTAAGCAGCCGAGTTTTAGGGTCGGCGACGAAAGTAAAGCAAAGCACCACTCACACACGCACACACATCGCAGCCGTTAACGTTAGCTCCCACTAGCCTCCCCCCCCCACCTCCACTCGCGGCTAACGCTAGCTCGCCCAGGAACAACTTCGCCCGTGCTGCGGGGCACAAACCGACCCGCGGCTCGCCCGTCGTGACAGCTCCGCGGCGGACGCGACGGGGGACGGGGAGCCGCCGCGTGTCGGCGCGGTAAGTGTGAAGGTTAGGCCTCACCTCGCTTGGCCCTGGGAGAGTTTTTCCTGCTCAGACTGCAGGCTCTTTCTTCCTCCAGTGCAGCTGTTATCTCAGGGTTGTCTTCCACCGTGTACCACACCAGCAGCTCCTCTCCTGGCCCGATAGGCTGCAACAATGAGAGATGAGGTCGGCCACCAATCACAGCGCGGCTTGTTGAGCGGCAGCAGGGGAGGGAGGGGCTGGAGAAGGGGAAGAGGAGGGAGGGGGGGGGGGGGAATCCTAGCCTCTGTGCATCTTATCTGTCTGACTGACGGGGGGCTACGGAATCTAACGTGTTCTCACCACACTTGCAGGGCACGATGGTGACTGTTGATTGGTCAAGAGCGAATGCTGAACTCCACACAACGTGCTGGAATGAATGTTTTCTGTTTCTTTAAAACTTACACTTTATGCTAAATAATTTAATGGAATAGTGTCAGATGCGGCTAGATCCTGGTGTTAAGATTGTTTGCGTTTCACAACAATTAAAAAGGGACCTTCTTTTCTCTGCGCGTTTATTTTAAACAGGCCGGACTTTAATTCCCTTGCTATGAAATATTCTGACATATTTCCTTTTTTC
Organism: Nelusetta ayraudi; assembly: GCF_046127955.1. Lineage (NCBI taxonomy): Eukaryota > Metazoa > Chordata > Actinopteri > Tetraodontiformes > Monacanthidae > Nelusetta > Nelusetta ayraudi. The sequence goes on along the minus strand of NW_027466067.1, from coordinate 10,881,305 downwards.
CTCCCCTCAGAATTCAGACTTAAAAGCTGGCCAGCTTGTCACTTTTGTTTTGTCGCCACCACTCTGAGATTAATGTCAGAAACCAGCCATCCTGAGGGATGCTTCCTTCTGGGGCAGAGGGACGCCACGCTGGCTGATACAGAGAGATGTTTACAGTTTGTTGTTTACAGAGTCCCAGAATACGCCATTGAAATGTTCCCCCTCCAGGCTAAGGCACCATTGAGAGCCATTTTCTCGGCAATAGAAGGGGAATGCAAATGCCGTCAACCAAAACCTGCTTTGCCAGATAATCCATCCACCGCTCTCATCAGAGACTGCAGTCGGCTCCCTTTCTCGGCTATTTTGACTTTCAGTCTTAATTTTAGCTGTGCGGCTATGTGCTTTAAATTCCAGCGGGATGCAAATGGTACGGGCTGTTGCTGATTTACCCAGTAACACAGCCACACTTCAGCTCTACTTTTACAGGTTTCTATGCAAATGTTTAAGATTTTGGGGGCTTTTGGTTATGCAAGTAAGTCATCATGTCATAAATACACTGAAATGAAAAGTAGTGCGATCATTTTCAACAAGGGTCTCAATATCTAAAGGGTCTCAATGTTGGTTAGTGGGTCTCTCCAATGAAAAAATAGAACAATGTATCACTTTCTTTTAATTTTTTGATGTCATCAGATGTAATTTTTTAGGTTCAAATACTCAATTTTTATGCTTGGAGCAGCTTTGAGGCATTACTTTTACAATCAATGCAATGACAAATGTGTGATGTGTGCTTCCTGCTAAAACTGAACTTTTCTGATAAAAAAAAAAAAAAAAACTTCCTCGTGTTTAAAAGGGAACAGCACAAAGTTGTCGTGGGGCGGACTCTGAGGGTGACACAAGCACCTGGGCGGAAGTTGTCGTCACTAAACTAAGGAGAGGTGTCAGGGAGGTACCAGTGGCCTTTGTGACATCACAAAGGGCTGATTTCCAGAACTAAACACAACACTAAATAAGTTAAATATGAATTTATCTCATTTCTGGGAGTTCACTGACAAGCTAGAAAAGAAATAAGTGAATTTTTGCACAGTGTGGGGCATTTAGGGTACTCGATTTTTTTGAAATCATGTAGAGGATTGATTTTTTTTTTTGAAATGCTACTAGTTTGGAGAGAATTCTCTCCACACTTTCCACACACTCCTCGCTCTTACATCAGTCCACGTTCACTGGGCTCTAAATCCCGCTGGCTGAAAGAATGTGTTCGACCTACCCTCAAGACTTTGTAGTAAATGGCCTTGTTAATCTCCAGAGGGAAAAGGTTCTGCTCTTCACCGGAACGGGCCCAGTTGACGTATCGCAGCCAGTTTCCCTTCATGGGATCAGTGGCGTCAACGCACATCCAGCCCCTTGCTGGGAAATAAACCTACAGCACAAACACACGCGCACGAACACACACGCTGCTATAAATGACCGGGGTCACCTCTGGTCAGTATGGAGCTGTAATATAATCAGCAGCGTTCGACACTGCAATAAAGTGACATGTGGTTTTTTAATCTCCAACACAATCAAAATGAAGTCTTCGCTGATAATTACACACGCTTTAGGAACATTGACAATACAGTAAGTGGAGGAAAGTGTGTTCAGACTTGCAGCCTACCTCCCACATGTAAACATTACTCGTCACCTGGGAGCGCTTCTTCTTCTCCCCAACAAACGGGCCAAACCTCTTGCCCTTAGGAATGAGCTGAGTGGCCCACACACCTGAACACAAGGAGGGGAAAAAACACATTGTACCCGTTAACTTTGAGAAGAAGAAAGAAAAGGTGTCAAAACTTTGCATTCATCACTATTCATTGTGTACGTTAGGAAAGTGGAGCCCGTAACAGAGGTCCTCTGGTGAAAAGTACTAAACCATCCAAACTAGAACAACCTGCTACAGTGTGGAGAAAACAAAATGACTGTAATTCCAGATAATCTTCAAGACTGATTTTCCCATCATTTATTTAATGCTGTGCCACACTGACCACAACTTCTACACTTATTTTCCTTTCTCTGTGTTCTCATGTTGTTTTATTTGCACATTTTTTGAAGTTAAGGTGTATCAATCACATAATTTAAATCAAGAAGGCCAGAAGGTGTTGGTTTAGTTTTGGCTTCTGGATTGTTTCCTTTTACACAATGTGTGTTATTCTGTCCTCACCCAAGTCTCATCCTGTGCAAGTCGAGTTTTAGAAAAGAGGGTAAACACATTTGTGTGAGCTTTATCTTCAAAAGTAGAACAGAGTGTTGCACGTCTTTGTGTTGTTTTTGTTACAGCTTGCTGACAATGACAAAAAAAAGTTTCATTGACATTATCACTAACTGGTCTGAAGAATTCCAAAAAAACAAACTCAGATTGATAAAAGAAACAAAAGACTTTATTTTTTTATGTGTGCTGACTGAATTTATATTATCTTTTATAGATGTTTTTAAACCTTCATTTTCACTGAATTGAAGTCCCACACCTGTTCATGTTGTGATTGAAAATAACGGCACCATTTTGACTGTTAGCTCAAGATAAACTCCCTGGTTCTGAATGATAACTATGGCACTAAATCAAGACCAAACAGAACCAAAGCACCCTCTTACTCACCAATGCGGCTTTGATTAATGGCTGAAGGTCTGAGACTCAGGCAGTCAGGCAAACCCTTCCACACGTGAGCCGGGATTTCATCCAGTGTTTCTACCGAGCCTCCGGTGATGGCCATTATCTAGGATGTATGAATAAAAAACACATTATTTCCATTGTTTCAGCTGTGTTTAACTGAGTAGAGCATGAATTAAAAGGATTACTGCATACAAACTGGATGTGGATTCCAGATTTACTTGAATTAAGTGTCCGCTGAATATGATGGGCCTGACATAACTCACACACTCTTTCCAGAGAGCCAGAATAATTCTGTGAGGAGCGACCAGCACAACATCAGGCACAACAAAAGGTCTAAAGCAAGACTTGACAGCCTGGGGGACATCTTTTATGTCTGGATAAATGCATGTGGGCTGAGCTTGTACTTAGTGGTGCAAGCTAGGGGTGAAAAGTCATTTTTCCGGATTATCGGATGACTGAGTAAGTAAAGTGTTTCTTTTTAATATGTCTGAAAGATTGCAAAAGGGGTCCTGAGGAGAAAACACCAAGTCTGATTGTTGTTGTTGTTGTTGTTTTAAACTGCATTCCATAATGATTCGTTATCATGGGATCCAACTTTCTAGAGTTAAAGATTAATTCATTTCTATTACAGGTTTCTTTCAGCCACGCTCTCAGCTTTGGTAACTTTCCTCAGGCCTCAGCTGGTGAAGGAAGGTAAAAAAAAAAAAAAAAAAAGAGGATTCAATTGTTCAGGAGCACAATGACCTGCTGGCCCATCAGTCCGCCCCATGTGAACTCACACGGCATCATTTATTCAAAGACACGTCTACATTAGGCCAGACTTTTTATATTTACGCATCTGCACTTAGCCGACAAAGACAAATGTGGCCCCCAAAACATGAATATAGGCAAACCTCATTGTCTAGAGGTGCAGCTTTTGTGTCCTTTAACATCCCTGACAGAAACTGGCTTTAAAAAAATCATAAGAGAACAAAACTTTCAAAAAGAAAAGAAAAAAAAAATAATCTCCTGCTGCCCTTCAAACCCCTCCTGCTGCTGCTGTTGCTGCTGGAGTTGTGATCTCTCCATAAAATCCCGTCCTAGCTGAACTTGGGAGCAACAAATGGAGAGAGCTCAACGTGGGGTGGGGGGTGGTGTAAAGCGGATTTGAAGCGTGGTTATCTTGCCTACGTTCGTCCCAGCGGGTAGGGAGGCAGGGTAACAAAAAAACAAGGCTGGGGTGACAAATAAAGCAGATCGGATGTGTGAACAGAGCGGCAGAAGCACCAGCAGCACCAGCAGCAGCACCAGCAGCAGCAGCACCAGCAGCCTGGAGGGGAGATGCAGTTTATTGTTTCCCCTGCAGCCGAACCAACCGGCTGCTCCTCTTCTTCCTCCTCTCCAGCCGATGCTGTCCGGGGCCGGGGTGGCCGCAGCCCCCACCCTCCTCCTCCCCGGTTCTCCCTCCGCCAGACGCGAGCAGAACCTACCTGCCTTCCGTGGCTCGGGACCCGCTGCTCCTGGATGGGGGGGTTAGTTTGTTCTTGTTGGTTTTGTTTGGGTTTTTTTTTTTTTTGTTGTTGCGCCCAATCCGCAGAAAAATGGCGGATGGAGGCGCTTGAGTCGAAAGTGTCTTCAGCAACTCGTCTGGTAGTTGGGAGAGGCAGCCTGTCACGCACCGAGCGAGTGGGGGAAAACACTTGCTCACGCACGCACGCACGGGAGGGGGTGCGGGTCCCCCACTGTGTTTGGATCCTCGGATCAGGCTTTTTCTTTTTCTTCTGTTTTTTTTTTTTTTTTTTTTTGTAGGCGACACACACGGGCTCCCCGGTGGCTCGGGTCGTGTCCACACTGCAGCCTCACTCACAAGGAGCAGCAGCGCCAATTAAGCACCTCAGCCGGAGTCATCTGGGAGCATAATGGGGCCTGTGGGCTGGGACCATCTGTGCGCCTCTCAATAGCCAGTGGCGGAGATAGACTCTTTTTTTTCTTCCTTGGGGTGGCCACGGGGTGGGATCACGAATCACAGGGGATCAGTCCATGCATGAAATTTCTACATGACTGTTTCTTTTTTTCATTAATATTATTCTAATTGTTATTGCAGTAGTTTGTATTTGTTAATAATATTAGTAATACATTTTATTTGTATGGCGCTTTTCAAGGACCTCAAAAGACGCTTTTCATGAAAATAAAAAAAATAAATAGTCAAAACAATTCAATTGAGATACGAATACAAGACAAATTACATGAATTTGGACACAACATGGACACAGGACATTAATCACACATTAAAAGCAATTCTAAAAAGGTGAGTTTAGAGATGGGTTTTGAACGTTGTTCAATGTTTTCAGTGTGACCTTATAACAGTCGCTCTGTCCCATTCCTCTAAATTAGAGAACAGGAAATCTTGGCAAACGTTAAATGATATATGATTAACAATAAACCTATCTCAGCTCGTTCCTACTGTCTGAGGGTCAGGGTTAGTTAGGGGGACATTAAATTTCTTCTTTGAGTGTCTTGTTTTCCCAATAACAGAGTCAGAAGTATGTGTTAAAGAAAAAACATACATGAACAGCAATCAACAAAGATGTGACTTGACATGCTGTAGTGAGGAAGTGTGGAAGGCCTTTTATCAAATTATCCCCCCTACTGCCAACACTTGCCACCACCTCTGTCAATAGCTTAAAGGGGAACTTAATAAACGCAGATGAGCTCACGGCGCCATTTGCCTGTCAAAGCCCAGCTGCTTTTATTCAGTTATTTATGTGTTTGTTTACTTATTATCATTATTAATCTGCTTGGGTGTTGATTTGTCGTCGACCACAGTTTCAATCAGTCACAACAGAAGAAGAGTTTTGGCAACTGCATATTCACGCTCTGTGTTCAATTACTTTCCCAATGCAGCCGTTGTTAGGTTTATTTCAAATGACGTTTAAGGCCCCAGGTTCCGGCCTGATGTGTGTGTGTGTGTTTTTTCATCCTAGGCTTGTGGAGCAGCCTGACGTCTCGAATTAATGGAACCCCGGAGATCTCCACGAAATGGAGCACCTAGCCGTCCATTTCCAGCTTCCCACGAAAATAAAATGGATTTTGCGTGTTAAGGGGATGCATCCTCCCTTCAAATGTTCACGCGTAGTCTTTAAAAAACAGGATGGAGCCAATGCAGTGATCTATTTCTGGATACCTTTTATGGGTGTTTTCTGGCACACTGTGTGTGTGTGTGTGTGTGTGTGTGTGTGTGTGTGTGTGTGTGTGTGTGTGTGTGTGTGTGTGTGTGTGTTGTGTGTCACTCTTTTAATGGCAGTGCTGAAATGAAATTTCCATTTTACCATTTTATGTAAATTTAACCATCAAGTAGGGCTTAGTTTGTTACATCTTCCGCCTGCTTTGAAAGGGAAATAAACCATGAACTTGGGGCGGTACCAGTGATGTAGCAGGCCCCTCTATGACATCACAAAGAGCTGTTTTCCGAAACATATTTTTTTCAGAACACTTTCTGAAAAATGAAACCAGGCAAAGCAGAAAGAAACAAGTTGGGAACATTTTATTTCTTAAACACCATGAAAATGTAGACTTTTTGGTTTTTTTTGCATAATGTGAGACCTTGACCTGAGAGAATTCAAACAAATTGAGCAAATTGAGCAGTTGCCCTGTGTGTCAAGAATATAACGTCCCTTACTTTGTTTTCTTTCTTTCTGTGTCCTTCAAATGTGGCACAGAAGATAAAATGCAATGAACCACAGCAACGCAACACCAATGTAATGCGTTTTAGCTTTCGGAATGTAGATAAGTCCGTTTTCAGTGTTGCACTTTGTTCCAGCCTTCACTTTGTGGGTTGTGCTGAGGTGATTCTCTTGTTCATCCAACCTCACAAAGCTTTTTTCTTTAAAGTGATCACAAATAATCTTTAAGAATTAGAACTTAAAGGACCGCACTATTCACACACACACACACACTCCCTTCTTTCTCTTTCTCTATTCTTTGCCATCTTCAACTATCACTATCAAGCCTGTCGATGTGTGAAAAAGCACACTTTTGTGTAAAAAATCTGGTGTATCTGAAGCTTTTTCTCTTCTTTTTTTTTTTTACAGGCTTGGTCCTAATGCTGGTTTTCAAAAGGGATGAACTCGTAAGCAAGCAGACAGATGAATAATCATGTCACGAGTTACTGTTTCAACAAAACCCAAGGCTTCATGATGAAATGTCTCTGAATAATAAAAGCTGCTTGTTGCCACAAGGGGGTGCTGTGCGTCCACTCAAAGATTTGCGTCTTGAAAGAACAAAGCCCGTTTCTTGGAATTTGTGCCCCTCGTTGGAATGGAGCTGCTACATCACTTAACAGTACTGGAACTGTGTGAACAGGCGTGACAATTTGTGTTGTCAGATAAATGCAGGTGACAATGATTGGCAGTTTCTCTGTTTTGTTTCCTACATACTAGATTGAATTGATTTCATGTAATCAGTTCTATATTCTGCAACCGATGTTCGTGTACTCTGTTATTGTCATGTTTCACATATTCCTGTTTTACTTATTCTAATGTGAGTGTGTGTGTGTGTGTGTGTGTGTGTGTGTCTGCCGTTTTTGCAATATGCTTGCATCAACTTCCTTATTGCATCTCTCACCGGTCAGATTTACTGACCCCGGGAGTTTTCAGAGTTCCTCGTCCCCTCCTCCATCCCGATGACCTTCCGGTGTCCATCAGGCTGACAGCTGTCACACAGCTCCTGATATTACTGGAGCTGTAAATTCTCATCTCCCACTACAGGGTGACAGTGCCGGACTGGACTGGCTTAGTTTCACAATTTTGCAAGTCTGTTCTAAAGGTCTTCGTGAGATTAGGGCGTCCCCTGTTCATGATGGCCACTGGTCCCAGAATCCACCATGCTTGGATTATCAAAAGTTAAATTAAAGGGGCCGTAAGCAATTTTCATCATTGTCAGATATAAGGTTTAAAAAAAAAAAAAAAAAAAAAAAAAAAAAAATAGAATGTGAAGCTCTAGTGATGCTATTTCACATCGCACGCCCTCTCTGTCTGTTTATGTCCTGGTTAAGGCCTCTATCCTCCTATCCTTGTTTACAAAGCCGGACGTGCCGGGAATGCATGTTAGTGCACGTGCATGTGAAACAGCAGCCCTACCACTGTTATAAATAGCAAGAAGCAACTGCTCCTACAGCGGACAAATGCACCGCAACTTCATTAAACACATGTAAATAGCATAAAAACGTTCCTAATTAATGCTAATATGAGCTAAAAAATAAAGTGGATATAAGCCCACATCTGTTGCTAGACCTGCTACAATGTCTTGTTCCAAGGTGACACGTATGAGTGACATACCTGTATCAAACACAGAACTTGACTATGTAAGTGGTTTAGGTTCATTTTGACCGGCTGAAATAAAACTGAACTAAAGGCCAGAATTCTGTGTCGACTGGCAGGTCCGTCACTGATAGTCGTCCCCTTCAAAACTTAGTTCTGGTAACAGAAGCCGACCCTTCACATTTAGAGTTATAGCCCAGCATAATTTTAACGCTAGCATGTCCAGCTCGTTCACTCGACATTGCCACGCTTGTGGCATTGTGTATTTTATATTGAGAGCAGCGTGAGCATGAAGCTTCTTTATTTTGGTTTACATGCACTCATGCTGGGGGGGGGTGCGTATCGCCACTTCAAGCATACTTTGCATTCAAGCTGACAATTTTGTCCCAAAGAGCAACAGTGTATGGAAACAAAATTAGGCTTTGCTTAAAAGAAAAAAAAAAAGAAAAAACACCATGAACGGAAGCGTCAACATATTTCGGGTGTGTATGAGCTGCAAACATAACGGCGGCGGTGCAAAGTGTCAAGGCGTGATTGATAGCGGTGCTCCCCGCTTGTACAGGAGCAGGGAAAGCGATAGCTGTGTTGGGCTCTCTCACAGCATGCAGCAGGCGTGTGCTTTTTTATGTATGAAGCCACGAGGCCAGTGGAAATGAGCGGCGCATATCACACCGTTTGAAGCGTTTTGAATAACTGAACACTGCACCACGTTGAGTGGCGTATTCAGCATTTCTGAGCCATCCCAACACACCAGCGATGTGCGCTTTAAAGAGGTGCAGTCACAAGTGCATCATTTTTTGAAGTTTGAAATCAGATTTTTTTTTTTTGTTTGTTTGTTTGTTTTTAAATCAAATACACACTCACATGTAAAGCAAACAGCACGTTCAAGATGTGCTTTGGCGCAAAGAAGAATTCATGCGTTAAGACTTTGTTGCTACATCAACGTAGCGTAAAGAGCAATTTTTCTCAATATATTATTATTCTAACTTGCCATTACTTCTTCCTCTAACCTTTATGCTTTTATCTACTGTTACATTTAAAATTCGAATCAAATGTAAATAATTACCTTTAAAAAAAAAAAAGATTATTTCTCACATTTCTTTTTTTTTAAAAAAAAAGAAAAGATGTGTTTTAGTGTGTTCAACACTGTAAACATTACTTAAATTCTTTGACACATAAGATAAAAATCGTCTCATTGTTGTGTAAACCTAATGTGTTTGTGGTGCCTGACCTCAAAAAATGACTGTGTTGCATCAACATAAGCAAGTCATTTGTATAAATCATATTGTGTAGTTTAGTGAGTTTATGTGGAAGCTAACTTGGGCTAATTCCCTAAAAATCTGTTGTGAGTGTCAACATAAAGGTCAATCAGTCAATCGTTGGTCGAATAAAAATACCAATCATGAGCCAAAAACTAAAAAAAACACTGAGCAGTGAAGTTAATTATATTATTTTTTTTACAGGAAAGATTCTGTGCTCTGGTATTTATGTTTATTTATTTTTTTGTATGACCCCTAAAATCAACACAAATTAAGACTCAAGTGACGGAATTTGCATCCTTCTGTACTAAAAACTTACATATTTTGAATATACAAGTGTGTTAAGGGACTGAACAAATTTGTCGTTCTACATTCAAGAATCAAATGTGAATGGACGGACGCTTCACAGCTTCAATGAGCAACACATTGCCGACGTGGTGGAAGGACGTAGCATTATAGCATGCTAGCTGACAGTGAGAACACTTGTTTTACCCGTCGGCTATAGCCTAGCTTCTGGCTAAGTCGGCACATTGATTGGGGCTTCATGTGGAGTCGTGCCTCTTTTTATGTGTGCAGAATTTGAAATATGGGGCCAGAAAGGTACAAAGCAATCATAAAACGTGCACTTGTAGACCCGAGTAGGATTTAACACCACTGCTTTCCAAACTCAAGAGAAATTGGACACAGGGTCTTTTCAAGAGAGACAGACTGTGGCTACACGCTTCAGTCTTTTCTTTTCTTTTTTGGTAGAAACCTCCTCCAGTTGTGCTTCACTCTGTAAAAAGAAATATTGACATGACATGACCATTTAGTGAGAGCTGAGTGAAACCATAGAAACATGTCATCAGGTGAGACCTAGGCACTCACTTGCCATCAGCGCAGCTTCTTGGCAATGGTGGTCCAAATGAAGCCCATCGTGATGAAAGACACGAGTGTGAACAGCGCCGCTCCGAGCACTGCCCCTCTGTTCACCATCGCTGGGAGACCAAAAAACTGTCATTAGCGGAGTCGACACACGCAGTAATTGCTGCACGCAGTGACATTTCACTCGTCTCGCTGCGAGCAGACACACGAGCACATCCTCACAAGCACAGCTGCGGCCCGGCGTTGGCTGGAGCCCCTCCACGCCTATTTGGGGTAATTAATCGAGGAAGAATTTCACTCTACGGGTTGGTAGGAGACAACGAGATGCGGATGAGAACTGATTAAAGGGCTCGATCCCCTTTTCGGAGCTCAATTTTACATCCGTGCTCTTTGCGACACTTGTGACAAAGGGCAGATTAATGGAACTTTTGGAATCATGGAGCGACTGCAAAAATTAGAATTGTCAGAAAAACTGTGATATTCCTTAACATTGGAAGAGAAGGTGAGATCAGTTGCTTATTTTTTATTTAACTTTATTTGCTGTTACATCGATCATAAAAGAAGAGATGGCCGCACTGGATCTGTAGTCCGTGAAATGAACTCTATAAAACAAGGTGAACCTAAAGAGTATCACAGCCGGCAAACAGCACAAATAGAATGTAAGTCATCTTTTAAATTATGGTATTTTTCTGTGTATTAATCCTGATGTCAGTCTATTTGATCATTTGAAAGCCACAGGGCTTTCATGACAGGGTTGATTGTGGGGACGTGGACCTCACCTGGCTCCTGGACTTCCTGTGCGGCCGCCGTGCCCGATGCGACAAGCTCGTCCAGGCTGATGTCACCCAGAGTCTCCGTGTCTTCTGGTTGAGCTGCTGCTTCCTCGGGCTGAACGTCTGACGTGACGCCTTCATAATACTCTCCCCTGTCCTCCAGGACAATGATCAGAACCGGCTCTTCAGGGACTGGCTCCTGTGTGAGACTGACGGGAGGCTCTTCTGTAGCCGTCGCTGCGGCTGCTTTCTCGTGACTCTCGTGCGTTTGGTCTTCTTCTGGAGCGGCAGGGACAAGGTTTGGAGTTGTGGTTACTTTGGTCTCTACTTCAGTTTCTTTTGAAGACTCTTGATGTGACGCTCCAGGGGAAACGGATACAACCGTCTCCTCTAGAACCTCCTCCTGCTCCTCTACAGGAGAGCTCGACGCTGCAGCTGGACCTTCCTGATTGTTCTCATCTGTGGCAGAGACGAAGACGACCGCTTCGTCCACTTCCAAAGCACCTCCATCATTTGGTGAATTTGGTGTCGGGACGTCCTCCGTCTCTACTTCAGTTCCCTCGGAATCTTCTTGATGCAACGCTGCAGGAGAAACTGACAGAATCGCCTCCTCTTGAGTCGTCTCCTCCAGCTCCTCATCGGAAGTGCTCATGACGACGTCGGCCAGATCTTCTTGACTTTCCTCATCCACGTCTGAGATAACGGCTGCTTTCTCGTGACTCTTGTGCGTTTGGTCTTCTGGAGCGGCAGGGACGAGGTTTGGAGTTGTGGTTACTTTGGTCTCTACTTCAGTTTCTTTTGAAGACTCTTGATGCGACGTTCCAGGGGAAACGGATACAACCGTCTCCTCGAGAACCTCCTCCTGCTCCTCTACAGGAGAGCTCGACACAGCAGCTGGACCTTCTTGATTGTTCTCATCTGCGGCAGAGACGAAGACGACCGCTTCGTCCACCTCCAAAGCACCTCCGTCTTTTGGTGAATTTGGTGTCGGGACGTCCTCCGTCTCTACTTCAGTTCCCTCGGAACCTTCTTGATGCGACGCTCCAGGAGAAACTGACAGAATCGCCTCCTCTTGAGTCGTCTCCTCCAGCTCCTCCTCGGAAGTGCTCAGGACGACGTCGGCCAGATCTTCTTGACTTTCCTCATCCAAGATAACGGCAACTGTTTCATCCTCCTCCAGCATGATGGTTGAGTCTGGTGAATTCTGTTCTGCATTTTCTTCCGTGTCTACTTGTGCATGTTCCTCTGAAGCCTCCTGATTGGTGCTTTCTGCTGACACGTTTGGGATTGTCTCCTCCAGCTGTGGCTCCTCCTCAGAGTCATCCGAGAGGACGACCACCTCGTCCACTGCCATTTCATCATCGGCAGGCTCCACTTGACTTTCGAGTGCCAGAGAAACATCGGACTCATCTTCTGCTAATACACTTAGAGGAGCTTGTTCTTCAGTTTGGGCCACCTCTGTGTTTTCCACTGATTGTGCTGCTGGCTCACTAGTTCCATCTTCTCCCTCTGGTTTTGAAAGCAAAACAGGTGACGGCTCCTCTTGGTCCTCCTCTGTGTCAGTCAACACAAGAGAAAAATCAACAACAGGTTGTTGTGAATCTAACTGCTCTGAAGCTGCCTCTTCTTGACTTGTTCCTTCTGTCTCAGACCCAGCAGCAGTCACCGCAATAGGTTCGCCTTCTTCTGGCCTCAAACCAAGAGAATCTTCCTCCGTTTCAGTGTTTGCATCAGCGTCAGTATCATCTGAAGCTTCCAGAGGAATGGCAGAGATTTGTGGCCGATCCTCTGCAGGGATCCCCTCTAAAGCACCAGTTGGGTCAGTCTCCTCCGGGGTTCCATCTGGAGATATTTCTGCAGCTGCAGTTTCATCACTGGCAGCGTCCACCTCTGTCACCTCCTGTTGGTCTGAAGTAAAAGGCTCCACAGTGTCTGCATCCTGGGATTCTGCCCCTTTGGTGTCATCGGGCATCGGATATTCTGGAGGTGTCACTGTCCCTGCATTGTCTTCTTCAAGAGTCGGTTCCTCAGGAGAAGCAGTTGCTTCCCCTGCAACAGCCGGACTGAGTTCCTCTTGAAGTGAGTGTTTATCCGCATCAACGTGTTCATGATCCCCAATCACTAGTGCGAGCTCCTCCGATCCTGCTTCCTCTGAGTAGAGGACGACGTTGACAGCTGAAACGAAAAGACAGTAATGAGCCCAGATTCAAGAGCAACTTAAGCTTGAATTTACTGTTAATGCAGTGACTTGTGTTTGCAATATGTTGCAATAAATATTAGGAAGGCTCATATTTCGAGAAAAAAAAACAACAACCCTCAAATATCCTTATATTATGTACTGTAAATGTATATTTGATGTCTCTTTGTTGTTTATGAGGATAACTTTCAAACACTACTGCCCAACATGCTGTATGTCGACACTGAGAACTTTAACTTCAACTTTAAGCAGGCACCAGCTATTCTGCTGGATTTGAAGTTCCTCTTATGATTCCACTAGACACGTTCCGCCGGCAGGAAATGGCATTAGGCGTAACACCGCCTCATTTCACAACAGTTGAGAAGATCTCCGCAAGGAGGGAGTCGAGCGATACGAGCTGAGGTCATGCAGGGCGCCGTGCTAACAGGAACAGGTGTGACAGTGAAAAGGCCAGCGAGGCATTTTGAGATATATTTGGTTGTTCCAACACATTCAGAAACAGAAGTCGTATTTTAAACCTGTGTGGGAGCCGGAGGTCAGCTCCCCATCTGAATGAATATTTCATTATTCATCTCCCGTCTTTTGAGTCACTGTCTTCCTCTTACGCAACAACAAACAGTGCCTTAGCGCTTTATATATTTTGAAGTGCTTCTCTGATCAGCCTTCAGAGTATTTGATCAAACGTACAGAGTGTTAACCTTTATGTCTGTCTTTAAGAAAAAAGTCAGAAAGATGTTCTTTCCTATAGCTCTGAAGACGGGGGAGGAGGAAACAAACTAAACACATTGCGTGCGCTGACATGAAACGCGTGGCTTACGTCTCGCTGTGGATGAGCCCAGCAGAGTGTTGAGGATGATGGTGATCAGCAGCAGGGAGGAAGCTCTGAACATGATGCCTGTCGAGTTGGAGTCCAACTGGAGCCCCAAGTGGAGAAGGAATGATCCCAGCCCGGCGGGAACACGTGTTGGGTGTCAGCGTGGACACACGTTGTGAAGGGGGGACACCATATGGAAATATATTGGAAAGCTACCGCGGGATCATATGGACAGCGAGGCTGCGAGCCAGAGGTCCATGAAACTGTAGCTGCATGTGGCTTCCCACCCCCAACAAATAAAGTTATTTTGGCCTGAATGCTGGGCTTCAGGTTGAGGACAATGGGTCGTCAGTAGGATTGTACCTCACTATTTACTAGCATCCAAATAAGACCCACAGGGCTGTTCTGCCGGCGAGGCTTTATCAAAGGTTCAGCATTATTTGTAATAAGTGTCTTTGATGTTTGTGAAGAATGAGACTGGGTTCATCGGTCTGAGAGCAGCAAGGTAGCTTAGCTTAGCGCTAATGTTGGAAAAATTCAGATAACCACTTCATGGCATAAATCTCCCAACAGCACTTCTTCAGCTCACTAGTTACCTTGTTTGATTAACCATAAAATACATTAAAATACAATTAATACAATAGTTTTCTTGGATAACTTCATATACGTTTTAAACTTTAAAGATAAGCTTAATGTCTCGTCTCACTACGACCATACAGATTACACTTTTTCAAAGCCAATGTTTTCTTATGTAGGATTGCTCAGGAACAATGAGCCAAGGTGGCCATCCTGGTTCTCCACATCCTTCATCTTCATATGCATTTAATGCTGCCTGTAAGTAAACACAACATGCACATTGCATCCAGGATTCAGAAAGAAGAGCACGGAGGGCGAGGCAATCTCCAAGGTCAGAAACTAGGCATATTCTAAAGGACCCGCGTGTAAGATTTAGCAGCTAACAATGGCAAGAAAGCAAACTGAAAAAATAATGTTAATGTTGACCCCTGCATGTTAATGACCCCATCTTAATTCATTTTTTTTAAAACCAGCTATTTCACCTTTGTAACAGTTTGTGTATCTAATCAAGGCATTCCAATTCAATTACCTAATCTGCATTTCTTGCAAACATAAATGTAAATAAACCTGAACTTGAACCTGTAGATCGGGCATGGGCAAACTACGGCTTAGTCAGTAAGTAATAAAATAGCTGTATTTCATCCATTCTATTCCGTTTTTTAAGAGTCCTTCCAATAAAGAGCTAAATACCATGGGGCTTCAAAGACATTTTTGGTTCATTTTCATATTAAAGCACGTTTTTTACATATGCATGATACATTTTGGTCTCAAAATTCTACAATTTTAGAACCCGTTGTGGCCCCACCAGTCAAACAGTTTGCCCACCCCTGCTGTAGATCCATGTTCTGGCCTGCTGTAGAACGGTGCCTCAATCATGCAGGTGCTCATTATCGGAGAATGATAAGGCAACAATAACTGATTTAAAGTCCATTTCATACCAATGCACTTCTTTTGAAATGTTTACACATTTGGCCTTTAACACAACAGACGTTTGGGAGTGTGACGAAGGAAGATGGCAGCGATACAGCAATGATGACCTCACCGAGGGAGCAGACGACGACACAAAACAGCACCAGCCTGTACATCCACAGTGAAGTTACCATATTTTATTTCTTTAAGTGCCATTCATGCATATTGGGATAGGGAGGTTGGGGGGGCGGGGTGGGGTGGGCGGTGGTATCGACAATTCTAAATAACACTTGAGTTATTTTACAGCACTGAACGAATACAAAGAGTAGCTGTGTCACCTCATCGGACAACAAAATAATAAACCGTGCAATTAACAAAAAGGAGGGAGGGAGAGAGAGAGAGAGCGAGAGAGAGAGAGAGACGAACAGGAGGAAATAAAAAGCGAAAGGAATGACAGAGACAAAAAACCGGGCGGGGGGGAAAAAAAATTAAAACAACAAAAACAGAAAAATAAAAATAAAACACAAACCAAATATATATTATCAACACTGAAACACTGAATGTAGAACCATAGTACAGGTAAAAGGTAGTGTCACACAAAAAGCCAACGCATTTTCATCACATATATACAATATAGATATATACATACTGTCACCCTCTGATTGGACAATAACAAAATACTCTATTCTTTTAACTCCTGTCTTTTCTAGGGAAAAGACCCGACCCCCCCCCCCCCCCCACTCCCACCCCGCCCCCACCTTTAAACCCCGCCCCCGAGAGGAAAGAAGGGATGATTGAAAAGACACATATGTACAAGCACAACAACACACCAGCACTGAATAAAATAGGCCCCGATCAGCAGTACTTGTTGGCAGTTCTCTTCCACTCTGTAACAAGAATTTTTTTTTCTGAATTTTTTTTCTCCCCCCCTTCCCTCTTAATTATTATATTCGCTACCCCTCCCCCACCCCTCCCCTCCCCCCACGAACGGTAATCTCTCTGGCAGGTATGTGTCTGGCTGGCGGAATTTTCTTTTATAAAACTTAACCGTCTTTAAAAAAGAAAAACTCACAAGGCAAAAAAACAAAAAAACAAAAAACAAAACACAATTATTCTCACGCGTACACACACACACACACACACACACACACACACACACACACACACACACACACACACACACACACACACACACACACACACACAGACAAAATTGTAATTGTGATTGTGATCCAGTCATCGTCTTCTCCCCCCATTTTTTCCCTTTAAGTCTCACGAGTCTGTTTGAATCTTTTTTGTCTTCTTCTCCCCCTCGGTGCTCTGTGCTGCGTTCACAGTCTTCACCTGGAAGAAGTGAAACAGACTTGGGCCTTGCGGTGGCCACACACACACACACACACACACTCACTGGACGCCCTTTGTCTAAGGTCGGCAGAGTCCTCCACATTTCCACCATCCGGATCACTCAGCTGACTGACCGGCTGTGCGGTCCGAGCGCAAAACAACAAAAAAACAACAACAACAAGAAAACAAAAAAGGATAACATTTTTGAAAAAGAAAAAAAAAAAGAAAAAAGAATTCCACAGGCAAGGCATTCCTCCACGTACAGCGGACGTTTTTCACACACAAGGACACACAAACATTGCACAAAGCAAATTTTGATTGGCAGGAGAAGAGAACAAAAGAGTAGGCTGAGAAAAATATACAGAAATAATAATAATAATAATCAGAGGGGGGAGAAAAAAAAAAGGAGACTTCAGTCTGCACACACAATGCAGCTGTGGACACTTTAGACTGGACGTGTATAAAACTGGGCTACTTCCAGCCTGAAGTGAACAAACAGACAGGCGGCCACCATCGCTTACAAAACAACCGTGAGGGAATTGAAAGTGCCGTTTCTCTTTCCAAGAAGGATAATTATGCAGTTTATATATATATGTTTGTATATATATATATGAAAAAAGGTGATTGTCTTCAAAATATCAAATTAAAACTTTCACAAGCATGGAAGCGAGCGTCTCTTGTTCCGTGTTCACTCATTCAGGAATAGTTTGACATTCTGGGAAGCGTCTGGATTTTCCGCTTTTTCGCTGATTCACACCAAGAACCCGTCTGTCACTGATTAGGAAGTTCACGTCCAAGCGGAGGAGACCCCCGCAGGACCCAATGTCCCCGCTCAAGCTTTTCTAAAAACCGATTCCCTTACATTTATATCAGTTTCCAGTCTTGGTGCCGATTAACTCGACAAAATCCCAAACCATCTTCTTTTTTTTCTTTTCCTTTTTTTTTGCAAAAAATCCAAAGTTAATTTCCCATAATGTTAAATCATTCCTTCTAACGCGAGCACTCGTCAGAAATGCGCGCCACACACGCTGGACAGCGGCAGCGAACGTGTCGGAGGGCCCGGCGCCGCTGCGTCGAGAGGGCCGAGGCCGACGTGGCGCCGCTCCCTATGCGAGACCCGGAAGGTGCGTTTGCATGTTTGAAAAACCCCGTCAGTAAAAGGTGTTACAGGAAGTGTGCAAAGGGCATCAACAAAAATTATCATGATCCAAAAAACAGAAAAAAAACCCAAAGTGTCTCTGGAGTGGAGTAGCCGTCTGATTGAGGAGGAGTCATATCGAGGGAAAAGCCTCCAGAAGGGCTCGTCTCCCTGCGCTGTGCTTCACAAAACCTTGCCACGGAGAAAGAAAAAGAAAAAGAAAAAGAAAAAAAAAAAACCCCTGCAGGTTGCAAATCTAGTTTTTAATCATTGTGTGCATCTGCTTCTGTGCTCATGTAGCATAGAGATGATTGCAGCAATCAATCAAAGCCCTAAAAATTACAATAAAACACACACACTTCCCGTACACAGACACACACACACACACACACACACACACACACACACACACACACACACACACACACACACACACACACACACACACACACTTCATGTTCTGTCTCGCTAGTCACATTTCCTGTTCAGATGTGATGGTATGACAGCAATATATATATATTTTTTTTACCCTATTACAACCAAACTTTTGGGCGGCTAAACGGAGAAGAATTTGAACTCCAAAGAGTGACGATCAACACTGGGAGCGGAAATGCTTTCGACTTTCTCGTCCCGACCCGAACATGCGGAGCCTATTGACCATTAATCAATCCAGGCAAACTTAGAGTATTAAAGTCAAAGTCCCAGCGATTGTCACATCCCCTTTCAGGTGAGAAGGCAAAATGTCTTCGAGACGCCAAAAACCAGTCGGGTTGCCTTCACTCGACCCTCAGGATTGCTTCCAATTTTAAGCAAATTCAAATGTAAGCAAATAAGCGCATTACCATGAATGGACGAAGCCTTTGATAAAGCAGAAATTGGCTCTGCACATTATAACAAGGTCTCAGAAATGAGGAGGGATGTGAAGTTGTCTCGTGCTGACATTTGAAACAAATGTCTGATTCTTTCTTTTTAGCCGACCTCTGAACAGCCAGCGCTCCATCTTTTTTTCATTTGCAGATACTTTAATGATCAACAGGCTCCGAACCCAAACCTGACACTGGTTGGAAAGGGTTGCATTTAAAGCGACACGAGAGTCGGACTGGTGAAATGATTTTTACGCAGTAAACAGAAACTGGACATAAAGTTATCAAGAATAAAAGTAATAATAATAATATAAGAATGATAATGAGAAAAAAAAAACGGCCTTTCCTGCTTTAACCTTCTGAGAGGAGAAGAGAGGAGAAGAAGAGAGGAACTCTTTGTACTACTCACTACTGGTTGCCGACGCCAACAGATGATGTTTCTCGCTGAGATCTCGCTTTGCTCCATTTAACATTTAACACCCTGTTTAAACGCTCTCTGCCTGTAAACCAAACGTCTACCACCACCAGTTCCGCCGTGTGTGGGGGCCACCACTCGGGGGATTTTTTTTTTTTTTGTTAACACCTTTTTTTTTTTTTTTTTTTTTTGCCAAACGTGACCGAAGAGCACTGTCACATTACTCACAGAGGCGGCGCCTGCGTTTCATGAAAAACAAACGAAAAAAGAAAGAAAAAAAAAGAAAGACAATCTTTTTTTTTTCCAGAGGGGAGAGAGAGAGAGAGAGAGAGAGAGAGAGAGAGAGAGAGAGAGAGAGAGAGAGAGAGAGATGGCAGATGAGAGATGAACTCATCCACGAGGCAGCTGAGGCCAATGTCATCACGAGAAGAATTACAAGCTGAACACGTCGCTCAAATCACAGGACAGTTAGAGAGCGGGGGGAGGGGGGGGGTGTCGAGGGGTTGGGGATTAAGGGGAGGGGCTTGGGGCTGGCAGGGGGAGGGGTGAGGGAGGGGGGACCTGGGCTTCTGGAGAGGGCTGCTGGCTCGGAGAGGGAGGGGCGGGGGGGGGGCGAGGAGCATGTGGTTTTACACGCGGATGTGTCCCGACTCGCCTCCGGACGAGCACAATAGCAATCACGTTAACATGTCTGGCTAAATAGAATGATTGTCCTCAAGGTAACATACTGGAGTTACGTTTTTTCGCTTTTCGTAAAAATGTCCGGGCTCCACAGCTCGTCAAATGTTCTGCTGCAATCCCGCCCGCCCGCCGTGGCCGCCTCCTCCTCCTCCTCCTCCTCCTCCTCTTCATCCGCTCTTTCAGCTCAGGCTGGCTTCCTCTGGCTTCCACCTCCTCTCCGCACTCCCTCTGGTTTGCCCACGAGCGTCCGGGTGGGGGAGGGGGGGCTAGACAATGGAGTCCCAGTCAAAGTCGTCCTGGATGTCGTCGGCGGGCATGCGATGCATCTGGAAGTTCCTAGTGGGTATCATGTGCTGCTGGTTCATCTGTGCGTGGTGTCCTTGACCAACACAGGGAGGAGGAGGAGGGTTTCGTCAGAAACTGTTTCGCCACTTAAGGAAGTATGAGCTAAAAACGCCCTGGTCTCGTTACTGACCCTCTGTGACATCACAAAGGGCTCTCGCACCTCTCCTGTGACCAAGTGTCACTTATAGCACGAAGCTAAAACGCAAGTCTGTAAATTAAGCTAATAAGCCAATACTAAGGTAATACTAAGCTAAAATGTAAGATAATACTAATACAATACACTGCTTGTGTAATGTATGTTATTTAATGTTATGAATGTCATTCCAATTTGTTTTCTCGCTCATGACAACAACACCAGGAAACTGAAATGTACAACTTTCAGTATAATTTGGGATGAGACTGACAGCACAATAATAATCTGCATCTCTGTCTATTTTCAAAAAGAGGGTAAAACAAAAAGTTGCTATTAAATAATGTCTAATTTTGATTGATTATGAAACTGCTAAAACCAGCAGAGGATTTAAATGAACTGCTCTCTTGAATGGATGTATTTCTCAGGTACCATAACCGATGTGCTGGTTTTATGATATTTTTGTATCTGAGGAAGTCTTAGTGTTCAAGTTAGGTTAAATTAGGTATAAATAAGGGACCGGTTTGCCATGTATTATTGTTATTTCATATCTGGGCCTCTGTTCATAAGCTACAGATGGCTTCTTGGGAGTCCCATTTTACAAAACGTATCTTGATTGTGAATTGTATTTGTATTTTAAATGATTTGTAAATAGAAGACATTCATTATTTTAAATAAGGGGAAACCAAAGAATCAATAACATTTTCCTTTTAGTAACCATAATTGGTGCGCGGCCGGTGTACTCTAACCCGCGATAAAAAAAAAAAAAAGACCTGAAAGTAGCTGTAATGTGAGAGCTTCAGGGCAAAGGTTGACTTTCTCTGTGCTACCTGTCATTGTGGGTCCAGTGGTGTTCATGGGGGGCATGTGGGGGTATCCCGGTGGACCCATCATGGACATGCCCTGTCTGGAGTCAATGTAGAGATTTCCTGAAGGCAGGACACAAGAAAAGCAGTTAAGAGGTGGCTGCACACTGGCTGCACACTCAACACAGTGGTATTCAGTCCTGGAAATGTCCTACTAAGACAGACCTGCACCGTTTTAAGCTAAAAGAACAACATCACATAATTGTAATTTGTGGCATCTATACAAGCACACGAGCACTATAGACGTCATTTAAAACCGTTTTTTTTTGGGGGGGGGGGGCTGGGAATGCAGGGCTAGGGCTGTGGAGTCTCACCTGTGTTGAGGTGCTGGCTGGGTTTGTTGGGGTGCATGGGGCCATGGCAAACAGGAGGCTGCACCGGCCCCTGTTGCTGGATGACGCCAGTGCGGGCAAAAAACTGGTTAATGGACGAGCAAAGGTCGGCGATCTGGGTGGGCTCCAAGGACCAGTTGTTTAGTTCCGCTTGCCTCATGCTCTCTCTTAATCCTACAGAAAAAAAAACAACAAAAAACAGAAGAGAATGAAGCAGAGTTATTACCACAACTGCTGGCAGTGTCTTTCTGCTGGCGAAAGAAACTGTATGAATGTGACAAGGACTGAACAAAACTGGCAACCAACTTTCCCCAGATATATATATAAGTAATTAACAGACATCGAGTGAAAAAAAAAAAACCCAAAAAAACAACGAAAAACTTTGGTTGCAATATGTTTTCATTATTTCAGTAACCTTCGGTGGGTGATATTTAAAAACATCCTACCTTGCAATCCTCGACTGTAATTGGATAAACTGACCTGCTGAGCTCAGTGTTTTGGTAATTAAAATTGAGGCTAGTGTAATTTAATTGAGGAGTTCAGTTTAATTAAACTCATAATCAACTCCACCGTGTCGACACTTCAGCACTCAATCAAAAAGCACCCTCGCAAAATACCTCCTAGTCTGCCGCCATAAACAGCGTCTGGCTGAACAACGCTTGTAGTTTATTCACAAAGGGAACAACGCGGGAAAAAAAGTTGGGCTTGCGGCGCGGCAAACTGCACCTTGGAAAGGTGAAAGGTCGACATCAGCCCAATTGTAGCTGCTAGCGATGCGGCAGCTCTCTTTCAGTGCATCCAGATTGGGGTACCAGTCGGACAGTAGACCTGCAACACACACACACACAAACAGGCGCAACATCACCGAGTTGAATGATATAGGTAATTTTGGCCCCCAACACTAGAGTTCACTCCTGGGACACATAAAAATTTGCCCCTAATTAAAATTTTTGTGCGCTGTACTAAAATTTGCTGCAGTCCCTGTTATTTACTGTGGCCGTGGTAATGAGGCCAGATGATGTATTTTTTTTTTTTTATTGTGGTTACAAGTTTACGGCTGTGTAGGCATTCTCGCGGGCGCTTCAAACCAACAAAAACGAGTTGACTGAGTGGCCACTAGGAGGCGCCAGTCGCCTCCGTAAGAGGCGGATGAAGGACGGCTTTGTTCTCTCGGCAGACCGCCGACAATAAATCACCGGCCGGGGTGACACTTCCTTGAAGCTCGGTGACAAAAATGACCTGCACCGCTGGGGGAAGCACTCGACCGCAACCGCTTGCCTCTAAAGACCGAGAGGAGGGCCGGCGAGGGGATTTTGGGAAAGGAGGCGCGCTCGCTTGCCTGCCGGGGGACGGGATCGGGGGGAGGAGACGGTGACGGACAGAGGGGTCTCACCTGTGTTGCAGGCCATCTGTTGCTGGGTAGGATGGGGCTGGTGGGCGAGGCTCTGGTGCTGCTGCTGCTGCTGCTGCTGCGTGTGCTGCTGCTGCTGCGGGTGCTGCCCGTGGGCAGGGTGCTGCCCGTGCTGGGAGTGCTGGGCGGCGGCGTGCTGGGCGGCGGCGTGCTGCTGCTGCTGCGGGTGCTGATTGTGTTGACTGTGCTGGCCGTGCTGGCCGTGTTGGTTGTGTTGGTTGTGTTGGTTGTGTTGGCTGTGCGGGCCGCCGTGCTGCGGGAGGTGCTGCGCGTGCGGCGAGCCGTGGCCGGGGTGCGCTTGGCCCGGGTGGGACAGGGGCACCTGGCCGCTGTTGGCCGGGTGGCTGTTGGCCGGGTGGCTGTTGGACTGGTTGTTGGACAAGCTGTTCTGGGTGCTGAGGCCGCCGCTGGGGGAGTGCTGATAGGAGCAGGAGGTCTGGTGGCTCTGCTGGGAGGAGTCCGACGGCATGTTCATCAGACCTGAGGGACGGCGAGAAGGAAGGAGGGAACGAAGGAACGAAAGATAGAAAAGAACAAAAGATAGAAAAAGAGAAGGAAAGGAAGGAAAAGACGCACATGAGATGGAGACGATCCGGGCACAGCCAGGCAAACAATTTCAACGTTGCCGGAAAATAATCTTAAAACGTCAATCAAACGCGCCTGGATCTCAGAGTGAGATTTGAATAGAACATTTTCAGTTTTTTTTTTAATTAAAAACGTTTTGTTTTGTTTTTTGTTTTTTTTTGCATGAACAACATTTTTGGCTAAATTGGCAACGTTTTTTTTTTTCTAATTTGACTAATTACAGTTTAATTTCCGCTTGACCATTTGTTGAGCTCCAATGCCAAATAATAACAATAATAATAATAATAATAATAATGATGATACCAAAAAAAACAAACAAAAAACTGCCTGCCTGACTGTGGAAGTGTCGAGCGCTAGCTCATCCTTGACAAACTCATTTCAGTCTCGGTGTTTGGCTGTTGAAAAACACACAACTAACCCCCCGAAATGAAACAAACGTAGCCAACGCGGCCTCGGACGGACGGACGGAGCTGCGGCACGTCACGTGACTGAAAACTCGTGCGGCGCCCTGGTCTTCGCATGTTAGTAGACGAAGAAGGAGAAGAAATAAAATGCAGCCACTTAAGCGCTCCAGCCTGAACGTCTGGCAATAATGGGACGAGGGGCCTCCTGGTGTTTCAGCTCCTTCACTGTGAGGCGGCCCAGCTGCCATTTTGTTGTGTTGGGGGAATGACTCAGCATTAGTGCCGCGTCTCTCAGGTTCTGGGAAGCCTGAGATGCTGCGGTGGCCTCTCCTCCTCCTGCTCCTCCTGCTCCTCCTGCTCCTCCTCCTCCCCACGGCTGCATCCAGCCTCTCGCGCAGACGCGGCGGCGTGAACATCTGCACTCGCGGCCGCAATCATCAGAGTGGCGGGGAGTGGTTTGAGAGCCCCCCCCCCCCCCCCCCTCCGTCCTTCACAGCTTTGGCACAGTAAACCTATTTCGCTCGAGTGCTTTTAGAGCCGACTCCGGCCCCCCCCGTAGCCCCTCCCGCCTCCCGCACCTCCACAATCAGCACGCACCACTCGCCGCAGGGGTGACAAAAGGTGCATCTCTTATCGCCGCCGAAAGCCCATTGTCCAACCGGGGGAGAGGGTGCAGGTGGGGAGGAGCGGGGGGGGGGGGGGGGCGAGGATACAGAAAGCAATTAACGCGGCAGCAGAATAATAATGCGAGCTCATTACCTATTATCAAAGCCCGGCGAATTAGCTCACTGTCTACAGAGCAGGCAGAGTGTGAAATCCTGCTCGCGCCATTATTTATGCTTTTTAATTGCCGGGGCCGATCCGACCAGGAGATTTATTTTACACGAGGGCTGGAAAAAGTTACATCGAATGAAAACGCAGACGACAAATTCAAGGAGGGCGGAAACGTCGGAAGCGCCAAGGTCCGTTTGGGGTCGGCGGAAGTAGGTTGCGTCTGGGGGTGGGGGGTGGGGGCGGGCCGGGCGGCCCCCGTTTTCCCGCCCGGAACCTGCTTCGTCAAGAGCTCTTTGTTTATCAGTCAATCAGATTACAAGCGGAGGAGCATTTTTCGGTTCTGCGGGGACTCTGAGGCTTTCGGGAAGCCTTTGCTCTATCAAACCGCTGCAAATCCCCCCCCCCAATCATTATGACAAATGAAGCTCAAATCCAACAGATTTGCTGAGCGCTGGCCAGAAGCTCTCTCTCTCCCACCCCCCCGCGCCAGAAAACATCCAAGGAAAAAAAACGACAGTCGAGCAGAAACGATGGCGCGCACGATTCTGAATGAACCGTAAAAACAAACGCAGTAACGTTCCTTTTTACGTCCTGTGATGAAATATTTAAAAATGAACTCTGCTTTTGATTAGCAAATGAAGCCCCCCCCTCCGCCCCCGCCGCTCGGCCAAATTAATAAATAAGTACAAATAAAGAATGTGACACAGAGAAGCCGTAGCGGAGAAGTAGGCCTGTTGAGCGCGCGCTAATTTCTCTGTAAACCCTTTAAAGAGCCTCAAGATGAACCCTGCTGGAGGAAAAGCATTCCCTGAAGAAGGAGCGATGGATGAAGTTTGCCGCTGGGCTCCTCCGTCCTCGCGAGGCCGCTCACCTTGTTGGCTGAAGGACTGCTCGAAGACAGACTTGTAAAGGCTGCGGAAGGAGGCACTGAGATCTTCGAATTCGGAGAACAGGAGCTGCTTGTCCCGGTCGGGCATGTTGTACTGGGACTGGGCGGGCTGCTGGAGGTTCATGGACTGGGACACGGGCTCCGGGTGGGTGGTCACCTGCGGGGGAGAAGCAACAAAGTCTCGAGTGTTAGAATTGTGTCAATAGAGCGAGTGGCACAGGGATTTTTTTGGAACGAGTCGCGAAAGAGCGGCGCTCGCGACTTGCGGGACAATACCGCCGGCCGTCTGAAGGGGGCGATGGAGGGGAGGGGGGGTACATGCGCTCGAAAGAATAATTACGCAAGCGGTGGCAATCCACCGGCTCGGCGGCTCAGCGGGCATTGAGAGAGCAACTTACAGCGGACACAAACCCGATACCCCGGTGGCTGAGCAAAATGTATTTAAAACAAAATCAATAGCAATACCTTGTACAAATAAGCCGGCCTTTGTATCTACGTGTTTGTGTTGGGCAGTCGATGGCGCCCCCACCCCCACCCCCACCCCCGACCCACCCGGGCTGTGAGACGGAGCGCACGGCTCTCCTCTAGCAACAAATTTGTCTACTAGATTGGGCAAAACTCCTGTCCCCCCCCCCCCCCCCCCTCCTTCGCACTCCTCCTCCTCCTCCCTTCCACCCGGCAAGATCTGATCCGAGTCCGCGGTGGGCAAACGGAACAAAAGAAATTGCATCCAAAATTTTGATTAAGAACGGCTTTTTCCTCTCCCAACATGTGGGCAGGCTCCAGAAAAGCGCGGCTCCTGGTCCGCGCCCTGGCGGCGGCGGCGGCGGCTACGAGTGAAGAGGTGATAATAAAGCCAGAATGTTTACTCTGAGCTGCTGTGAGCCGCCGCTTCGGCTGCGAGAGAGAGAGAGAGTGGGGGCGAGGGAGAGAGGGAGGGAGCGCACATCCATCAGGCCGAGCCGATCGATGCCCACAGCCTTGAGCGGGGAGCACTCAAGGAAGCGGGAGGACCACACCAAAGAGGGGGCATCTCTGGTGGGAGGACATCAGAAGGAGCGCTTCTCTTTTGTCTGCTTTCCAGGAGCGTGCACATTCTTCTGTTTCCCTTAACCCCGCCTTCTGATGTTGCACTCCAGCACATGTCCACCCTGAACCTCGGTCTATTGCTGTTTATGGATGAGCTCCACTGGAAGGAGGCCTCCCGGGGACGTGCGCCGGGATGAAACGGGACGGGGAAGCGGTGCAACTTCACCACTAAGCCGTCTGGCAGGGTTCCATTTTTGTTCATTTAGCGAGTGTGGCTAGCCCACTGCTGGCGCGGAAAAAAGAAAAGGAAGAAAGTGTGAGTAAGAATTAAATGAATGATTCGGCCACGGTGTTTGGAAGCGGTTGCCCGAGAAGGAATCATCAGTTTAAGAAGTGGCGTGTTTTAAATATCCACGAGGCAGATTTTCAGGGAGCTGCGCTACTGACACTGTGTATGTATTTATTAATTCACCTCTCTTCATTTCTTTCATTTGTAAAGGAAAAGAAAAGTTTGGGGTCACTGACTCATTACTGCAGTGGACTCCATTATAACCAGCTTCATGAAATAAGAGAGAATGAATACCAAGTGTGCAATATGCAGCATTACAGAAGTTGAATGCTTGAAAACTGATATAAATTTTTATTTTTTTTTTAAAGAAAGCTTTGCATTATAATCACATTTAGTTGTGTGTGCTGAACCATAAAAGAATGAACAAAGCATCATGGTTCATCTTTTAGCAGACTTTTAGCGTGTTCACACAGAATTTTGCACACTTGTAATTCTCTCAATCACTTTTAATTGGCCATTTAATTAAACATTAAAATGTTCCCAGACTTCTCGAGCACATCTTGACTGATTTTCGTGCTTTCAATATGATGGCAGGGCGTTCAAGATCATTACTAATACAACAGGTTATAAGGCGGTTGAAAGCAGCCAAACGTCTGAATGGTAGTGGAGATATTCAGTAAGGCTGTGTTGTACTTGTGCAGAGAAACCCGTGCTTATAGGTGAAGTAGGAAGTCGGTAGACCTGCAAAGTCAGATCAGGCCCATAAATAGAGCGTGAAGCCCCTCTGCCAGTATAGAAATGCATCCAGGTGACTTCATACACCATGATGCACTAAACCTCAAACGCCATCTTTTTATAAAGCACAAAATGAAAAAAAAAAACAACGAAAAAAACACCAACAGCTCTCTGACTGCAGCCGCTGGTTTATCTGCTTGCTCTTCTCTTTCTACCAGACTACAAAAGGTCCATTTGCATTTTGAACCGGCGCTATCTCATCGTCTGCGAGCAGCGTATTAGAGAGGGAACACGCTTTTTTATAAATTATTTTCCATGAGAAACGATGAGAGCCGAAGCTGCAGAGATTGCGGCTGACATTAAACAAAGAATCGCAACATGACACGAAACGCTGTTTGCGATACGAAAAATAGAAAAAGAAGCTACGACGAAAAATGGGGAAACGTTTTTGAACCTGAACCTACGTCTGGGCCTAGGGAAGGGTTGAGGACGGTGGTGTGGAGGGGTGGGTGGGGGGGCTGGGGGTCTTACCGGTGTGTAGCTGTGCACGCTGCCGACGCTGTTGAGATTGACGGACGCCAGGCTCTGATCAGACAGGCTGTTGTTAAGGCTGCTTCTCGGACTGTCGCTCCCTTCCTGGTCTGTGTTGTACAACGCCACCTGAAACACACACACACACACACAAAAGCACACTTGCATTAGTCAACGCACACACACACACACACACACACACACACATACACTTGCTGATGGCAGCGAATCTCTGCATTCCTCCCAGATAATGGGGCTTTAAAGGCAACATGATTCTGCAGTCAAACAATGTCATTTTGAATGGAAACGTGGAGCCTCAAAGTGTGTGAGCCCCCAAGCAACGGCAAGTCCTAACAGTGGAGCTGTGTGTGTGTGTGTGTGTGTGTGTGTGTGAGAGAAAGAGACAGAGAGTGAGAGGCGCCGGGCCAACGTCGCAGTCACCGAGGGGGTTTTGGGCAACACGTAGGAGTCTGAAGACGTTCCCGTCACTAAAGGTCACACTACCGTCGGACACATCTGCTCACCGAGCGCAGAAAAAAACCCATCCGGGACGGCGAACGATGGATTTTCGCCGCCATCGAGGACGCTGACCTTTCAATACCGCAGCCCAAACTGGCCGAAGCACTTCAGGACGACAATCTTAATTATCGTCTAACAAGCTTTTTGGTCCATCGCGGGAAAACCCCCCCAAAAACCCTTTCCTTTAAATGAAGCGCGCCAGCGGACGACGACGGCAGTCGAGGGCGGCCACCGATAATTAAATTAATGACACCCACGGAGAATACGAGCGCGTTCTCGCTCCCTGCGTCGGCGAGACAGGAACGGCGGCGACTCGGCTTTTTCTTAAGAAAGGAGCGCGTGCGTTGGCGTGCGTTGGCGTGCGTTGGCGTGCGTTGGCGTGCGTTGGCGTGCGTCAGCCCGTGACGGAGTGCGGCGCGCGGCTCCTGCCGGTGGAACAGAGCGGCCCTCTGTGCTATGCACAATGGAGCAGCAGTGGCATCGGCCTTCGGGCGGGCGGGCCCAGGCTGCATGCGGCACCCTGATTGTCGTCAGCGGCGGTGGCAGCGGTAGCAGCAGCAGCAGCGGCAGCAGTGGTGGCGGGAGCGGCAGCAGCAGCGGCAGCAGCAGCAGCAGCAGCAGCAGCAGCAGACTGAAGCCTCTTGTGTTTCTGCCAGTGTGCAGCGAGGCTCGCACAGAGGCCACCAGGGCAATCTTCGACCGCACACACTCACACACACACACACACAGACACACACACACACACACACACACACACACACACTCACTCACTCACTCACACACACACACACACACACACACACACACACACACACACACACACACACACACACAGACACACACACTGTCTGACTCGCGAGCTGACTAAGGTGCCGTCTGGTATGAATCCAGGAGAGCGAGGCTGTCTGATCGTATTAGGCTTTTTTTTTTTTTATTATTTTTAATATGGAGCTTTTTGCGCCTGAGCTGCTCGACCGCAATAGAAATACTGTGATTAAAAAAAGAAAAGAAAAAGGGGCGGTAAATGCGAAAAAGAAAAAATGCAACACTTTAACAAAAGAGGGGAAGAGGCTGAGGGAGGGCGGCAGGAGGAGCTCATTAGGCGACTCGCAGGCTTCCTCCACTCGACGTGGGCTCCGCTCCAGCGTTCATTAGCAAGAGGAGAACTCGATGAGCGGCTACGACTCGAAGGCTCGGGCACGTCGGCCAAATCAGCGGCCCGACGACGCTCATCAGAAAGAAAAAAAACAAAACAACGGCATGCCGCAGAAATATAAACGTTCCGTGTAATGAAGTCATAAAAAAAAAACGGCCTTTAAAGCTTTAAGTCTCTCACCGCAATCTATTTTTGACTCTCGCTCGCCCCATGAAGTGCGACGGTTCCGACGGCCGGAACAGGCAGAAGCGGCTCGGCGGCAATCGCCGCCGCGCGGCCCTCGCTCGCTTGCTGCTGAGCGAGCGAGCGAGGAGGGCAAGTGGAGAGTTGCTATTCTTAGCGCCGCATTAAGTGAGAAGCCAAGAGGTGTCTTTTAACGCCCAGGCTTAATCTGGAGCCGGAGACGTGGATTATGAAATCAAAGCCAGATTGGCCCAGGTGTGTCTCACCAAACAATGGCAGACCCAAAGTGCTGAGCGCCAACCCCGCCACCGCCGCCCGAGCAGACAGGAGAGGCAGACGGGGGGAGAGAGAGAGAGAGAGAGGGGGAGGAAAATAAAAGGCCGGGAGGAGGAGAAAAAAAAAAACACGCAGTTCCAACAAATCCTCCTCTTTCTCTCCCGTCTTTTACACTCGAGTGCCGGAGTTTCTGCACGTCCGTGCCAACACTCAGGGCCACCTGAGAGCACAACCTTTGTAGGCTGGTGGGACACGAGTCTGTGGGAAAGAAAGAAAAAAAGGCAGGAGGAAGAGAGAAAGAGGAGGGGGAGGAGGAAGAGAGGAAGAGGAGGAGGAGGAGGAGGAGGAGGACAATCTTGCGAGGAATGTGGGACAGGAGAGAGTTTGGCGGTTGTCTCGCCGGCATCTCCAATTGGTCCATCTGAGAAGGTGGGAATGAAGGAGGGAGAGAGTGAGAGAGGGAGGGAGAGAGAGAGAGGGAGAGAGGGAGAGAGAGACTGGAATAGAAAAAGGGGAGCGAGAGAGAAAAACAGAGAGGGAATTCCTGTGGCTTGGCAGGCTGCACCAAAAGGGGCGTGGCCTGCCGTGTGCTCAGAATGTACGACAGTGAGGGCCGAGTTCCCTCCGAGGGGTCGGGTGAGCTTGTGTCGCTCGGCTACCGTGCGGCACGTCGTCGCATTTCAGTGACCACAAGAAAGAAGAAGAAGAAAAAAAAAAATCAAACCGAAACGAGACGAATCGAAACTTTGCTTCTTGCTGCGGTGGAACAGGAGCGCCGGACAGTTTGTGTGTGGGGGGGTTTGAGGGGGCCGAGTTAATATTTTCTGCTTGTTACTCTCCTGAGTTATTGGACTGGGAGGTATTTGATGGAAGGCGTCCAGCCCGTTAACTGTCAGCTCTTTATATTAGGGCCTCATTACTCGGCATATGCTGGCTGGGGGAGGAGAACAACAGTGTGGCGGCGGCGGCGGCGGCGGCAGGAACTTGTTTGCAGCAAATCATGGAAGGGGGAGGGGAGGGGAGGGGGGAGTGGGGTTGGGTCGGCTGGGCTCTTTCAGACGGAGGGTCTACGAACGTGTCTCCCGTGTGCAAACCTTAAACAACAACCGCACGTATTGGGCACAGGCGACACAAAGACAGAGTCGTCAACGCTTTAGCGTGCTACTCGGCGGCAACATGCAAAAAAAAAAACAAAACCCAAAAACCCTGGACGGCCGCTAACTTTGTTTCCTCGATCAACGCCCCCTGTTCATGTTAAACAGATCCCCCCCCCCCCCGCCCCCCTTTCTTTTTTCTTTTTTTCCTGCAACGCTTGAAGCAAATGAATAAGCCACTTTCGCAGGCTTTTTAAAAAGTGCACCTGAGAGCTGCCCCCACTGGGCTCGGAGGACGAGAGCTTAAGGTTAAAAAGCCTATTTAAAATTTCAGAGTGAGCGGCGGCGCACTCGCGGCTAACAGCTAGCGGGTCCCTGTAGCTTTTTTTTTTTTTTTTTTTTTTTTTTTTTGCTCGACGATGCACGAGTGTTTCCTGAGCTTTTACACGTATTAGAGAGAGACAGAGAGAGGGAGAGAGAGAGAGAGAGAGAGAGAGAGAGAGAGAGAGAGAGAGAGAGAGAGAGAGAGAGAGAGGAGGAAAAAAAAAAAAGGTGCAGCAGCAGAGAGCAGACGGCGCCAGCAGCAGGGGTGGTCACGTTTTGCCGTGCGGTCGCAGGGCTGAGAGACACGACTCTCTGGGCGTCAACCTCCAGCACAGGTGCAGAACGCGGGGAGCCCGATGCAGCTCCATCCTCTCTCACTGCAGCCTGCTGCTGCTGCTGCTGCTGAGGGAGTGAGAGCTGCCGGTGTGAGCGCAACACTCACCAGCTCCGAAGACAACAAGAACCTGCTGCCCCGTTGTTGTTGTTGTCGTCGTCGCTGCTGTTGTTGTTGCTGCAGTGCAGGTGATTGTGTATTTCGGTGTGGGTTGCGTTGCGGAGAGGCTTAAGGCACATGAATGTGCGCTTTCGCTCGCTCGCGCGCGTGTGTGTGTGTGTTTGTGTATATCTCTCCTCTACTAGAGTGCACCTCTCCTCTGTGGGGAATAGTGCTGTAGGTGGTTGGAGAAGTGGGTGGGGTCAGGGTGCAGCCGTGTAGCCAGGTGTGTGTTGGAGCTGGAGGCTGGATGGCTGGCTGTAGTACCTTGTTAGTCACAGTGTTGATTGCCAGCGTTGGAGAGGCACTTCCAGAGATCATACACTCCATCCCCAAAGACTCAGACTCCAGGCTGTACGGCGTGGAAGCCTGTGGGGGGTTGGGGGTGGTGTGTGGAGGCAGGCAGGCAGGCAGACACGCACACACACACACACACATAAAAGGGGGGGAGGGGTGGGAGAAGGAAAAAAAAAAAAAAAAATCAACACTAGCCAATTATCAAACACATGAAATCCCATCGCAGGTTGCAAGACCCAAATAATGTTTGCGCAAATCTTCCGTCTGCTCACATGCAATATGCGAGAATGTGTGTGTGTGTGTGTGTGATACACATACACTCTACCCTATTGTAGGTGACAGAGTTACACCTTTATTTAGGTCACATTTGAACTGTGTTTTCTGAAAATATAGTGACGGCCTCCCCACACACACACACACACACACACACACACACACACACACACACACACACGCACACACACACACACACACACACCTTTGTCTTGCTATGTTGACGCTCCGCTGTGCGGGATAACTCCGCCGTCTCCTCAAACTGCTTACTGTAAGAGGATTGCTTGCCAACAATACCTCCGTTAATTCACGATAAACATAAATGAGATTTCACAAACTCTCAAGTCTTGCGTCTCTTCGGCTGTCAGAGGAACGAAGAGGAGGCACGACACGCGCGTCCTGAACGAAACAACCTCGCCGTCGCTCAGCTCGCTGTGCTTTGCGTCCCAGAAGCTTCGGTTGACGCGGAATAAAAAGCAAGGTGGGTTTTTCTTCTTCTTTTTCCCCCCCTCCCCTTGCACCTTCAGCGTTTATTATACGTTGAACCTCGCCGTCGCTGGAGACACGCTGCGCTGAATGAATTTGATAGTATTTGGATGCTGCGGGCCGATTACATTACCAGAACTTCATGATAATGTGGACGTTAAGACGACGGTGTGCGAGCTAATGCGTGCCCATGAGTCTGCCGTGTCAGTTGAGGGAAGAAAAAAAAAAAATCCCCTCTTAGGGAAGAAGACGGAGACGCTGTTGGCCCCTGGGCCGGGTCAATCAGAGCGGCTCACTGAAACCTGCTGCTGCCGCTGCTGCCGTTCACAGCGCTGGGTGAAGCTCATCCATAATTAAAGACAAAAAGCTCCAACTCAGAATAGATGGCATTAATTGATGTTTGTTTGTTTGTTTGTTAAATAAATAAATAAATAAATAAATAAATGAATAGAAGTGTAGAATGTAATGTATGTAATGGCTGCCTACAGCATAGTTTATTAATAAGGAGGCTTCTTCGCGACGGGCTAGCGAGGCAGCGAGGAGAAGCAGGTGCATCGAGGCTGGACGGGAGGGAGCTCAGACTGATCTGGTGTGTGTGTGTGTGTGTGTGTGTCTGTGTGCGATTGACGGAGCGAACGGCAGAGACGGAAAAAGGCCCCAAAAAAAAACAACAAAAAAAAAAAAAGAAAAGTAAAGCAATCCCAGAAATACCTTGGCGGGGACAAACAGCAGAACAGCGAGTAGAGGAAGGAGGCAGGAACTTTATTAGAGGGCGAGCTCCTTGTGTTCCGGGAAGTGAGCGGCGTTCACACTCACCCTCTCTCCAGATCTTGGCCTCTTCTTTGGCCGTGTAGGCAAGGCGTCCTCCTTTGGGTTGGTGTCAATGGCCCAGTAAGAGCCCTGCAACACAAGGAGAAAAAGTCCCCAATGCTCATAAAAATAACAGATGCTTTTATTTCATTATTATTTTTTTTTAAATAACATTACAAGACTTGCACTAGATTTTTAATGTTAAAAAAAACCCAAACCATTTGTACACAAACACATTGGGATTGAGGCATTTTTCCTTTTTTTTTTCTTCCAATCCCCATCAGGCAAAGGTCTGGTTTTGAGTTCTGTAGCTGTGTGTCTCCATGGCTCGCGCTATAAAGAAAAGGCCCGGGCTCTTCCACTCCTCGCTGAGAGGCTGGCGAGGGTGCGGCGCGATGGCCAAATGCTAAGCCTTTCCTTAAGCTTCACTTCCTCTGCCTCAGGTAGCGAGTTAGCGCTCTTGGCAAGGATGAAGGCTCCAACGTCTCGAGAACGTGAGGAGCCGCGGCAGCGCTAACCTCGCCGCGTTGGCTTTCTTCGAAGGTCTGAGCTGAGGCTAATCAAGGGGAGCGTAGTCGGGGGCTGGCTCTGGGGCTGCGGCGAGCAATTCCACAAACCAGGCTGCATTATTTATCTCTGCATTCGGCCCCCCGTTTAATTTATTTTTCAACGCTGTTCTTCCTCGGAACCGGCAAGAAAAGCAGCTTACAGTATAGATTTTCACCCTAAGGCCCCCGCAAGTTGTGAATTCATTTTTAATATTTTATATGGTCCTTGATAAAAAAAAAAAAAAAAAAAAAAAATCTCAATTGTCTAGAGGAAGTGAGATCAGGACCTTTAAAATTACTTCCTTAGAAGAGAGAATAATTGTTGTTTCCCGAAGAAATTCTCCTGAGCAACACACGAGGCCGCAGAAGAGGCTCCATCTCAAGCATCTATACAATCACCACGACCTGCCCCTGTTAAATCCAGCAAATCACTTTTTTCACAGCTCACTTATAGCGCTGCTGAAATTGCTCAAATGAATAGCTAAGACCACATTCGCAAGAGGTAGGGGGAGGGGTGCAAGAAAAACAGACGTTTTAATATGTACGAGGCTTTGAGGTCAATTAATTGTTTTCCTCAGAGGGAGGAAGAAGAAGAAGAAGGAGAATTCTCAACACAATCAACCAGGAGGAGGAGAAGCATCTCGCGGGCCGACGTGAGCGGCGGCGAGACGCAACGGAGGCTGCGCGTGCAATGTGAGGAGGGGGCGTCGCCCACGTGTGGTCAGGGGCCGGGCTGGGGTTGATTGTGGGGGCGGGGATGTTAACAATTAATCGATTGTCGATTAATTGTCAATTAAGAATTTAATCGATTGAATAGAATCAGTCGCAATTAATTGAACATCTTTTTTTACACGGGTAGTTAATATTATAACAGTGTAGTGGCAGGAAAGAGCAGTTCACCAGTAGATACTGTGATGGTCATAATATACCCAGAAAAAGTTACAACTTTTTAAAAGAAAAGTTGAAATGTGACCCATTAGAAGTCAACTTAAAGTCAGAGGATAAAGGTGTAGGGTGTTGTTACTGTACTTGTACTCTAATGTAAAAATGGGTCACATTGGACCCTCAACATTATTTATGGGTTAAATAATGTGGTCCTTACACATTTTTCATTGTGAAATTTAGGTTCTCAGGAGAAAAAAAAAATTGCAGCTGATCGATTAATCGTTAATCAATCGATAAGGTCAATCAACTAACGATTAATGAATTAATCGATTAATCGGAGCGATGCAGAGGTTTCGAAATCAGTCGGGCAGAGCCCGACTTGGTGATGCTTGTGTGGTAAGGGTCGGGTGGGGGTGTGGAGGTGTGTGTGAGTGGGGGTGGGGGGGCTCAGTTGGCATTAAGCACGGCCTCACGAGACGGGAGCGTCTGCAGCTCTCCACGCTCACCCCCGGGAGAGCTGGCAAGGCGAAAAGAAATACATATAAGGAGTCATTAAATTATTCACAAATACACTGCAGCATTCTTTTGCCAGTGCCAAGTCAAGAGCCTCTGCCACATCATATATATCATCTGATAGATCATCTGATATATCATCTGCAGCCGTGTAACAAAACGGCCGTTTGCGTCATTTCCTGCACGGAGCAGCCCGACGCCAGATGCTGTCTCCCCCCCCCCCCCCCCGACCCCCTTCCCCCCCACCACCTACCTCCTACCACCACGACTGACCCACTTCATTTCCACGTATCGACATAAATTACTTGTCGATGACAAGTTCCCCCTTTTTGTGTGTGAACACGGCGGGCAAGCAAACAAACAAACAGCGACTCCCGGTCAGAACGCAACTTTTAGTTCACGGCAAAACCTTAGCCAGCAGCGTTGCAGGCTGCTGCCTTTCCCCTTTAACGGCAGACAGACAGACAGGATGTGTTTATGCGCCCAATACACACACGCGCGCAAACACACACACACACCGTGTCATCTCTGACACCATCTCAACGCGAGAGAGAGAGAGAGAGAGAGAGAGAGAGAGAGAGAGAGAGAGAGAGGGAGGGAGGGAGGGAGAGAGACAGAGAGCGACATGACACTCCTATCTCATCCAAGCAGCAGTTCTCATATTCCTGCCACATTACAATATTGATGCAACATATCAAGAGCGGCTAGCGCCTCTTTGAAGTTGTCTTCGGGGGAGGGAGGGGGCGGTGGAGGGGAGGGGAGTGAGGAAAATTCCAAATTAAACATTAAGGATGCGAGCATGTTGGCCATGCATTTGGAATGGGATCCATACAGCAATAGATTATTTTGTATTTAGTGGAGCAGCTCCCAGGAGTGTCAATATCAGAGGATTACAGGAAAACACGAAATTAGCATTCAGTCCCCATCATCTGCAAAGCTAGGCATCGCTCCTCATGCCGCACGTGTCGGTGCTAGCGAGCGCGCGTGCGCCCGGGCAATTGCGATTGCGCATGTGTAATTATTTGCGCGATTCCCTCAGCATGTGTAAGTGTACGCCAGGATGAAATCTAGGTTAGGCTACATATGTCAGACCTACACATGTTCCGGCGCTAAATATAATAGAGGAGGTTCCCTGAACCGCTCAATAGCGAAGGGCAGACGCGCCGCAGCAGACTGTAAAGCAAACGGGGTGGAAGCAGCTACTGTACCTCGTCCCACTGAGAGTCAAATGTCAAATTAACGTGTTGGGCTTGGAAACAGATCCAAGTTTGGTTTTTTTTTTTAAAAAGAAGAAAAAAAAAAAGCAAATGAGGTTGAAGTCAGTTCAGCCGCATGAGTAAATACTTCTGGGACTTGGGATTCTGGGAGTGACCTGACTTCTACCCTGGTGCGGCCCCATCTCCACCAGTCTTTGACTTTATTTTCCTTCACCCACATCTGCTGTCTGTGCTGGTCCAAAAAAAACGAAAAAAAAAAAAAAAAAATACGAGCCTCTGCTCAGATTTGAAATGCAATTCTGTGGGGGCGGAAAGTTCATAATAGATTAAGAGCATGCCATGCATTTTCAGACTGCTGGAGTATTGGCAGGCATTCAAAGGTAACATTTTGGAACGGGGCAAACATGTTGCATGTGAGGAGGAATAACTAAATATATAAGTCAATAGGAGAGTGCAGCCGCAAATTCTGCCACTTGGAAAAAAGAAAAGAAAAGAAAACTCGGCTTCAACAGCATCACTTTGGTTGAGTTGCCGCGCATTTGTCTCAGTTTGTGAGTGAAGGGGAAAAAAAGAAAAGAAACAAAAAAAAGAACATGCTTGGAAGTCTCACCTTTCCTGGGTCGTCTTTGGAA
Source organism: Nelusetta ayraudi (assembly GCF_046127955.1). Lineage (NCBI taxonomy): Eukaryota > Metazoa > Chordata > Actinopteri > Tetraodontiformes > Monacanthidae > Nelusetta > Nelusetta ayraudi. The sequence goes on along the minus strand of NW_027466067.1, from coordinate 10,843,529 downwards.
CGAGGCACTTTAAGAAAACACTTGTTCAATGACAGGTTGTGCCGTATCGAGTTCTGCGGGAGGAAACAGAGAAAGAGGCCCGTCAGGAGTGGAGGCAGCAATCAAAAAAAAGAAATAAATAAATAAAAGTCAACACACAGGTGGAGAGGAGGGGGAGGAGGCTGAGCAGCAGTCAGGTATCGGCGGAGCGGACGCGCCCGACCCTCCGAGCGCGCGTCCAGACTTCCAGCCTGGGGAGTTGCGTCGGACCAATCAGGCGGCGATACCTTTGATCGCCGTCCAAACAAAACCTGCCGTTGCGCTCGCACGGAAATATATTTAATTACACGGACGCCAAAAATAGGAGCCAGAAGGAATCCCACACTTGGGATGGTGGCTGATACCAGCCACCCCCCCCCCCACCCCCAACCCTTCAGCTCCCCCCATCCCTACACCACCACCACCCCTCTCCGATATTAATTAATGCTCCAGCGAGCTCCTTTGGGGGCAGGAAATAAATTATGTAGATCATTCCGAAAAAGTTAACTCATTACGGCGTTACAAGCTAATCCGCGCGGCGGAGAGGGGAGCCTCGTCCAGCTGCCTGATGGAGGGAGGGGGAGGAGGAGGGGGAGGGGGAGCTGAAGTGGCCAGGAGGGCCGGAGAGCGACGCTCCAGGCCTGGGTTAACCTGCCACGGCCGTGCCCTCACAACCAGCTGGAGGCTGGCCAGCTGAGTGGGGGGGGGGAAAGAGGGGGAGGACTTACGAGAGCCAATAGACTCGGGCGGGCACGCACGCACGCACGCACGCACGCATGCGCACACACACACACACTTCTCCACTCCACTTTACGGAGTTGAATTGACAGATGGCCACAGCGAAAAAAGCTGTAGGATCCTCTGAAGAGCATAACGAACGAGGGAGATGAGTAGAGAGAGAGAGAGAGAGAGAGGGAGATGAAAAAAAGAGGACGGGAGGGAGAAAAGCAGGGAGGGAGGGAGGGAGAGAGAGAGAGAGAGTGAGACCTGAGTGCAAATGATGGGAGCTGCTTGTTCAACAGTATAGGCAATTATACCACAGGAGGGATGATAATGACAGCCTCATTGTAATGCTGTCAATCTCGCCGCTTAAATCACTCTGAAATGCCAGCGCAATCCAAAAGAAGTCGAACAATCTCCTCGAACGGAATACGTCGGGAGGAAGGTGGTTGGGGGGGGGGGTTGGGTTGGGTGGGGGTGTCACTTCGTTTGCTGGGAGGGATTTTTTTTTTTTTTTACTTCCCCCCCTCCCCCCAACACCCCATCTCTCTACTCCTCATGAAAAGGAGGCGCAGCCCCAAAAATCTATTTTAAGCGCACAACAATCGTCCCCACAGGCTCACGGGGAGACGGCAGCCTCGCTCTCATAATAAGCACAATAATAAAAGAAAGTCGCGTTACGACGGCTTCCGCCGACACCCGACTTCCGAGTTTGACGCCGGCGGAGGGGGGGGCTTTCTCCGACCGCCGAGGCTCAGCCGACACCTCCGAACCACCACCTTCCCTTCGCTCTTATTTAATTCCCCATTTCCCCATTATTACCCTGGGCAGCCCGGCATTAAACGCATTCATTCAAAATGCAAAAAATGAGCGTAACGTACAAAAAGGACACGTTGCAAAGTGGAGGGAGGTGGAGGAGAGAAATCACGACTTCACCCTCTCACCTTTCCCACGGTGGCTAAAGACAGCGAGGGACGCTGAAGGGCTGAAGCCGAGGAATAAATGGAGGGATGAAGCCATCTGCCTCGTCATCTGAGAATGCAGAGAGTGGCTGAATAGAGACAAAAAATAAAAAATAAAAATCTGCATCTGCAGCGCAGGTCCACGACCAAGGACAATCAATCCGACGCAGGGTTGCAACGATTCATAAACCCAGTCAATAAAAAAAATCACTTCCTGATGAATGCAATCGCCGGCTGGTTACGCCGAGCTCCACGCCGGCCTTAATTCCTCCCGGGCTGAAAATAGGAGGAGCGAGAGGAGCGAACCATCTGTCCTCCTTGTCTGCGGCGGTCGCGCACCGGCGGCCGCTAAAGGACGGTTCATCGAAGCATGCGTTGCGACCTCAGAACGGATTTAATAAAATTGCAAAAAACACAAATGACCTGCGAGGTGGTCGCGCACGCGGCAAAGTTCATCGGAAGGCGCGTTTTTCGATGAATGAAACGGCGGCGCCGAAGGTGATTTGAAAAGGTGCCCACTGTGAAACTGCAATTCACGATGCCATCGGCCCATAGATCACTTCAATAATCAATGATTGAAAGCAGGCCGCGAGGCTCAAGACGCGAGATGCGGTAAAAAAAAAAAAAAAAATTCAAACAGCGACGCTGTGATAAGGCCAATCAGAGCCTGCGACGTCCCGATTTGTCGCGAAACCCGAGAGACGAGAATTCTCGCAGACAAAGACAAAGTGTTCGAAAGACGAACAACGTGAGGGACATGGTTTGCCTGAAATGAAACCGACGGGTCGTCTTCAATCTGCAGACGCCACACAAGTTGTCACTTAGAAACTCGTGTCGTCTTTTCCCCCAGGCAGGAATAATCTGTGTAAGATATAACGCAAAACTCCATAACCAGCAAGTGTGTGAGTCACGCTGTATTCAACCATGGGGGGAAAAAAAAAAAAAAAAAAAAAATGATTCCACACTCACTTTACTATAATTATTACTAAGTACGACTGTGCCGCAAAACCCCATTTGCAATGGTTAAAATGTGCCTTTTTTCTGTAGCATTGCACGCAGCACTTCACATGCTGAAAAGTGAGGACGTTTTAAAAAGCCCTCTCAGTATTTTTTATTTGTATTCAGGTCTGAACCACTGTGCTGCGTTCCCACTCGTTTTCACTGACAAAATTCCCATTTCTACATTTCCATTTCCATGACCTCGCATGAAATGTCCATGGACTTACTGCAATCTGTGTGTACAGAATGTTCATACTTTCACCATATGGTACAATTACCCTTATGCTACAATATTTGCTTAAAGGTAACTCCTGGTGCAACCTGAAGGCGACCAATTACATAGGGCACAACAACAAACATAGTTGGCAAGTCAAAGTCCATGACTTTTCCAAAACTTTCAATGACTTCACAAAATTCCAAGACGTGGAAAGCGGCATTTGCAAATACCATGACTTTTCCAGGTATTCCATGACATGTGGGAATCATCAGTTTCACCCAAAGCAACGGAGCACCTCTGTTTCTACGTCATTACCTTCAAATTCGATGTGCATCCGCTTTTAGTGAGGTTGTGAACACCTGGTACACCTGGTAGAAAATGAAAATGAGTGCAAGTGTGGTGAAGCAACGGCTGAGCCTTCCTTTGAGCAGCCCCTCCGTCTCTTATCATGACGATGACGACGATGATGATGATGATTAATGGATCTGCTCAAACAATTCCCCCGTCGCTACGTCAACGGCGCCAACCGACGCCGCAGTTTACCTGCGCTTTGCTTGCGTTGCGTTGGGGTGAAACGCCACAGTCTCTGTCAGACGGCCGGCGCACATATTTTGGTTCCATCGCTGTTATTGGATCTTCAGAACCGGATCCAGAGGCACTCGGACTTGGACTGCGATCAGAACGCTCCCCGCCACCAAAAAGACAATCTGGAGAATCGGTTATAAAAAGCCTCGTGGATTGGCGATACGGCCGAGGAGTGGCTGACTTGCTGATTGGAGCGGGCGGAGAGGCTGTTTACATAAGTAGCCCCGAGTCCCTGCCTACAATCAGGCCGCTGGGTATCCCTTCTGTCCTTGGCCCCCCGCTGACGGCTGAGACTACTTTACAGCACCATTACACAGACAGAACCTCGTACTTCTTAGCCGCTTTTGAGCTGCGTCCTGTGCCACGTCCCCCGACTCCTCCCCGGTCTGGATGAATAAAACAACGCCACCAAGCGTGCATAGCGGATGGTGACAAACAGACGAGAGGCTCTCCGGTTAGCGGGGCCTGTGCCACTTTTAAAAGACACTGAATCGTGTCCAACGGGGCGGGAGGGAGGGTGGGTGGGTGTGCGTTTCAAGCCGTGCCTCACACACACACACACACACACACACACACACACACACACACACACACACACACACACACACACACACACACACACACACACACACACACACGCAAGCACTTAGAACAATCTTTCCTGCGTGGCTCCTCCGGTCTGTGTGGATGTGACTTAGTGTCAGGTGGACAGGGGCGGCTGAACTCGCACAGAGAGGTGGCTCTGTCCATTAAGGACCTTCTGCCGGGGTCTGAATCATTGATGGGGACGAGCAGCCGAGCCCCCCGCCCATCCTCCCTCCGCCCCCCCCCGTCGCTACATGGCTAGTTTACTTTTTAATAAACTCCAGTGGCTCGCTCTCCCTGACCAGCGTTTTGTCCCACGATTGTCCGCCGCCACCGCCGCCTCGGAAGGGACCATTCCCACTGCCTCCACGACACGTGCACTCGCAGGACAAGCCGACCGGCTAAGTTGCTCAGCCGTCAGTGGCTATTGGTCGACTCTCAGGCAGGGACCGTCGGATGACGGAGAGCCGGGTAGTTGAGTTCGACTAAAAATGATTTGTCGTTACTGATAAATAAAAATATTGTCAGTCTCTCTCTGGTATTTTGTGACAATTATTTCACTTTTCAATCCCAGAGTTCGGTATTTATTTATTCATGCCGAGTCTGGCGCTGCGCCAAACGCTGGCAGGCCCCTGCGCCGGAGAGTCTGCCGTAATAAATATAACTGAATCTGAACGGCGTAGTTTGCTGTCTTTGGTGTTTATTGAAAGCGTTAGCAGCCGCAGCGGGACGCCGGCGACAGCGGTCAAAATGTTGAGCATGTGGGCTCTCCAAGTGATGCCGGCCGGAGAAATGCCACTTTAATTTGAAGTGGCTGCCAGCATGTCTGACTGACAAGAACTCGAGGCTCAAAAATGAGACATAAGGACAGCAACAGTGCTACATCATGGGTGTATTAGAAGAACTGAATACCAGACTTCAAATACGGGGGTGCGGTGACTCTTTTGCTAGTGGCCACTCAAGGTACTGCAAACAAAAACAAACTAAACTAAAATCAGTTGACGGGATGCCTTCGACCAAAATCCTCGTTTCTCATGTATATTTTGAAGTCATGGACTTGTTTTTAAGGCTGGAAAATCCCCGACTTCACTACACAACGTCATGTCACTTGCTGTGTCTCGGCTCTTTCTGATTGGCTGATGCAATGTGATGCATCACGGGAGTTACAGAGGCAACTGACACTACAGCGCATGCAAAAGTTAACTGCCTGAACTTCTATGGCTTGTGTGCTGAGGTGGCCAACTGCATAGAAAAGAATGGACTGCAAATGTGTGACCAATGTGTGACTGTGGCAGAACAGGTCTCTGCAGCAGCCACTTTGATCAGTCCAGTCTGCGTGCTGGTGCTGGTGCTGGTGCTGCTGCTGGTGGTGGGACTGGTTAAAGCAGGCGTGGGCAAACTATGGCCCGGGGGCCACATACAGCCCGTTAAACTTTTTAATCTGGACCGCTGAACTTGAAGAAATTATATTAATAGTCAGTAAGTCATAAAATAGCAGGGTTTCATCCATTTGTTTAAATAGTGGGGCTTCAAAGACATATTCTGTTGTAACTTTGCTTTTATTCATTTTTATTTGACAAAAAAGAACATGTTTTCTACACATCCCATGATATATTTCTTCCTCCTATGAGGTGGGTCACCAAAACACTCCATCCATCTGCTGCTGCTGCTCCAGCCCCTCTGTCAAATTTTAGAACCCAATGTGGCCCCAGCAGTCCAAAAGTTTGCCCACCCCTGGGTTAAAGGCTCAGGGCTACAATTGGAAATAAAAGTAGAAATGGATCTGCAAAGAAGAAGGGAGTGAGGCAGGTGGGAGAGGTCAGAGGGTGCGAGCGGCAGCACACAGAGTGAGTCAGACAGAGCTCACGGCGGGAGGGGTGGTGTGGAGTGTGTGTGTGTGTGTGGTGGTGGTGGTGGTGGTGGTGGTGGGGGCGGGGGGGGGGCTGCCCAAGTGCTGCCCAGCGTCTACCTGCCTGCAACCCCCACTGAGCACTTCAAATCCAACCTCAGCCAGCTTCCCTTATGGGAAGGCACACAAGCGTGCGTGTGTGTGTGTGTAGGAGGCCTCCTACACACCGCAACAAACACGAGCGCGGGACGTGCACGGCGGGACGTGCCTCCTAACAAACGGCGGTGATCTATTTCGTAACGCAGAGAAAAAGCCTCTAAACTTCAACAGGTCTGACGGAAAGAACACGCGGTGTAATCGTTTCCGGAAAGTTTCCGCACGCTGTACACGGGCCCTGCTTTTAGTTCTGTTTGAAGCCGACACACACGGCGAGTGTCATTGTTGTGTTGTGTGTCATTATCGCATTAGGAGCCCGGGGGCATTACAGAGCGAGGAGGAAAACTCTAACCTGTGGTTGCCACATGTAACAACCTGCACGAGTGTCGCCTGAAACAAAGCGTTCACACATTTCGCGCCGTGTGTATCGCCGAGCTCGGCTGCCTAAACGTTCTCCGCTTCTGGGCCCGGGAGAGAAATTTGGCACATCCATGTCGCAATATTTTATCCTGTGTATTGAGGGATGCTGAAAAACCATTCATTTAAATTGGGAAACAAGTGTAATAAAACTAAGAAAGTAAAGAGAATACTGTAAAAGCAGTGGATCACAATATTTGCATTTGTTAGATGTAAGGAGACTCATAATGAGTCTGAGCCAGAAACTTGAACTGGAAAATGAGCACATAGAGGCACAACTCCCACAAACCATTCAGTTCGGTGAGAGTAATGGTTCATCATGCCTCGCCACCTAATAGCTAATTGCTGCGATATAATACGCGCAATATTTCTGAAAACCCCTGTTTTTGCCGCTGCTGCTGCTGCTCGGATCCGCTGGAAATAAAATCAAATCTCTTGGACAAGTGAATGGTAGGTAGGTGGGAAGGAAAGAGCCGGTCCTGGAGTGGGCAGGTTAGCAGGTGAATGAGTGAGGGAGTGAATCAGCAGCTAAACCCGAGGCCAGACCAACGGCGAGCGCAGTCAACAAGAATAGTCCTGGAAGAGGAAGACGGCGTTAAGTCGATAGAAGCGCTACCGCAATTCATAAGAGGCGCTGGGAGGCGCGCTGCAACAAAGACGCGGCGGATGATTCCATGGGCAATACACCGATTTAATGACCTGCTTGTGATTGCGTCATATATTTTTTTTCTTACTTCCTAGATAGTTTGCAAAAGCATTTCTTATTCTGTATTCAAATAACACTCAAGAATCTGGACTTGTCTGGAGTTTTGCGATGACAAAATGTCCTTTAATAAAAATAAATAAATAACATAAAAGCAGCCCATGTAAAAAAGGCATATGACAGAAAGAAAGAAAGAACGAGGGCAGCAAGTCGGCGCACAATAAAGGGAAACAGGATGTGAATCACAAGATACAGTAACACAGGCGCGCGCGCGCACGCACACACACACGCACACACAGATTACTGTATTTTTAGGCCACTGTTATTTTATATGGACCCTCTGACATGCCCACCAACACAGAACACAGTCCTCAGCCTCGGGGATCTGCACCAAGGCCACGGAATGTAGCACCTTCGCTGTCTATTTGTAGTGGAAGTGGGAAGGCATGTGGGATGCCACAGCACTCGCCAAGCAAGGCTACGCTTTAGGAAAAAAAAAAAGAAAAAAAAAAAGGCGTTAAAAAAAAAAATTTGGACACACGATCACACAGGTAGCGCAAGGTAAGTTCATTGAGGTGCAATGGCCGGATGATTTAATCCTGTTAGCCGTGAGAGGAGCTGCGACTTTGCGGCTCCTCCTGACCGCATCCATGAAAGCGGCCGGCTGTGCGCCGACACGCCGGGTTGCAAAGATGCTGCGGTGTTACTTCAGCGGCATTAGCAGCCAAAAGGACTGTCACTGTGTGCAAGACACCTGAGAAAAAAAAATGATGCGGGGGGGGGAGCAGGCCTCAAACACCCATGAATGCCTGCGACACACAATTCACCGCTGCTGCGTTCAAATCACCGTCTGCCTCCGTCTGAACTCATCGGCTGAATTCTGCTCCGCTTCCATGACAGAAACACTAAACAAAGCCTTTTATCGTTGACAGTACTTTACTCGACACGCATTTCTACTTATCACTTTATCGGTGACACAGAGCTCCCACACACAAAACAAGCTCGCTCCAGGAATCAACCACTCTTGCAACACACCTTGCTGCAAAGTTCTTGCAACATGCAAAAGCTACCGAGGGATCGAGAGCCCGCGTTTACACGCCGATGAAGCCAAGCAAAACAATTTTTGCCTCGCCTTTTTTTTTTTGTTTGTTTTTTTTTTTGTTTTGAAAGAATGTTCAAAGGCATTTGATCTGCCTCCCTTTGCAACTTGCTGGTAATATCTCAACATGCTTTAAGTCCCCTATGCATGGATATTAACTTACTTGCATGTAATTTTTAATAAAACATGAAGGTACAGTGGTGCCTCTGCCGCAGAGTCATCTGTGCCGAGGTAAATGCAACGCCGCCGTCGAGTCGTAGGACTACTGCAAAGGAAAGGACGCGGAAAACAAAAAGCGGACCAGATAAGAACAGAACAATCACTGGGTTTAATACAAAAAGACTCGGGTCAGTTAGTGTAACCCGCTGAGGTATCACAGTAATCAACACTCAACGGCCACATCTGCAGGACGAGATGACACTATGGGGAAATTGTGTTTTGTCCACCACGCCTCCAACACCAAGTGTTTAGCTAAATTAAACCCATTTTTCACTGACAAATGAATATAATGAAGGCGATACATACGAGGGGAAAAAAACAACTGGCTTAATAAGTGAACATGTCTGGACTTAGAAAGGAGAACTTTTAATTGGGGGAGGTGAGCACGGAAACAAAGAAATATTCAGGACGCTGGTCAAATATGAGTGGAATAATACAAATTATCGATTCATTGATTAATCGTTAGTTGATTGACTTATCCATCGATTAACGATTAATTGATAAGCAGAGATTTTTCCTGAGAACCAAAATTTCATAAGGTAAAATGTGGAAGGACCACATTATTTAACCCTTAAATAATGTTGAAGGTCCAACGTGACCCATTTTTACATTAGAGAACAGTAAAGACACCTTTATTATCGGACTTAAAGTCACAGATCAACTTTTCTTTTAAAAAGTTGTTTAAAAGTAACTTGTTCTAGATATATTATGACCATCACAGTATCTACAGGTGAACTGCTCTTTCCTGCCACTACACTGTTATAATGATATTAACTACCCATGTAAAAGAAATCTTCAATTAATTGAGACTGATTCAATTTAATCGATTACATTCTTAATCAGCAATTAATTGATAATCGATCAATTGTTAACATCCCCAGTTAGGAGACAATGAACAGAGACATGAGTAGCTTCTGGGAAGTCATGTGACATCAGGGGAGGAAATCCACTCGTCATACGAAACAACACACCACCCATAAAAACAAGTTGTTTTTTATTTGTAAATTCACCACAATTCAAATATTCTTTAATCACTAAGTGGGAGGAAAAACCCCGGCGAGGTCTTCGGCCAAAGTCCGATTTCGCACAAGACCGAGGAAGCGGAGCACATTCCACTTCATCCGCCAAATAATTCATCTGAGCGCAGTCCAGAGACGCCGCATCCTATAGAACGCGGATGATAAGCTGAGACAAAAGAACCCCCCCCCCATCTCTAGTGGCATATGAGAAGTTTATGAGTCCTGCGCCAAGGATGTTCCCTTTTCAACAGAAGCAGTGGGTTTACACACCAAAAGCTCCAATATAAATGTCCTGAACTCAATCTCACTCAGGTGCATGCCTCCCCTACCTGCTTTGTTGCTGTAAGGCTAGCCTTGGAGCGGACCTGCAGGAAAAAAAAAAAAAAAAAATCCACTCTCTCTCTCACACACACACACACACACACACACACACACACACACGCACTAAAAAAAATCCTGCATTATTTTCTTGGTGCACTCAAGGTTACAGCCATGGCTTGAATGCAACATTAGAAATCCGAGAGTTCCCCTAATAAATTGGGAGGCAGCCAGTGCAGATTTGAAAAGCTGTGAGGAGTGGTTAGGAGGAAAGCGGGAGGGGAGTGTGTGTGTGTCTGTGGGGGGGGTCACTTAATGCAACGCTGAATGCAGGTCACGCCACAACAAAAGCACAGAGTCACTCATATGATTCCTATTTGATCGCAGTCCTTCAGAGAGCGATCCGTCTTTGTCTCCCTCTCCCTTTAGCCGATATTTGTCTCTCCCGCGCACTCCGTCTCGTCTCGTCCTTTTTACTCCGAGCCAAACCGCACGCAGTCAGGAGGGCTTTGTTCAACCTCTGCCGCCGCCGCTGTGCGGAGTGGCGCGCAGACGTCTAGGATTATTTTTTTATTAAATGGATTATTTCAGAACATCTGTGACCTTCGAAAACGCTTGTCGCTGGCAATAAACCAAGAAGACCGAGAGAGGAATTTTGGAAGGGCACGGATCGCCCCCAATAAGCAAATAAATAAAATGCAGAATTTAGCGATGGGTATTGAATCAAAACACTGTCGACCAGGCGGCCCAGCAAGGAAGGCAACCGTGACGGTGTTGACATGTTGCTTAAGTCAACTGAAGAAATTGAAGGTATGAAGACACGCCGAAGCAAATTGAAAACGATGCATCGCCTTAAAATGATTTGGATCCGACAAACTCCCTGCAGCTCGGGGGTCTGTCGACTCGACAGTGATGATACAAAATTAAAGCATGCGCTAAATTTTGCCCTTCCCTCACACCATAAAAAGATGAGTTTTTTTTTTCTTCCTCCAATGGTCACTGCACTGAAGGTCTTTTGTGGCGAGTAACAAGCTACAGTAGCTAGGCGAAACTAATTCCTCTCACGGCTGATAAAACAACAGCTGACACACTGCACTTGCTTTCGTCCAGGAATCCGCCTCGCTGTCCGAGTAACGCGCGTTTGACGTCACAGTTGGGCACAAGAAGGCGATTGGAAAGGCTACGAGCGAAAGGCCAGCAGTGACCGGCCGCAATCCTGAGACCAGCTTCACGGCGCTCGACCCAACACTAGGGGGAGGCTGCAGTCGCCGGACGTTCACGTCTTCTAGCGGCTCTGGATCTCTGAACTCGACATCAGTCGGACGACGCGAGTTAAATTTAGCCTTGCCGAGACGGAAATAATTGACGTGGTCTCAACTGGGGGAGAGGGGGCAGTGCACGCAGCCACTCGAGAGCGAGGCGAGCGGTCAGCGCCGACAATAACAAAGCGGCGTGTGGAGAACTGCCTTTGCATTGTGCCGTTTGTAGAGTCTGGCTCTCTGGCTCGGACTACACAAGGGCGCTTTGCCTCTGCCTCCTTCCCTCCTCTGCTGCGGCGGCGGCAGCACAAGGCCACGGGAGAACGGAGGCAAAGTGATGTCCTCTGGTTTATCCTCCCTGAAAGCCTTCGCATGCTCTCAGTTCCACATGAGGGATCTGATGAAAGCCGTTTGTCAGGACGCCACTTAATTATCAGCCAGAAGAGCCTCTGATGCTATCCTCTGACAATGGCTCACAGCAGCCTGCTGACTGCGGTGCCCACTAACAATGAAGAACTGACTGCGGCTACTAATGGTGATGGGCTAGTGCCAAGCGTCCACTTAAGAGTTAGACAAATTAAGCAACGGAAGCGCAGAAAGCCTCTGGCCTGGCTACTTCAGAATCGCCCATGTTCTGCCTGAGCTTCCGGAAGCTGCTTTGGAAAAATGTTTTCTTCTTCTTTTTTTTTTTTTTACATTTAAATACCAAGACTACAAAATGTTATGTTTAGAAGACAAATGCAAATCTCAAAAATGCAGATCTCCCGAAACGAAATATATTGAGCTGTGGAAAAACAAGAGACGGGCTGACCTTTTATGCTTCCTCCGTGTCTGCACAAACGTTTCAGGCCGTGCGCTGCCGCTAAATACAAACATTACCATCTGACGGAGAGTAAAATAGTGACATGCATTGTTTAACCTTCTATCTTTGCATAGCTGCGTTCTTTTTGATAGCCTGCTAGCGAGCACAGCAGAGGGATAGCACTCACAGATGGCTCCGTCGAGAAAAATGAAAAATAAGAACTATCAAATTCCACGGCGAGAGGAGCGCTTTCCTTGCAGACACGCGGTCACACCTGATACTAGTTTGTCAACTTTTAGTGTGAGGATTCCTAAAATATCTTTAGTCTTGACCTTTTCTTACACTCTTTATTTCCCTGCGCTCTTGTCATGCAGCTCACAGTTAAAGCCAAAGTCCCTGCAGTTCTTTGCTCTTGGATACGCGTCACTCGGAAGCTGCGCGAGCAATAAGAAGCAGGCATTGAGCAACATCTGTATTAAATCAAACTTAAATTCAAATGAACCAAATGCAGGAAGTGGAATACAACGCGGGGCATTGTGGGTAAACACAACCCGAACAAATGCACACGTGGAAAGTTTCTCTGCATTAACCAATGGATGAGCGACTTTTCACATTCGTTGAATTGTAATTATTCTGGATGCAGCGCCCCCACAGGCGAGGAGGGGAACAGGCTATTCTAAGGCTGAGTTCCGACTGCAGGCGAATCAGATACAAATCCGATTCCTTCTCTAATCCGATTTTCAGCGCCGACTGTCCACAATATTTTAGCAAGTGTCCAAATGGGATATGGCTCCGTTCAGACTGGGCCACAGTATTGACCCATCTGACAGGTTGCTGCAGCAACAACTTTGGAGCAGAGGCGTCATCCAGCGTAGCGCGTAGTGTGTGACGTCATATCATTGCGACAGCGGCACTTGTTACATGCAGACCCTGGAGCTTGGCTTGAATGGAGCTACAGTATCTCCCCCACAGACTGATGAGCCAATGAGTTTCCTCCTCTGTTCAGGTGCTTCTGCTTTCTACTTCTTCTGTCTGCTCCATTGTGTTACAGCTCCACACCGCTAATGGCGCTCTCTGGTGGTGCATTGGGTCTTAAGTGTCGCGTAGAGTGACGTCACGGACAATCAAAACCCATCGGTGTGTTTGGAGCTGTTCACACCGAGACGCATCTGTCCAAATGTCAGTTGAAAAACGACCTCCCGAAGGTGGTTGCAATCCGTTTGGCAAAAATCGGATTTCATGTGATTTGTGACTGTTCAGACTGCAAAAAGAGCCATCCGGTTTCAATCTGGAGGGGCTAAAAATTGGATTTTGGCTGGCGGTCTGAACGCGCCCAAAAGGTTGGGTTCGTCTGACAAAGCACATTGTGAGAACAAACTCAGAGCAGCTCAACTGCCAGTCGTACCAAGACTACCGCCAATCACACAAGGTGCGAAAACCTCAGTCGGGCAAGAGAGACGACTGATAGGATACGTTTGATTCCCCGCAGTCCTATGCAACAGAGCACCGACACGAGGCTAAGTGTCATTTTAAACCTCTGTTGAGATTTGGCTGAAGGTGCAAGAAGGTCAAATAGAAATATTACAACGCATTCCTCCTTTTTTTAATCCATGTATACAATATATTTAAGTGAAATGAAATCAGAGGCCCACCCTACAGTCCATTAGCCAAGTTAATGCAAAGCTGCCAGACTTGCTGACCCATTAATAATACATTGCGGCGGTCAAAAGAGGCCAGACACCTCCGTGCACCCCTTCATCCCTCTACATGGCCACATTAATGGACTAATTCAGATGCAATTAACTGGCGGGGAGAGGATGTGGCCTCGTGGCTGCTGGAGCACAGGCTGAAGGGCTTCCAGCCAGGGTTCGGATTATAATCACTGCCACACACACACACACACACACACACACACACACACACACACACACACACACACACAATAATTTACATGCTACTAGGAAGGAGCCAGCAGGTTCGCAGTCAGACTATGTGTAACCTGAGCCGCTGCATGGCAGATGCAAAAGAAAATTAATGAGTGCCATTAGAAGGGGCAGATCATATTTATCCCCTCATAAGACTTTTTTTTTTTTTTTCGAGGCAGTCGCCGGCTTGACGAGCTGAAGGTTTTTTTTTTTTCCGACCCCGAGCAGCAGCTTAAATAATCACCGACGCATCATTTAATAACGCGCTCGCATGCAGCGTCGGGAACATTTATGAACTTGAGGTTGATCCGACGCACGTGTCGGCACGATACTCGGACAAAGTGGAACGTCTGTCTGCGGGTCTCCTTGGCTGTTTAATGCCAATTAGCTTCCAACGGCCTCGGATTGCATTACATCAAGATGTGTCAAGATAATAATGGTGATTTTCGGTGGCTAAATGTTAAACTGGCTGGCTGGCAGGCAGCAGGGGCCACGTCTTCCTTCTGCACAGGCAATTATTATAGAAAGTACCGAGTGAAAGAGTGGTTCTAATGATCATTTCAATTCATAATAGTCCACGCACAAGTTTCCAGGTGATCAATTCTACGTGTTTATTTATTTTTAATCACGGGTAATGATTTGGCTCTTTAGACCTTCCTCAAGGCAAACACTCTCAAGATGCCAAAGTCTGAAATGCTCGCCGCCGCCGCCGCTTCTGCATCCAATTTAATTTCACCGGCTTCTTTTTCTTATTTGTCCATTACTGCGAATTTCATTTAATAAACGCGGCAGCGGAAATGTGTTTCTTTGAGAATGTGACAATGACAAATGAGCAATTACAGGAGCGATATTCGCGCGTCGCGGCCGCGGGACAAAGGACCTCGCGATTAGCCCCCGCTGATGCCCGGGACGCCGCGACGTGAGAGGCCGCGGCTGTCGACGGCGGCACCTCGTCCCGCTCCGCCGTCTCATCCATCACTGGTTCCACTCCACTGCCGCGGCCATGTCGCCCGCTCCTCTCTGGCAGAACGCTGACCCCACTCAGGACACGGCGAGCAGGACGATCAAATCTCTCTCGGTGACGAGGGGGGGTGGGGGGAGAACCCCCCTCGGCTTCACTGACAGACCGACGGAGCGGCGAACTCCTCTTTTCCTCCAGTTTGGTGTCCAACGTGACGTCTCCATCGATAGGAATCGTTTAAGGGCGGCCGAGCCGTCCCCGAGACTTCCAGTCTTCCCCCCGCCAAAATAAAAAAAAAAAACACAGACTCTCAGCGACTGAGTGAATCCACAAGCTTGAAGAGGCTGGAATGTGGATAATTTGGATTCAAAAATAATTGAAAAAAAAATTGAAGAATATGAAGAAAGGGAGCGTCCGTCTGATGAATTCCCCGCTGAACCATTTTCCGAGCATTTAGTGGGGGTGCGGGTGCGGGGGAGAAGGGAGGGGGTCCTCGTACTACTTGCTTCGACGTACACGACCTACAGCTGTGATGTACAGCGCAGACCCCCGGCCGCTTTGACCGGAGAGCCAGTGAACGCTTTAAGCACAGCCAAGCCCCGGCCCTTTGACCCAGACGGCTGCTGCAGACTCCCCCTCTTGTAAAGATCCTTCTCCAGCCGAAACTAATTAGTCCTGTAGCCTCCTTCCCTTTCATTTCCAAAAAGGAAACTGTGTGCCTGCGTGTGTGTGTGTGTGTGTGTGTGTGTGTGTGTGTGTGTGTGTGTGTGTGTGTGTGTGTGTGTGCGCGCGCGCGCCACAGCACAGCCAGATAAATTAGCTCCACGCCTCACAGGAGGCAACCGTTCTTCAGGGAGAGCTGGCTACCTTAATTATGAATATTATTAATTATGTTTTTGGAAAGAAAGGATGAGGGGGGAAATAAATAAATCCATCAATCACACTGCTAGAAAGATAGGTTTGTTATAATTAAATTCTTGCTTGCTCACAACAGTAGTTAAAACAATATTGGATCGGCGGGTCGGAGTGAGGGGAAGGCCGCCTAACCCGGCTGAGGTGAACGCAACGGGGGCAGACGCAGAGTTGAAGGCAGATTCTGAGGACTGCGCTCTATTTATAGCGTGCGGAATTATTCAGCGTGCACCCTCTGCGCACTCTCTCCGCCTTTGTCAGGGCAAAGAATCTGTGCATGTTCGGGGGCGAGCGGATAAAGCAAATAAAAGGAAAGGACAAGAGTTGCACGATGCTAACAGTTCCTGCAACGTTATTTCAGCGTTCGGTCTGATCTCGCCGTCGCCTCATGAGCACTTTTCTTCGGGGGAGAATTTTTTATTTATTTTTTTTTTGGGGGGGGGGGGGGGGGGGGGGGGGTTCTCCGCTCTCAGCCGCTCCAGCGAGCATGTTTACTTCATTTGTGGTTACTTTTTGCGCAATCAATCGCACCGGCGCTTTGACAGTGTTTTAGTAGTGGTCTTGCTCTACAGCTCGACTGACCTGACCCAGGCTCGAAACCACCAGTATTTCAGCCAAAGAGGGAAAACTGCCTTTAATTTTCAAGTCACTGTGTAGACTTAAAATCCACAATGTATTTCTAGTTGGTTGGGTTGGGTTGATTTGACAATAATACACACGCAGGCACAACTGCTAACTTCTGCTCCTGGATCTTTCGACCCCCCGGAGCGATGACTGTGAAAATTCTGAGCTGGTCCCACTCTCCCCTACAGATTCAAAAGGGAAATGGTTAATGATTTTTCCAGTTTGGGGTTGTTCTGAAACGTGCCTGAAATTCCTCGCAGTTCACGACTCCTGTTGTGGCATCGGAGTTGGGTTTTGCTGCGGCCCGGTGCTGAGACAAATCAAGCGGGAGCTCGGCCCGCTGGAGGTGATGGCCGACTCTTTACAGAAATGGATCTGAGGACGGCACTGACGATGAACCCCGCTCGGCGCTTTGTTTTCCCGCATTTAGCAGGGGAAAACACGCCGCGCGGCTAACGAGAGATAAGAGAAAACTAGCTCGACGGTAAACATGACAGCACTCGCAGATTTTACAGCCTTGACCTCCCGCATTTCCTCATAATTACCAACCAGCACCTAACAATATGATTAAAAGTTGTTTTTTTTGTTTTTTTCAAAGCCCCGAGGCTGCAACTACAAATGCAGTGCAGGGATCGGCACCCTTTTATTGCCTCAGTCGGTCGGCACCGTGTTTGTTGAAGTTATTCTTGGAATGCAGAAAAGGCAGCGGCGTTGTAAACGCTGCGGCGTCCTGTTGGGGTTTGATGCTCCAACAGTTGTCATTATCGCAGAGGAAGTTTCAGCGAATCAATGGGAGGATAATGGTCAACAGAGGTTTTTTACGGCTCGACGTTGCATCGCGACTCCCCCACCGAGCAGACAGATGGGTGGGCGCTTTTATGGGTTAATGACTGTTTAAAATGATAACAGCGGCTGTAAAAAATGAAAGAAATGGAGGGTGAGCTCCAAGACTGACAAAAAAGGAAGAAAAAAAAAAAAAACATCTCATACCAGAGCTAAAGTTTCTGCACGGGCCTGCAGGCCACAGGAGTAAGCAACAGAAGCCATGGGGCCTTTTCATGCTCTGCATTGCAGTCGGCGCTTCACTCGGCGGAGTGCGGGGACAGCAGCGCCTGCCAAAACGCATCCGTGCCAAAGCCTGCCAGCCTGCTCTCCCCACCCACTCTCAGGGCTAGAGCGTGAGCGGTGGGGCGCCGGTGGGCGGGTGCAAGGTGAGGCTGGTGGGCGGGCGGCCAGGCTGGAGCTTCCTGACATGGGAACCCGCCTCACAGCAGGATCAAACTGGCTGCCGAGTGAATCACTACCCCTCCCACTACCTGACAAAGTCTGCACACAGCCACTTTTTTTTTTTTTTTTTTTTTTTTTTGTGCTCCGTACAATTAACGAGGAATCTGGGATGAGACAAAAGTGGGGGGGGTAGAAAAAAAAAAAAAATGACGGCAGCTCAGCCAAGGTTCATGCGGAACTGCATTACTAGGACACCCGCACACACAAAACTATTAACCTTATGAAAGGGATCATTTTGGCTGGAGCTCGGTGCATGAGTCAAAAAACTGAAGAGAGTAAAGTTCTGAATATTTATCAGCGCGACTGGAGGAAATAAAAAAAAAAATAAAAAATAAAAACATTTGCAAAACTGGCCAAGTGCTTAAAATTTAAATGCTCGCTTTTACAGTGCAACGGTGACACGGGCCGGGGAAGCAGATGAAGGTATCAGAGGCACAAGCACTGAAGCAATTTTACACTTTCAGATTTCAGTCCCTGCAAGCCGGCGATAGAGGCACGAGATAGGGCCGGCGAGCGCAAATTCTCATACCTGACCAAACTTATTCAAATAAGCAACAGGAGCAGGGATTTTTCTGAGCTGTGGCGAGTCAGTCACAAGTCGGAGGCAGAGGAACATTATCTCCAGAGAAAATAATGTCCTGGAGGAGCACCAGCTACTCAAATTGCTTCTTAAAAAATAGGAAACGGCTGCAGGCTGTTATTATTAAGCCTCAGATCCAATGGGAAGTTGAACCTTTGATCTGTTTAGGGTTACTGCGTATTTGCATTTTATAATGAGATCAAAGCCATGTCCAGGGCGCTCGCAGAAGGCAGCTAGCGCCGCGCACCCATCGCTAAACTGGACGATTTATAGACCAAAGCTCCATTTCTGCGTTAACAAGATCATGTGAGAGTTTCAGATGCGAGTGAGACGGAAGTGAGAGATGCAACGTTTGGGTCGGGAATCAACAGCGGCACACATTCTTTTACAGGTAATTCCACCACCCTCCCCCCAATCCCCAACCCCCCTCCACTTCCCCAACCCACACTCCTGCAACCCACCCCCGCTTCCTCCCGTATACAGGTGTGGGTAAGATAAAAAAGATAAATAAATAAAACCCCGCCAGGAGCAACAATCCCCACAACAGTTAAAGTTCAAGAGCAAACATTTCAAGCATTTCTAAACTGGTTGAGAATTGCTCCAGATTTTCTTTGGCATTCTTCACCTGGAAGAAATGCAGGGGGGAATATACACACTCTGCCTGGAGTGAGCCTTCGAGGAGCTGCGAGAAGGTTTGAGATGAGCACGAGGGGGGGCGGGGTAGGGGGTCAACATTTTAAAGTGAATGTGGACTCTCTGCTCAATACTCTTCCTGGGCAATTTTGAAAACAGAAAATATATCTGAAAGGAAACCAAACACGCTTGTCACTTCATCTTTGGCTGAGGCGGAAAAGCCTCTGACCGCTTGATAAATGCTGGAGCTAGAAGGGCAGCAGCAGTCAAGGCAAGAGACATAAAGAATAATAATTATCGGCTCCGAGTTCAAATTCCCCAAGTTCAGAGGGCCAAACTAAAACCAATGCATCCATTCCCTAAATTGAATACACAAAATTCAAAGCACGAAAAAGCGAGAAGCTTATCTTGCTGTGTGGTCCGGTCGCCGACAGGAAGTGGAAACTGGTGCTGCGACAAAAATAATTCTCTCTAAATATTGTCCGATTGCTGCAATAGTTGGGTAACAGCCCCCCCCTCGTCGTGCATTAAATTAGAGGGTGACGAGGTAAATGTCCGCCATCTTGCGGAGCCAATTACTGCAAAAACGCACATTTCTGGTGGCGCTGTCAATCGTGTGTACAGTGCATTCATAGAGAAACAGCGGAGTGAAGTTGTAACCTCAGATTTAGACACCAGATACCAGAAAATAAAATTAGGTCGCCGACCGTGCACGCTTGCATTTAACATTTGCAGCGACTCGTTATCGTTCCCCAACGCCTTTAAAGCAAGTTTTCGAAGTAAAAACGTTCGCCCTGTGTGCCGACATCCTGGTCGCCCTTTGTTTTGCTCGCGTTAAAAGTTGACACTTTAAAATTAGCAACGCATGACGACTGTGATGGCAGCGAGGTCTTCGAGAGAAACGAGGGGGATGTTGGCAGCGAGCCGCGCTCGACGATGACTGCTTCCTACGAGCGGGTAGCACTCTGGGAGGCATTACCTAAAGCGCCAGGAGGAGCCGGTGCGTGTGGCGCCGAGCCGTAGCGACGCGGCTGAGACGAAACCTGTAACAGTGTGGGGAAACCTGGAGGAGCCGAAAAGGTGCGAAGCGAAGCGCCGGCTAATGGCTCGCCTCACGGACGGCTCCAAAAGCGCCAGCCGCTCCTTTTCCGACCTTGGCGATTTATCTGTTTTTATTGACGCCACTTATTGGTATTTCTTAAAAGCCCGGGCTAATGGAGTTCTATTGAGATGACTAAATGAGTTTCTGGTGCCCAGATTAGCTCGGCCTCATCTCGGCCGGCCGGCCGGCGCAGCTCGCATTATCGCGCGGAACGCAGGCGTGCGCATGCGCTCGGGCCCCCGAAAAATTCCTGCGACCGACATCTCCGGGGGAACGGAGCGGCGATGACTGCATTCGACCTACATTCACCCCGCCCAGGCACGCCGGCTCCCGGCTAATAAGACACACACACATGCACGCTCGGCCTCGCCATAGGTGGACTCATGAAGTGCAAACGCTCGTTGACGTTAGAGAGCGGCGGGGCCGCCTTTCCAGGAAGTGAAGCCGGAGTACGTGGCCATCTGACGAAGGCGGGTGAAAAAGGAGAATTTCCTTTTCAGTTTTTTTTTTTTTTTTTCCGACTGCAGCCTGTGGCGTCAAAGTGCTGCAAAGTGCTGGAAGACGACGAGCACGTCTGCGGATCCAGCATCTTTAATTTTTCACGCCGTAGTGCGATTGCGAACGTGAGATGAAAGCTGTGGGCCGCGTGTTCCCTCGAGATTCCAGATTGTTTATCTAGCTTTATGGGAACTGGTGGATTCTAATGTTGGGGGGGCTGTGCAAAACTTGTCGGCGGGCCGCGTCGGGCATCTCGTACCCTCTTGTTTCAAACAATTTCTCGGGTCTCGTCAGAGACGTCTGTCATCATTCTAGCGGCGCAGTCTCGCGCCATAATCTGGCTATTTCACAACAGGGTGGCTGCTGAGTTACAGGCTTCCCTGCGTCCCCGCAGCAAAGGCTCCACTGCTGCTATTGAAAGAACAGGAGAGGCAACGTGACACTACTCATTCTGCTTCCTCACTCGCTTTAAGCTATTTCAAATCAAAGCTTCTGTCCAAATTGCGGCTCTGACGTCTATTGCCTTGTGATCGCCCAGCGGCCTCTGAAGTATTTGACGAGATTGAGGCCAAAAGGAGTTGCAAATTGCAAATGTTCTCGAGCCTTTTTGCAAATATAGCAAATTCTTTTGGTTTAGGACAGGCGCAACTGTACAAATATTTGAAATAAAATTGATAGAGCGTGAAAAGACTAAGACGAGAAAGCATACAAACTAAAGGCTGTTTGAGCTTGTTTTTTTTTTTTTTTAAATGTCAGTGACAATGAAACGTTACCAAAATAAACATTTGAAAAAAAAAAATCTGGATTCTTGCAGGAAGAAAAAAAAAAAAAAACGTGGCAGGGAAAAGCCCCCATTAACAGGAAATGACAGAGTGTGACGCAGGCTTCAACCTATTAGCGCATCTTCAACACGCTCTTTGGTGTTTCCTGTGCCGTGCAGCATCTTGGCATGTGTGATGTGGTTTATCAGACTTTTAAAAGAGAAGTGTCTCTACAGTTACGGCCCACATTGAGGCCGCGACTCATAGATTTTTTTTTTGTTGCAAGCATTTACTCAACTAGAAAGCAAGCAAACCGACGCCGACTTCTTTCACATCTTAACCTGACAGCAAATATATGTTATTTCGGTTACGTCAATTCCACTGTGCGCCTTACCCTTAAGAGAAACAAACTCATTCTTAACACGCCGAGTCTCGCTGCGGTATAGGAAGTAGCAGAAATATGCGATACTTTCAATCAATTGAGAGAAAGTGGGAGGAAATAACCCCCGTCACTGAACAGGACTTCACGGAAACTTGTGTTGAGTAGATTCATTCTGCCCTCGTCAAAGGGACGCATACAATTCAACACACTATTAACTTTCAATGCTACAAACAATGGATTTTAAAACACTCTGGCCAGGTTAAGAGCAAATGCATGGACAGGAAGTGACTGGTTTCACTCAATATCGGCAACAGTGCGCAGCATATAAAATAAAAGGCTGACGTCAATTTTGAGTGAAACAGGGAGGCAGCTAAATCGAGCCACACGTTTCGCCTCACAGCACTTGAGGTGCTGCGTTGCTGACAACTTAACTAAGAGAGAGCGGAAGCAAAAAAATAAATGGAAAATAATAATAACTATTATTATCATTATTGTTGTAATTTTCCAGCCAAAGCCAAAAATCAGCCCATTAACAATAAAACATGGTTTGTCATTTCTTACACACACACACACACACACACACACACATGCACGCTGTGTGTGTGTGTGTACGTGTATGTGTGTGCACTGTCTGGTGTGCACAGCAGATCTTGTCGCCCCAGGAAATGGGCTTCATACATCTTGTCTGACTGCAATAAAGCAGTGCCTAAGATTCTATTTCCAATAAACGTCGACTGATTGGAAAACTCATTCTAATATCAATTTCCATCTGGGCCCTTTAAAAGGCAATCAGCATAGCTTCATCTCGGTATATCATGGGCTCCTTGAGATGATGACACAGCACTGGCTCTCTCCCGCTGCATAATAGCCTTCTCCTATCAAGGCATCTGCAATAAATAATACCACCCATGAATGGGCTATTTAGTCAGTGTTCGCACAGATAGAGGCCACTTCTCCGAATATTAATCCTGGGTTTTACACACGATATGGCTCTCTGCAGGCTAAACCATATTTCATTCTGGGGACGGAGGCACTTAGTGTGATTTGGTGCAATCAAAGTTTCCCTGGAAGCATTCTAAAAAGTGACAACAGTGATTACCAAGACCATTATACCTTTCTTTTTTTTGCCGCCAGAATTCCCAGCAGCTATAAGGCCATTATTTCAGTAGCGTACGCTATACGAAACTCAAAGGTCGAGGGAGAATCACCACTGGGAAATTCATATAGCAATACAAGTTGGAGATTTATCACTTTTCCAGTTCTGATCAGGTCAGCATGAATTTAAAAAAAAAAAAATGCTTTAAAACTAAACGCGTTCAAAAGAAATGAATTTAGACTTTGCGGTTGGCTGCCTCGTAAGCAGCCAAACAGCCGCTGGAAAAGAATCTTGGGTTTTTTCGAACCAAATATTTGACACCCAGTTGCAGGATGATTAACAACGAAAGGGTTGAGACGCAGCAGCACGGCGGGCCGCACGTGTCTCAACTGCGTGACTGATGGAGAACATGGCAGGACAGCATGTGCGAGCCTCCTGTGTGGTGGTGGTGTTGCTTCCAGGACGTATTGAGTTGTAGCCTCATGCTACAGACTGCTGGGGCTGCACTGTCTGATCACTCATGCAGAGTGGATACGTATTGGTGGTGTGAATTGGTGCCAAACAAATGAATCACGCCAAGGCTGGACCTGCTATTAATACCGGATGGGGTCGGTCCCACAGTGTGCGAAATACAGGGGGGCCCGAGAGGGGCCCGACCCCCCCGATTAACCCATGAGACCCCTTAAAGACCCCAAAATTTAAGAGGGACTCCTATTTTTTCAAAAAGCTAAAACAAAACAAAAAAATAATTATATATTATTGTCACTAAGATCAATATCATCAATTTGTGTTCAGTTGGCAGAGCAAGAATTGATGATCGAAGGGTTGGCGGTTCAAATCCCGGCTCCAGCAAATGTTTGGAGTGTCCTTGGGCAAGACACTGAACCCTAAATTGCTCCCAATGGGGCTGGCAGCACCTTGCATGGCAGCAGCCACCCATTGGTGTGTCAGTGAATGGGTGAATGAGAGGCCATTGCAAAGCGCTTTGGGGTGCCGTGAAGGTGCTGGAAAACGCTATGTAGGTGCAGACCCTTTATGTGTTGTTTTGTAGACTGTCATGGCTTAATCCATTAAATATTGTCAGGTGATTATAGGCCTACTGAATTTTAAGGACATTTCGATTGGTAATGAGCAACAATCCCTTGAATATTTACAGGTATTTTGGCACAATGAACAAAGGTTATACCAAAAGTACTGCATGGCAGAACGCCTGACATCTATCCGTGGATCTATTGAAGTCAGTCATTGAAGTCCCCCCCTTCTTCGACTCTTACCTTCCAGCCACTGCCCGCTTCCCTGTAGTAGGGGAAGTTGTCGCAGATCCACTGGTAGATCTCGCTCAGCGTCATCTTCTTCTTTGGCGAGCTGTTGATGGCGAACGTGATGAGGCTGGCGTAGCTGTACGGCGGCTTGCCGTCCTTGTGCTGCTGCACCTCCTCCTGGTCCAGCGTGGTGTTGGGATCCAGGAGGGCGCTCTTCTTGCCCATGCCTGGCCCGTGGGCGTTCTGGGCGTCCGCCTTGCGGATGGCCGCCTGCATGGTCAGCTGAGGGAGCCAGTCCATGGAGGTCAGGCTGCTCTCCAGCTCGGACGTCATGGCGGTGGGGGAGGAGGGGCGGGGGAGGAGGGCGAAGGTGGCGGCGGCTGCGGCTGCTGTCGGCGTTCGGCGGCTACTCGTTGGGCGCTCGGAGCGGAGCGGGCCGGGCCGAGCGAACGGTGCGTGTTGACGACGTGGAGGGGCGGGTCGGTACCGGGGCGAAGCCTCCCTCCCTCAGCTCACATCAGCTCAGGACGCCTGCATGGCACTTCCCGCCGCTCAAATCTGGGGGAGAAAAAAAAAAGGGGGAGAAAAAAATGGGATGAGTCGACCAATCACCAAAATAAGAGCTCCAATAAACGACACGCGGTATAATGTCGTGGAGACGTGGAAAAATACATTGCACATTTTTCGAGAAGAGAACCGAGTCTTTCTTTGGAAAGCGCTGCCTATATGTTCGCTATGCATATCACAAGCCCACCACGGGGTTTTTTTCTGCCACTTGCTGCTCTCAAAGCTGACTCATAGCAGGGACTCCATCTGCACAGAGAGAGCGAGTGAGAGCGAGAGAGAGAGCGAGAGAGAGAGAGAGAGAGAGAGAAAGAGAGAGCGAGTGAGAGCGAGAGCGCGAGAGAGAGAGAGAGAGAGCGAGAGAGGGAGAGTATATGCCAGGCAATTGTTTTCACAACTGCCAGCCAAATGGGGGAACGGCTCAGGAGGAATTCCGACTCTCTTGAGGGTAGTAAACCCCTTCTCCTTTCCTCCCTGCCAGCGAGCTCGCCTGCCTCGCACACCTCCCCCCCCCCCCCCCAACCTCCCTCCAAACGGAGGCCCCTGCCACAAACAAGCGAGCCAGTGTCATTTTGCAAACTGTCCCCCAGCCGCGTGCGCGTCGGGGGCCGAGCTGGGCAGAGAGCTGCGAGTTCACAACAGCCAGCCTGTCTGTTCCTCTTGGCACACTGCCCTCCCGCTCTCAAAATAGAGGGGGAGAGTTGAATGGCCTGGAGTTACAAACATAGGTGAACATGAGCATCTGGGGAGGAGAGGGGGGAGGGGGGGAAAGGGGATTTGAAAAAAAAAGGAAAAAAAGGACTTAGCGCGATGACACTGCAATCTGCCAGAGTGAGAGGAGGGGGGGGGAGAAAAAGGCGGGAGAAGGAGAAATCCTCACTAAGATGTGGGATTTTTTTTCTTTCTCTCCTCTCTTGACTAAGCATGCTCACACAAGCGTGTTTTTGTGCGTGAGCATGTGTGACTCCGGCTCGGGCCGAGAATAAATACAGTCTTGACAGCACTCAGTAGGTCAAATTGCTGTATAGGGTTTAAAAATAGCGTTTGTTCACAGCACGGAAAAACACTCAATTTGACGCAATTTAACTCAACGGCTGTTTAAGAGCTTTGAAATGATGTCTGACATTTGAGCAGAAGGATTAATTTTTAAAGGTGTGTAGGTAGATTATGATGAGATATTTGATGAGCTAGTTTGCGCAGGATCTCCAGGGTCTGACACGTATCCATTTTTTTTTTTTTTTTACTTGAAGAAAAAGGGGAAGGCAGGGATGACAACGCTCACCATCAGCACAAAACGCAGAAGCGACGGCGAGGAATTCCCAAATTGGGCAAACGACGGGGCCGCAATTTGTCGCAAGAAGTTTGGTTTGAATTGATCTGCAACAGCGAGGGGTTAACCAGCGCCCAGCAGCCAATTCAATATCCTTTATCGGTGTAAACAGGAAGAGGCAGATAAGGCGTTTTTTCATAAATACAAAACAATCTAGTTGGGGCAATCATTAGCGCTGAAGATCCCTGATATTTAATCTTTTCATCTTTTTTTTCCCCGTCGCAAGACGCTGTTGTTTTGCAAAAGATAAATAGATAAATAAAAATACACATTTGTCCATTTCATTTCCTGCATTTAATTTTAAGTGATATTCCATCTGAGCTCCATATCCTCTGCTTCTCAAACCTCTTATGCATGGTCATCCAGGATTTATAAGAGTAACTCATTTTTTAAGAAGGTAGGAATAAATAAATAATAAAAAAAAACACCTTGTCTTTTTAACTTTGACAAATTTGGTACTGCTCATTCTGGCACTGGCGAGGCCTGTTAAATTAAATATATGTATAAATAAATTGGGCAAAAGTCAAGCAAGTTGCTGATAATTTGCATTCATTCAGCAAGATGTTCGATGCGGCTCGATGTTGTGAAGAAGAGCTGAGTGATCATTTTGTCCATTAGCGTGCAAACTGAATTCACACAGCAGGCACGATGCAGAGTTTTTCTTTCACCTATTTTTTTTTCCATGGCTCTCTATGAGTCCCCTTTACACTCGAAGGAGTTGAGCCGCTCCGTTCATCATTTGTGACGATACACCGTAAAACTCAAACTGAAACTGGCATCATACAGATGCAATGAGATGTGCTGATTACTAAACATCGGTAAAGGCCCTGGAAAAACCCACATCTGACATTTGTCACTAAGGGCTGAATGTTATGTTCAGCCGATAAAGGTTTAAGTGGCACACCTACGTCTCATCAACTTGCACAATGCAAAAGCACTTGTTAAAAATTGCGTAAATTTTTTTTTAGCACAGAAGAGAAGACAAGAGTGTTACATTTTCTGGGGCCAAAGTTGGTGTTCAAGTTACCGTTACATTTTGGTTACGTTTCCTTTTAGAGAGAAGTGCACAAAATGTATAAAGAGAATTGTGATCTCAGCTCTATAACCAGAATTATCCAGAATTGTGTAGCCCGACATATCGCCACTGACACCTCCACACAGACTGTGGCGCGGAGCTGAAAGTAAGCAGGCCAACAAAATCAAATGGGTAATGCTGCGGTATGTCATTGGGAAACATGTTCTCACCACTGTACCAACTGTGCACCAAAAAAATTCACAAGGTCCAACAATGCAAATATATATATATATATATATATATATTAATATATATATATATATATATATATATATATATATATATATGTACAATCTGACAACAACGAAGCAAATCTAAAAAGGAAATGATGACAAATAAGATTGGGGAATTGGGGAATTGGGGAAGAGCAACATCTGAGGCAACTGAGAACGTCATTGACGTCAAGCCTTCACTCAACCTACCCCCAACACAAGCTAGTTTCCAGAGAGTAAGCCGAGTCGGAAGGCAGAGGTGGCAACTCCTCTGGTCCGGGCCGCAGCCGAGTTCTGCTGCCAGACTGAACCTGTTTACGTTTCCGGCAGTGGAGAAGCAACAAACGAGAGCTTTGTTACGGTCCCGTAAAACTTCCATCGCTCCCTCTAACGCTTTCTTTGTTTGCCAACTGACAGGTTCAGTCTACGACTGTTTGCCACAGACGACGTGCTGCTCGGTCGGGGAGAATTCCACATCGCCGACTAGTCGAGGCAGCCCGTAGCGGCAACCTCGGCGGTGCGCTGCGGCGCGGCGGGGGAGACGGACGAGCTGAGCAGACGTGTTGACTGACGACTGACAGGTGAGTCAGCCTATGGCGGAGTGCGATGTCTCCGCGCGCAAAAGACAAACAAATCTCAGAGAACCCGTCCCCACCCAGTAACTGAAACACTGTTGACTCACACGCTTCTAATGACAGTAATTTTCTTCTTTGAAAACCGCAGCCTATTAAAAAAAAAAAAAAGATTAAAAAGAAATCTGGCAAAAATGAAGCATCTGTGAAACAAATCCAAATATTCTCGAAATTTTCCAAGTCCGCACACGGCACGAACTCGCCTGATCGGACCAGTAGGATCCCATGAACTCCGAACTTCAGCCGCTGCTGCCTTGAAAATGTTCACCCCTGTTTCGTGGAGTGACTAAACAAACTAGGTCCCCGCTGCAGTGATAATAATAAAATAATTTAGAACACCTTACAAATTGGCTGCTTGGCTGCACGTGCCCTTAAGCTTTAATTCACGGCCGTTCCGTTACAAATGTTTTTATTCATGCAGACGGTGCCTCTCTCTGTTCATTCGACAATCTGTATAAATTGGGTCCCCCAAGACCAGGAAGTAGACAGACCCTTCTGGTTGCCAGGAGAGGTGAGCCGCGAGGAACGAGCCTTGGATTTTTTATTTTATTTTTATACTTAAAAAAAAAGAAAAAGGTGCCCTCCCCACTACGCAGAGACAAATACCATTTGACCCTCCGCGCTAATGATCCAGCTGCTATATAATCTGCCAAGCCAAGTCAGTGTCCTAATTAGAGAACCCTGGGCTGCAGCAGGAATGATGAGGCGCAACACGAGCGGAGCGGGCGAGCAGGGGGGCCTCCTGCTGTACTTCATTACCCCGGGACAGTCAGGGTAGGGACAAGCCCCGGCCTGCTGCCATGTCAGGGAGAAGTGGTCCAGTATGTTCACCAACAGGTCCGGGGGTAGCGGAAGTACGGCGGGCGACGGCGAATGTAGGAGTAACCGCTGGAGAAAACGAAGCGGAGATGAAAAGTGCCGGCAGCGGCGGGTCGTCAGGGCCATCCAGGCCATCTCTGCTGGCCTGAATATACTGAGAAAAGTACATTTTACTGCAAGTATGATCATAAAGTTCTTCTCCATAGTTGTTATTTTCCCATCACACTACATCCACTTGGTTGCTTTGCTTCCATTGTTGTGTATTATGGTGGCGTTCTTATTAGAGATGCAAATTATTGATTCATTCATTAATCGGTAGTTGATTGACCTTAGTGATCGCTTAACGATTTAATTAACGGCAATTTTTCCTGAGAACCTAAATTTCACAATGAAAAATGTGTAAGGAACACATGATTTAACACATAAATAATGTTGATGGTCTAATGTGACCCATTTTTACATTAGAGAACAGTGAAAACACCCTAAACATTTATCCTCTGACTTTAAGTTGACTTCTCATGGGTCACATTTCAAAAAAAAAAAAGTAATTTGTTCGAAGTACATTATGACCATCACAGTATCTACAGGTGAATTGTTCTTTCCTGCCACTATACTGTTATAATGACATGAAAGCTACCCGTTGTTCCAATAAAAAATGTTCAATTAATCACGACTAATTTTATTTAATCGATTAAATTCTTAATCGACAATTATTCAATAATCGATTAATTGTTAACATCCCTAGTTCTTATCCAATCATATTTCAGCTAGTTTGTGTTGCCAGGTTCAATCAAATCTGCCTGAGGCCAGCAGAATGGACATTGCAGGCTCCTGTGCGCTGTAAGTTAGCTGCGATAGCCAAACAGATACTGAATATGTGATGGGAAGACCAGCTAGCTGGTTTTACGCCAAACTTCACACGTACGTGTCCTGTGATTGAATGAGCACCAAGAGCCTCTAAGACTGAACTCAACCTGGAGTTCCGGTTGCCACCACGAAGAACTCACAACGGCTGAAGGTTTAGTCGCCCAATCATCTGCAATTTATAATGTAAACAACATGGCGCATTGGCGCAGCAGCTGCACCATGATGTTTAATTGTTTAATAATTGAATAGATTGTGTCGTTATCGTCTTGTTGGCGTCAATGCACAGTTTATTGGACAAGTTTGGAGAAGAGTTCAAGCTCACTGTGTTTTGTAGCGGACTTATTAAAACTTTGTTGAGGAATCTCCTAAAAATTGCCTTTTATCTATAAGTCAGTATCAGTGGCCCTGGTGTTACTTAGTCTCAATCATAATTTAAAATGCTCCGGAAACAAAGTGTTGCTCCACTCGGTCGCCCATATGAAGCTGACGTAATGCGTAAGTGCGATTCTTGATGGATTCTCGAGCCGTGGTGTCATATTGAGGGCAGTATGAGGTGTATTAATATAGGGCGGACTAAGCATGACGTCACTGATGGCCTGGGCGTGAAATGCACGGCGACTCTAGTGGAGAGGGGAGGAGGGTCCGGACGGCAGGCGTCTGTCGGGTCTGTGATTATCTGCTCGGAGAAAAGAGCACAGCGAGACGACACGCAACGCCACTCAGATCTAGACGAGGAAAAATGGACCTCGGTGCCTGTCACAGCGGAAAATAACCAAACGTCCTCTGGATTCCAATTTGTCTTAATAACGGAGGAGACAGAGATGAGTTTTTTTTTTATTATTTTATTAAACGCTGGTGGCCCGTTTTCTTCCCCGTTTAAAACCCCCACATTTCCCTCTCCTGCAGGGGTAAATAGAAAACTTAGTTCAGAATAGGAAGTATTTGGAGCAGCTTTACTCGCCAGGTTCTTGCCAAGGACGTCATAAATGTTCCCGCCGTCGTATTTTCTTTTCTCGATCAAACAGACAGCGCAAGGGTTTTTTTTTTCCCTTCTTCTTCTTCTTCTTCTCCTTGAAATCGCATGCACCCGACCCTTCGCTCTTGAAGAATCCCCGAGGCGGCTGCAAGCAGAGAGACGGCGGGGGGATTGCTTAAAAACAGCCCGGCAGATTGCGTCGATGCCAAGCACAGGAAGTCGGCGACTGCGTCACGACACCGGCGCGCTGTTCCCCATCTCCGGCCGTTGCGAAATGAGTGTCTGCCTTGAAAAACTTCACGGAGCGCAATGACTGGTCCGCCGCCGCCGCTGTCGCCAACATTACCACCACGGCGCGTGTGGGGAGAGTTTCAACATCTTCGCTATTTTAACACAATGACAAAGACTTGCCCTTGAAACTGAAATGATTCAATTTAGTTTTGCACGCCACCCTTCTACACACCGGCGCTGTTAAGAGATAGTGATGACGTTCGGCCCTCGGTACAATCCCAGCGTGCTCACGCTGCAAAGATTGGCAGGTACTGCGCTTGCCAGCCGGAGAGAAAGAGAGAGCGAGAGAGAGCGGCGCCGACGCTGTGAGTCAAGGGGGGGAAAGCACCGCAGACCTCCAGAGTAGCAATGAATATCACAACCTTATGATCTACTCCGAGGATGACATGTCTGCCCAGTTTTCCAGTTACGCCATTAAAAATACCAAAGGTCACAGCCAACAGGATTTTACTGAACCATGAAGAAAGAAATGGCTTTGGAAAAAATAAATAAATAAAAAAAATTGGCGGCTTAGAACACGCTCGAAGTCATGCGGCACGTGACCGTCCGCTTAATCTCTTTATTGCACCTTAATGTAGACGTTCAGGGAATTACTGCTCAGAGGAAATCAGAATGCGCACCTTTCCTGAGAAGGGCGCATTTTGCAAGCTCAAGATGCTGTTTCACCATGACAATTGAAACACAAAAATAAGGTAATAAAAATATAGACTATTTCAAATGCTGACCACATAGGGATCAAGCACACCACCTGTACCCAACCTCATTAGGTATTCTGTACCTAATGTCTCCGAAGCACCTTGATCTTGGTCTTATTTTCTATAAAACGCTCAAGAAAGGTTTCATTTATCGTGATTCACATTCGACACCTGAGTTTTTATTAAAATGTCCCCAACCCATCGATGGGTTCTCAAATTAACTGAAAATGAAAAACCCCTGTCACTTATACATGTTAAAATAAAATGAAATGATAATAATAATAATAATAATAATAATAATAATAATAATAATAATAATAATAATAATAACAACAATCTAAAACTAAAAAAGAGGATTAAAAAATAGATTTCTCCCATATGCTGTCATACTCTACATAACCTTAATCATGTCAACCTTAATCAACCGGACCAACTAACGCTGAGGTGTTATGACTGTGAGAGAAATTGTACAATTAATAGGGCAAGGCATCATTAAGCAAACCATAGCGACCGAGTGACTGAGGCTACGTGCTGAGAAGGAAGGAAAAGCCAAAAAGAAAAAAAAGAAAAAAAAAGGTGACTGAAATTGGTTCTTACGCTTTCAACATCTGCGCTTTCAATCAAAAGAAAAGCGCATGAATCAAGAATGAAGTTGTGGCACGGAGCAGCCCCCGTGGGGAGCAGCATTTAAAGGCATGACAAGATACCTCACAGGAAGTGTTAGTCTGGGACTATATGCCTAAACTAAAGCAGCGAGCATGCACACCAAGTGTTCTTATTTTTTCTTAGCAGCCATTTCTGTTGAATAATTCAAGCTCAGGAGCAAGCTGACTTAATTAATTGGCGGTACTGTGGTTGACTAATCAAATGCATATCATTTCACCTGCAAGCTTGGAGTGTATAGAGCAACCCCTGTTATAAGAGTATAGCCACATGAATGCAAAGTCAGAGAGGCAAAATCAAATGCAGTGCTGCACTTTCGCATGAAAATTGATTCCCCCCCCCCCCCCTTTTTTTTTTTGACAGACAAAATAATCAGTGTTTGTCATTGGTGTGAGTGTGTCAACATGTTGGACTTGATATGGTTTTACAACCCCGGTCGTATTTAGCTTTTTATG
Source organism: Nelusetta ayraudi (assembly GCF_046127955.1). Taxonomy (NCBI): domain Eukaryota; kingdom Metazoa; phylum Chordata; class Actinopteri; order Tetraodontiformes; family Monacanthidae; genus Nelusetta; species Nelusetta ayraudi. The sequence continues at coordinate 10,811,000 of NW_027466067.1, read as the reverse complement.
TCGGCCTGACACTGTTCAACCTTAAAGGGTGAAGACAAAAAAAGGCTGTTTTATGCTGTGCCATGTCTACCCCAGCAACCATCGATGACTGGACAAAGGTTGGACACCTCAAGCTGTGACACAGCATGTACGTGGACTCTTCAGGTGGTCACAATGCTGATAAATGGAAGGACTAAAGGTTTCACTCGCAAGTGAATAAGACCAAATAGCACATATGAAACCCAGTGACACAAATTTAAAAAAAAAAGAAAGAACTCAGGCTCTGAGTTCTAGTCTGAGCTCTAGTGTAACCGTCGGTGATAAGGGTAAAGGTCCACCTTAAGGTAGTAGAATCATTCTCAGTTGCAAACCGGAAAACCGTGTGAGCAAATTCTCCCTCACAGTTGTGGTAGTCTATTTGCATACATCCTGGAAGTGTGCCCAACTCGAACGTAAGGGACTTGAAAGAATATTAGAGCAAAAATAATTTAGGATATCTTGGTTTAAAAATTATGAGTTATTGAATAAGGCCAAATGTTGACACTGCGGTAAAATCGAGGGGCAAGAAAGTGCATCACAAGCAAACCCCCTGAATCCCTCCTGCCTACTGTAGAAAGCAGCTTCATTCAACTCAGCCTGCTCTTTCTGCTTATGTTTATGCTAATGTGTGCATTTTCATATCTACTTTGTGCCAAATGTTGCCTTTAAGATCTAACAAATATTATACGAGGGACTATAAAGTCTCCTTAAATGTTTTCAAGACTTGCAATTACTGCAATTACTATTAGAAGATTCATTGATTATTACCCCATTAGGCCTTTTGTAATATATTTAGAAAAAAGGAGCATATTTTCTTACCGCACAGTGACATGATTAGAACCATATCCTGCAGTTGCATCTGATCTCGATCTCACTCAATTGGTACATTAAGCTCCGTCAGGCAGGTAGCCTACTTGTTTCTACCCAGAACACCTGACTGCCTACCAAGAACTACTTCCCTTCAAATGCCCTTGCATTACCATCACTTCCTCTCTGAGAAAGTGAGTTCAAACACGCACGCACGCACACACACACACACACACACACACACACACACACACACACACACACACACACACACACACACACACACACACACACACACACACACACACACACACACACACACACACAGTCCAACTTGCAGAGGCATAGACTTGAGAGTACAGTAGGGAGCCAAAGCAGCACTCTCCAGCACTTGTCTTCAGTTTCCCTTGCTTAATCCCTTGTTACTGCAGCTATGCATCCATCACAGAGAGGGGGACTCTTGGACTCTCAACATACTTAGTCACACTGACGCGCACAAGCAAACTGATGGGTTTGCCGCCATGTGCCACCTGAGAGCTGACGGTGAAGAGCGCCTGGTAGAAAACAATGCCAGAGGGATTCAAAGAGACCACAATAAATATTTACACCGCTGTTAAATGTTTTCCAGATTTTGGAATGTGTGAAGACGAAGAGAGAAGGAGAAGGAGGGGGAGCTTACACGAATCCTCCTGTAGTACACTGGTAACTTGGCAAAAGCGAGCTCCCACTGTTACGCCTGAAGATTCGTCTCATGCGCTCACGACGACGACCGCAACAACAACAACAGCGGTGACGTAACCTGGTAACGAGCCTTTGGCGTCGGCGCTCTCCACCGAAACCTGGGTCGAACCTCCCGTATCAACAGCCTCAGATCCAGTGTGGGAGAGACCTTTGTTTTCCTAGTGACTGTTGAGTGGGCACGCAGGCAGGGGCGGGAACCGCTCACCTGCCTCTCTGTCAAAGGGAGACTTCTCACACTTTCCTGCCCCAGAGGCAAATGGATTAGCGGGGAGTTATTTTTGAGAAGTCTTGAACTGAAATAGCAGCGCGGCCCGGCATTGTAATTGCTAAGCAGGCAAAACAATCACGGGGCAAAAGGAACGCGAGCCTCGCCTCGATCTACAGGGAGGGGAGAAAAAAAATGTAACGGCAGTGCCCACACAACAGCCCTTAATGACTTTCTTGCTCTAATTGAAGGTTTAATGCGTGAGCTTCGACCAGGGGTCACCGGCCTCTTTCAACCTGACAGTTACTTCATGGGTTCTGACCGAGTCAAATGAAGGGCAGCCAGCTTGCTACACTCTCCTGAAATAACACGTTTTCTCAGTGAACCCTGAGTTACATATTATTGTTCGTGATACTGATCTATGTGAAGAAACTGATCATGTAAATGCGTTCTCAATAATTTCCAACAATGACGAAACAGGGTTTGGTAAAAATTGAATTTTAGATGCAGCTTTAACGCATTGTGCTATTTTTAGAACGGCTACTAATGTGGTCCTTGGGGCGGGCGACCTGGTACAGTGTTGGTGACCCCTGGCTTAGACAAGCATCTGGAACAAACCCGTCGATTATTCTTTCACCAGACCAGCAGCGGTTCTGAGCCAAGTCACAACCGAGCCCTCCTGCTCCAAACAGAATTACGACGCCGATACAGTTAAATCCACGTTTTAGTCTTTTTCGTGTGGTTGGTGCTTGTTTTCAAGATCCAGGCAAGCAGCCATTGAAAATTTCCCTGCCCCCCTTTTCTCAAAGCAAAAAAAGAAAAGAAAAGGTATACGTGTTCTTTGTGCTCCACGGCTCACTCAATCCCACTTCGCCTGCGGTTCGACAAATCAAGTCCATAATTATTCTGCCAATCAATCTGGAGTGCAACTGTGGCTGTGGGGCAGTCAAACACGAACCCGTGTCAACAAAGCAAAGCTAAACATTTAAACCTTCAAACCACAAAATGCCAAGCAAGACACCTCTGTCTCAACAGGCTGTGTCAAACAAATGAAGAGCCCCCCTGAAAGATGTTAAGGGGAAGAATAACAAAAAAAAAACAGAGGTGCTGAAAGCGTCGTCTAGAATGACCTGGAGATGAAGGAGCAGTAGAAGAACAGGGAGTTGGTGCGGGATCAACTGAAGAACCCCTGACCGGTGAGACCACCGAGTGGAGACAGTCCAAGGTAGGCTTTGAGGAGAACTCTAGAATAATATCAGGAAACTAGTCGTACTTCTGCGCAGGAAACGCTTTCAGTACGTTTCATTGACACAATAGAGTTTCGTTTCGTAGCGGCCTTTTCCCGTCGTTGGCAGGGAATCAAAAAACTTCCTGGCCCAGTATGGTGAACAGTCGTGGTTCAAAATGTCTAGTAGTGGTTCATAAAGCAGTGGCGTCGCATTTGAATGAAGCAAAGCCAAGTATAAGATCTTCATTGCGCTGCTTGATCACCAGGCCACCTCAAAACGTGTCCAACACTGCGTCAATTAAAACGACCCTTTGCCATGAATCAGAGCTCGAGCCACGAGGGCTTTGCTTCGTGTCCTCAACAGCTTGCCTGGGAGGTGGCCTTTGTTTCCGAGATGGAGGGTGCACCCTGCCACCGGCCATGCAAACCTAATAACACCGGTCCCATTGCCTGAGGGCCCACATTAAAACACTCCCTGTGGGAGCCTGACTCCGTTTCAGCCTGGCAGCCACTAGGATGCTGTTTCTGAATCACAAATAGACCACTTAGGGCACTGGAGGGCCAAACGTTTTGGTGGCAATCTTGGGGGTTCTGGCCTTATTTGCACCCACTGGATTATGTTCAACATCAGCCGTGTTGAATTGAGTCGGTCTCTGAAGCTGCCAAGTGGTATAAATTGATTGTAAAGCTGGAGATATTTAGGCGGAAGCTGTCTGCAACAAACAATGAATTGATTAACAACTGAGAAACCAATCGTGTAAAGACATGATTGATCTTATTAGGAATGCCCGATATATATCGGACCGACATCAGGAATTATGACGTCATACCGATTAATCCGATATTATTAAAAATAGCTCCAATATAATAGTTCCGGTCAAGAACTATTGACTGTATTTTGCCAGTGTTGTGCTGTAATTGGGTAAGGGTGAGAAAATCAAGCACTCCCTTTCTCCTGCATGTGCCATATATGGTCTGACGGAGTGTCTCAATACCTTCTCAGGTGGTACGCTGTCTAAAAAGTTTGAGAACCATTGGGTTAGGGCGAGCAAATCAAGCGCTCCCTCTCTCTATGGACGTCCTACTTGTGCAATAAACGGTCTGACGCTAACTTACCCCATGTATGTGACCGATTATGATATTTCGCGCGCTATTGGCCGCAAATGTTCGGCAAACATTTCTCGCGGGGGAAAAAACAGTTAAGAGTTTCAACACCACAAACCTCATTAGCCACATAAAAAAAATCAGACGGGGTTTTGTTTTTATGCCATTAGCTCGAGTCATATCTGTCAGAGCCCACACTTCACCTGAGCCAGTGTCCGCTAGAATACTGGAGGAGCAACCAGTCCCATTTCAAGTGCCTGGCGCAGCTTGCTCGTAAATATCTGTCTGCGCCATGCACCAGTGTCGAGAGCGAACGTCTGTTTTCAGCTGCTGGACACGCGATGGACGAGTCCAGAAACCGACTTTCATGCGAGAAGGCAGAGATGCTGCTCTTTGCTAAAAAAAAAAAATATCCACCCAGAATTAACAGTAGAAGAATAGTTGACTCCAAGTTTAAAATGCACACACACTCACTTTTTGTGTGATTCGTTGTTTTTTTTTGTAGTTTTTTTTTTTTTTTAATTGAGAACAGTTTATACCTCAGACGGATGTTGCCTCAGTTTCTGTTTACATAGACGTACATGTCTAAGCAATATATTTTTTATTTATATTAAAGTGCACGTTTCAATTTTTGTTTCTGAAGTGAGTTAAGTGTCAGTTGTACATTTCTATTGTATTTTTGTTTTGATAAAGAATACAATGCACCTTTTCAGTTTGGAGCACTTTTTAGTGCATTTTTACAGATTATTTTGTATTGTTGAAGGCTACAATGCACCTTGTTAAGTTTGCAGTACTTGTTAGTGTACTTTATAAATTCCTTTGCAGAGTGGTTGGGGACTCCTAGAGGCCTTTTTTTTTAAATTTCATATTAGACATTTAATTCTAGTGTTCACCCTTTTGCACATGCCATTTTTTTGTTTACCATGGAAATAAATATGTACATTTCTGATAACAGAACTGTTCTTTGTCACTTGACATTTGATTGGGACAAATCTACAGGTAAAAATTTGTTAACCCCTTTTTTTTTTTTCTTCCTTTTGTGCAGAAACTACATGTAAATTTAAATGTAAAAATGAATATACAAATATCGGTTATCTGTATCGGTATCGGTCTTGAAAGGCAGGAACATATCGGTATCGGCTTGAAAAAACACATATCGTGCATCCCTAGATCTTATTGTATTTATCAAATCAAAGCAGAACTGATGTGGCAAGTGGTCAATGTGTCCACGTCATCTCTGTCGAAAAACATCCCCGTTTAGGCCACAACTTACAGTCCAATGAGGACATACACGATATGTATGGGACTCAATATTTATGTCAAAGAATTGAATGCCATGCATGCTCTAGAAGAGCAACTCAAAGTAGGACAGAGGTCCTGAATGAAGCCGTAGTTTTGCTGTGGATTTCTAAAGCTCGGAAAGAAAAGAAAGAAAAAGCATTTAGCTTAGCATTTAAAATGTATTTAACCTCATCCCGCTACATGCTATTCGAATAAAAGGTTGGAAATATACTTGCTTTTCAATATTATGTTACTGAGTGAATGACCACTGTGTTGGGCTTGTGTTCCTGCATTCCTTTTGGTGCACCAGCAGTGCAAGTCATCAGATGCTAACACTGTATCAAAAAGGAATATGCAAAAATAATGGGGAGAGGACAAAGACAGTAGTCGGTGGTCATGTCATACTGACTTTTTTCCTGCTCATTCATGCTTTACCGCTGACCAACCACAAGGATCATGACTGGGCTACTCACACAGAAGAAGTGCGTAGTGCGTCTCGATCGACTCGCGGGGGTGTGAGCCGATCAGTTATGATGTCTGGGGGTCACAGAGCAGCAAACTAGGGAGTTTCTTATATCTCACTTAAAATATCAAATTTCATCTATTCTTCTTGGTTATTAATTGCCGGTCAAAAAGGAAAAAAAAAATCTATATTAAATAGTACTTTCTGTTGTGACCACTGTCTATTTTGGCCACTACCCTGCAAAAACAACTGGCAAGTGATCTGTTCTAAGGACGGTGCAGCCAAGGCAGGAAAAATAATAAAAGCCCAAGCCCACTGTCTTCAAACAGAGGGGAAACGTTTAAAAAATAATCATGTTTGTGGCTAGAACATATTCAGTGGTCAACCGCTCACCGTTGTCAACAGCTCACTGTGTGTGATGCGATCCAAATTTTAATCAGCAGTCTAATCTGACAGAACCTATCACCACATGTCCAACCAGGTCTGCATTTACAACTGGGGGGGTTCCTGATCATCTCCCTGGATCTTTCAAAGTGCCTGGTTTTGAGTGGTGTAGTACTGTTACTGCGGCCTGGACCCAGAGTCCAGACTCTTACGTTGTGCTGTGAAACTAGAATTTCTTAAAGCAGTTGTCCAATGTGCACCGGGAGGCCGAAGAAATTGAGATTTTTCTTTGTTTCATATCACATTGTGTTGTGTTATTTTAGTCACCACGCTGAAGACATTCCAGGTAAAACAAACAACAACAAGTCAATGAGGCAAGATTTGAGTGGTCCATTTAATCTTTAGTGTTCTCTTAGGAGGAGAAAAAAAAACCCTCTCCTGGTGGGATCAATCAAGGCAGAGGCCACTAGGGGCAGTAGGCGGAGCCTCTGACCTGGACTTTTCTTTCCCCAGTGAGCACAGCATTAACATCAAACTAGGTTTTTCAAGTCGATATATATTTTTTTTCATTGTATATTCAATGCACACGCTGCCATTCTGTGGCGGAACCCGCACCGAAAGACTTCACCCACACGTCTGGGCACAGAAAGTACATTTTCCACACAAGCCATTGAGGACGCAACAGTGCGTATGCGCACGCTACTGCTGACACAAGTCTACTGCTGAGGCTCTCGAGGAAATGACGGCGAATTATGCTAAACAATCAGCATTGCTGAGGGGCAGCCACCTGCCAAAAAAATCCCTTTAACTTTTCCCCCGAGAGGCGACATGGAGCGTGCTGGAAGTTGCACAACAGACTCGTGCCGAGCATGAAACCGGATTAGAATCACAGGTTAATAGTTTTGTTTCTCCCGGTTCCCCGTCTCTGCACCGCTCCGTGTCAGATTTTTTTGACCTTCACACTCAATCACCGTCGAGCACTTCACATGCCGGGCACACACAACAACAACAACAACAACAACAACACTCGACACGAGCAAGCAAACAAAGTTGAACACGGCCTGCCTGACCCATCGATTAGCTCAAACTGCATCACGTCGTCTGAAAAGTCGGCGGCACACTGGAGGTTTTACTGATGAAACCGGGCAGAGCAGCGCCTGCAGACGGCGGAATGACAGCGCAACAATCGGCAGTTGAATATAACCAGCAGTCCCTTGCATCACCAGGAATCGTCTGTGTTTATATCAGCTAATAAATTCCTTGGGAATCCTCCAGATGACTTTCACAGTAATTTGGACACACGGTGGCTTTTATCTTCCACTGTGAAAGGAAAGAGCACAAGGAAACGGGAGCCTTTTTGCTCCTCTCACATTTTGCGTCTAGTTGACGACAGCTTGTTTTCGCCGCCGACAGCCGGCTATAGGTGTCTTTATCCTCGCACGCTGCGGATCGTTTGATTAATTGATTTGGTTCCCTGGAGACAATGTTACTATTTTTCTAGGCGTGGACCAAAAAGGGAGCAAATCAGTCACTCTTGGCTTGAGCTTTGCAGAGAAAATACCTTCTGGCAAAAAAAGAGAGAATTCGTGCGTGTGTGGTTAACGCCTAACAAGCGTCACAACAGGTCATCACAAAAAACGTGAGGATTTACTGCGATAGACAGGCGAGTGAGGCCTCCAGTCAAAGGCTTTGGACTTTTACTACTTAACTCATTGTGAGGATAAAAATACACAGTGCTTTGCCTCAGGTGCATGGGAAGGAAGGCTTTTGAGGCAAATAATTGACTGGCTATTAGCAAGATCTGAGCACAGGTCGCAACACGCGGCATTCTGAGTAACTAAGACGGCTAGGATATAAATAGACACAGTGAGAACCAAGATACAACAAAACTTGTCTCACTTCTCTCACCATTGGAGAGTTGTTTGAAAGCCATTGACAGTTTTTTTCTTAATGCTGAAAAAAATAAAGCAATGGCGACCACACATTCGGCTCTGCGGTTCACGGAAAGCAGATCGCCAACTTATGCGCAACAGATTTTTACGGTAATACTTTCCCTTCTTGCACGATTTCAAAATAAGCCTGTCAAGTTAATGTGACAAACTGCTGTTGTTACAATACAGACCTTTTCAAGCAAACGAACAAGCAAATAAAAACCCCTGCAAAGCACACCAGCGCCCCCGAATATCCTATAAGTGTGAAGAAGCATCAAAGTGAAGGTGTCGCCAAGAAAGCAGCAAGGAGCAGAAGACTGTAATGCAGTGCGATTGTGAAAGTGCCTGTGGCGTTTCCGAAGGGGAACATTAATTTCAGAGAAAGACACTGTGTGGGCAGCTGACATTTCACTCTGCTCTCTACCACAATATTGGCTATAATGGGTCAACAACTTGCTCCGGGCATGTGAAACACTTTGGTGTTTCATCAATGATAATGTCAGTCATACGCAAACGATATCAGATTTAAAAGACAAAGAAAAAACAAAAAAAAACTGTGGGATTTTTCAGTTCTTGAGAGTGCTGGCAAAGTGTCACCTTCAGTTTTCGAAACCCAGCAGGTTCGATCTGAGAGACAGAAGGTGTTAAATAGCCAATTGCAGATTGATCTTGAGGCCTCTTAATTGTTCACCCACAAAGTATGAAGTCATTTGCCTTGTTCTGTGAGCTAGAAAAAGGGCCCATATAATACAAAGTTTGTGTCTAATCGTTAGGCACTGTTCCATAAAGGCTCATTGGACATAAAGGAAACCACCATTGTAGCCCCCAAGACAAGCTATACTGCAGGTCTCATTGTAACCTTGCATCAATATTACAGAGCTCATCAAAAGTCTTAAGAGCTTTACATTAATGGATGCAGACAGAAGCCAAACCACTTCAGTGCCGACTGGGGATTCAATTCTTTATTAATAAAATCACATTATCCTCGCTGTTGGACGGCCCTGCGCAGTCTGAAGAGGTCAACTGTGGATGGAGGAAATACTCCTGAAAATCGAAGGCCAATGCACTGCAGGTTCCCAATTATATAACAATATTAGTTACATGTGATGGGGTGTTATTGATAAATAAATAAATTCAAACGGTTGGAGAATTACGGAAGCGCATTGCTGCCACCCTAGAAAAAAACAAACACATTTATCACATTTGTACGTGATAATTTTCACGTTATAACGTGAAACTATCACGTTGTTTTGTGATAATTTTCACGTTATAATGTGATACTGAGCCCTTCTTTATCTTGTGTGGCAGTGAAGTACAGAAGCGCATCAACTTGAGTTGATTGAAAAGGAACCCACGATAGGGCGGCAATTCAAATTTTTTGGGGGGGTTTGCGATAATTTTCACGTATAAACGTGATAATTTCACGTTATAACGTAATACTGAGACTTTTTTTTCTAGGGTGGCAGCAACACGCTTCCATAGAGGATATTTTTCATGAGGTGATATCCTGCAAATCTTGCTGTACTTCTAGCTAATACATTTTTTGACCAATTTCACAAACAACAAACAGCTCATTTCTATCGTATTTCAAGCTAGGGAGGATTGTGAAGTTACAGCGTCGCCGGTGTGTGATTTGCACCTTTGCCCATACAAAGCAACAACAACGCTAAAGCCTCATTACGCGTGCTAACGGTGACAATGATGATGTTCAGCATTATTTTTCCTTCTTTCCATTCATGCCACACTGCTGGTGTAAAAGTTGAGGCTAATTAACATGGACCCTTTCAGTTCTGTAAGCATGATGTTTGCAGCAGTGAAGGACAGAAAAACAGCTCCAGCATCCTAATGAATGCCGAGAGAGAAAGGATTCCCATCGCTTTCAGCTCTGCTGACATAACCCTATTTAAAACCACATCAATTCTTGTGCTCCGCTATCTGGAAGGGGTTGTCGGCAGTCTCACCTTTTTCCCTCCACCTTCCTTTCCTCCACTTAAAATTCCAGAGTTTGCCCCCACCCCACCCCCCTCCCTCACTACCACCACCACCACCACCACCACCACCACCTCCACGCAGACTGTGCTCATTACAGCGGATTTGCATGTCTGCTCCGCAGCAGTACGAGCGGAGATGAAACAGAACTCCCAGTGGCTGCCTCTGCACAGCTTCCCCTCATCTGACAGAAAGAGCTCCACCTTGGGCCCCAGACACCACCGGCAAACAAATGCAGGCGTCTTAAACAGACCGGTAGTCAATAAAATATCAGCATGTTGCTGAAAAGATCGGCACATCAAGCCTGTTAGGCTGTTTTTTAAGCACGGCGCCAGTTATCTTTTTCTTTCCGAAGGATGAAGAATGACAAGCACGTTGCAAACGGACTTGCATTCACACACACTTTTTCTTTTTAATCTGTACTTCTAAGGATGCTTTGAGGACCTCCTCCTCCTTAAGTTTAAAATATTAAGATCTAAGACTTCAGCCCCTTCATCCACCAAGTTCTATCCTCAGTGATCTGATCACAAGAGGGAAGCCTTAATTACATGTGGAAACACGCCCAAGATGCATTGAGGATGTAATTGAGATCGAATCTCTCCAACCGCATTCAGAGGTGGTCTGAGCTGGATGTGGCCACAACCGTTTAGCAGCGGAGGCAGCATTCCACGCTGGGACACACTGAAGGGCTGCCTACACCATACTGACGTCTCCTCAGCAAGCAGCACAACCTTTTTTTTCATGCAGGTAAAAACATCACAACAGAGAGAGGGAAGATTTTTTTTTTTTATTTTAATTACTGCACAAATTGTTTTATACTACACCGGACCACTTTTAGAGATTTTTTTAATAGGGCTTATTTTATTTTATTTTATTCTCAGCTCCTGCTCTCATTTCACTATTATATTGGGAAAACTGCCTCGAGGCAAACTAATAACACGGCGCAGGTCTGTGCATAATATAGAATTATAAAAATGCGTAAAATGCTCAAAGGTGAAGTGCATTGCTGCCTCTTGCAGGTATGAACAAAAACAATAAAGAATTCTCCTGAACAGGCGGGAATGTCCGACGTGAATCTGCACAGTGGGGGAGGGGCACTCCTGACTGGCGGTCACTGGAGTGGCACGTGGGGATTCATGTCCGTGCCAGGTGGAAGCGCACGTGTACAGAGCGGCCCGCTTGCCATCGGATCGTTCGACGCGTCACGAAATATCGTCGACCCCTGAGGAAAGTCGGTACATTCGATTTCTGCCATGCAAGTGCCATGAGTGAAACAGCGACTGCAACTGCAAAAATTAACCAATGAGCATGAATAGCGTGCAGGCTTCTGGTCAGGAATGACTGGTCTAAATGTCAAATGCTTGACAAATGAGAGTGCAAAGCCACTAAAAGGGGGGTGAAAAAAAGAAAAAGCATTTCATTTTTGCTCTGTTCAAAGTAGGTGGTTTTTAATTTTTTTTTTTCTTTTTTTTTTTTCTTGGATGACTCCTTGGGTGAAAGTGGTGCAACATGAGGCATGAGTCACTGAAAGAAAGGGGAAGGAGAACTATTGTACACACATGCTCCAGTGTGAGGGCAGGCCGCACATTGGTTTAGAAGCACAAATCCACAAATGATTGTTTTGGGGGAAAAAATGAACATCAAAAAGTTTATTACACTTAAAACCAGATCAGATCTTTTTAGTGTATTAACTTTATTGTTATTAACAAATGATCTGATTTATGTTTTATGCATGAATTGCTTCATCTTCATCAAGGGAAATCCTCTGACTCATAAGTACGTGACAGCTTACGAAGCAGACAAAAAATAAAGTTAAAAATGAGAACTTGGACATTATTTTTGTTTCAGGGCTTTCAGATCCATATTCTCGGAAAGCTACAATATTAGAGCAAGGATAGAAACATTAGTAGAGAAAATATTAACACTATAGTTGTTGTTTTTTGTTGAACAACTAATCTTAACATGTACTAGAACCAAGGGACAAATGAGTAAAGCAATTGAAGTTACCACTGAGGCAGCGGAGCTATAACGCCAGAGTCGAGCTGCATATTTTGAAAAGTATTCTGAGCATTATCATTATCATTTGCAAGTTGTATTTTTAACTGCATTGCATCACAGAAAACTCACAGAATGGAATATAAAATTGCAATTGTTCTCCCGGCAGCGTAATGGTTGCGCCATCAGGCTAGTGACGGCGGCGGTTTAAAAGAAAACTACTGTTACCGGAACAACACATGGCCTGCAGCCAAACACTTGACTATCTTCGTCATCACCAACTAAATGTGTGCCAAAACAAATGTTACGTTCTCACTAAGCGGCTATAGATAATAACTTCGGCTCTGTTTGAAAAATGTCATAAAGGAAAACTGACAGGGCAAACCTTGCGAAACAACTGACTGCTGCTCCGAGTTCTATTTTGAATTAACGGGTCTAAGCAAATTTAGCAGACAAATTTTTACCTCCAATTTTTTTTTTTTTTTTTTAATACATGTATGAACAAAGTTATTCGAGATGTCTCACACAAACTGTGTACAGATCATGTGATGTGGACAGTGGAGAAAAAAAAAGTCACACTTTGACCACTTCAGGTAACGAAGGCACCTTGGATTAGATAATGCTGCTTCCTTCAAAGAGGAGACAGCACCCAAAATCAGATGTTGCACCGGTGACTAAAAGGCTTTTAGTCTCAAGGTACAACCAGCCACTTAGACTCCATTATGTCGTTTGACACAAAAGTTATGAGGCTGTTTTGACTGTGAAATTCAACAAGATGTTTAAAGACCCTCCACTAACCCTCCACTAAAAAAAAAAAAAAAAAAAAAAAAAAAAGTAGAAGGGGAAGGGGGAGGGCGGTTAGCATGTTTAGTTACTGAAAGGCATACTTGTGGTTGTGTGGCAGATAATGTCTGGTGCAGCAGCAAATTTTGGTATGAGATTTTGCGCAGGAGCCGGAATGGAAAGACTTAATTAGTACAAATCGCAACATTATGAATCCAAAGTAGCAATATTCTGGAAAACCACAGCAGCAGCAGCAGCAGATTGAGTATTCTGTGCGGCACGCTCCACTAGTTTCTGGAAATTTCATAATTGCTCTTTACAAAAAAACGGGGGAAAAAATGGAAAGAAATTTTTAGTGATAGCTAAATGTTTGATGAAAAGAGAGGGGGATTTGAAAATGGCAGCACGGTGGTCAAAGTGGTTTGCCACTGGGGTCTCTTCAAAAGAAGCAAAAAGCATGAAGAAGAAAAAAAAAACCCAATGGAGAAGAGACAAGATTAATAAAAGTGGTTTTCAAAGAGGCAGACATATTGGAGCGACTGAATAGAAATTACCAGGCATAAACCAAAGCAGCAATCAGCATTAACCAAAAGACCTGAATAATTTGATTCTGTCCAATTACGGCCACTTTTGTCAGGGGCATCATTTTGACATTTTCTGACTGCACTCACCCAGAAGCAGAGGAGTCCGTGTGCTGGAGGCTGCCTGCAAAAGCTCACTGCAACTCTTTAATGGTCAGGAAGTACAGCGCATGTTAACTAATGACAACCGCAGCTTACAGTCTTTCCTTCGCCTCCCCACTGTACACACCAGCTACCACCGACGCACCCCCTCCCTCCCAAAAGCTGCCTTCTGCATCTTAATGAGAGGAGGGGAAACTAGAAGGGAAGTGAAGGCATGGCAGTCTTTTAGAGGAAGCCAAATGAATGACTGAACGCAACACCCGGGGGGGGGGGAGCATGCTGGGGGGTTTCCAGGAGGTCGGAGCAAGTAGGGCCAATCGTGTCAAGGCAGAGGCAGCAGACTAAAACAAAAGTGACATATCAAAGCGGGGCCGAGCCTCGCGCAAGAGGGAAAAAAGAAGCGGCGGAGACGCTCGTTTCTGCCTCGGTGACGGACAACAACACCGTCGCAGAAAAGAAACACAGCAAATTAAGTGGAAATTCCTTTGGTTGCAGAGTTGTATCTTTTTCTTTTTCTTTTCCATTCCAGCCACCCCAGTGATTGTGCAGCCTTTGATCCCAACCTTATTTATATTTCAGAGGAGAACTGTAAACGTGGCAATAGAGAGAATTAAAAAAAAAAAATAATAATACAAAAATATCACCCAGTATCACCCGTAATAATCAACTCAACTGTATAAAGTTGGCATCAATGGCGTTTGCAAAACCATTATTTCCAAATCAAAACTGACGAGGCCTTGGGGCTACTTTCACCGATTCATGGAAATAACTGCTTTGCTTACATGTGAAAGCCATAATCTCCGACACCCTGTACAAACAGGGGCTGTGCAGCGCAGGAGCACCAAGACGTTGCAGGATTATGTGAGCTCTTAAATGAGTTATATTTTTAAATTAGTTTGATGAGAGCCAACGTGGCCTTAAACTCAGTTTGCTTCTAATGAGATATCAAAGCCCCACTGTTTACAATGCATCTTCTCTCCCTGCGATAATAAAAGGGAATCCTCTGCGGTGGCTGCTCTGCTGACACAGCCTTTAGGTGCTTAAAGCCAAAAATGGCTGTTTTAAGTGCGCTTTAATTGACTTATATTTACCCACTGTATTGTCTCGCAAATAAATAAAAAAAATGAAGATCTTCTGGCACTCCTTGAGGATTTTACAAAAGTAGGTCAGTCAGTCTCCTGTGAGTCATAGATTTTGGCAGGGGACCAAGAAGAGCAGGTATGGCAGAGAGCAAGAGCTGACGGCGCACTAATACTACCAGGGTAGGATTTCATCAGTTTTATAATAAACTTTGCTTACAAATCTGTGCATTTTGTGGTACGCTGTGATTTTTTTTTTTTTTAAAGGGAAGAAGATAATACAGCGCAAGGAATTCCTAAATGCGAGTTTGGGGAATTGAAAACAGCAATAAAGACTACACACACTTAACTGCACCATAAATTTACATCCACAGTTATATTGCAATCAGGCCTCCCGAGGAGCATAACGTTTAAACTTAACCTAACCAACTCCGCTGCAGTCTGTTTCACCACCCCCCCCCTCCCCCCCACCCCCATATAAATTTCCTTCACTGGGGCAGTAGACAGATTTCTCACATTGCAGGTGCAGCCTCATTCCTCTCCAGAGCCGAAGCCTGGGCTTCCCTCCCAGGGCCGCAGCACCTTGGCAGAGTGGCTGTCTTCTGGGGTCAGAGCAGGGCTCGGGATATTTTTTAATTTTTTTTTTTTTTTTATAAACAGCCGAAGGCGGTGACTCAGCCTGCTCTAAGATGTCCATCACCGAGCCACCTCAGGACAACCACCATTCGGAGGTGGCGCTGACGTGCGGCCAGGCGCCCCCCCCTTCCACCGATACATTCCGATTTATTTATTTTTTTCTCTTATTGAGCAACTGGCACGGACTGTCCCCCTCAGCCAGCGAAGCTCTCCTCCAGCTAACCCAACCACCCTCTCATTCATCCACCCGGAGGGAGAGGCACGCAGGCCAGAGGAAGTATGACTCATCCGAGTAACAAGATGCATTCTTCTGAATTCTCAACAGACATGTTGTTTGCTAAGCGAGGAGCGCGGCGAAGTGTGGTGCAGTAAGAGAAGCGAGTGGGGGGGGGAGAGAGAGAGAGAGAGAGAGAGAGAGAGAGAGAGAGAGAGAGAGAGAGATAAGCAATAATCAAGAGGCCAGCGACAACATGACAGAGGAACAGAGGGGTGGGGGGGAGGGTGGCGGGGGAGCTGCAAGCGACGGGGGCAAGAGGAGCGAGTCATCGGCTGCGTGGGTTCTCCGCTCTGCACAGATCGAGCGTTCTCTCCCTCCAACTCCGCAGAGAGAATCCTTGGCTTCTGTTCGGGGTTTTCTGAATCACAGATGGAGACTCCAAGTACTTAATCTAAGGCTAATGCATCGGCTTTTATGTAGAAGGAAAAAAGACAAATGACACCGACGGAGAGGTTTCTCTTGTGCAATACTATTCTGTGGAGCGCAAAACGGCCGCACGGCGCAAGGCCCGACTCCAGCCTCACCGATGCCACATCTGCACATCTCGGTGCTCCTCCCCCCCCCGCCCCCCCATCCCCCGCAACCCCCGCCACCGCACTCCGACACCCACCCAAACATCACGTGCCTCGCACACCACATCACACAAAAGTCTCCAACTTCTAAATAAAGCTATTTCTGGAGCAGCCCGCAATGCCATCGTCTACGATGACAAAGCAAATAAAGCAACGTTATTGGGCTTTCAGGAGCGACCAGAGCTTTGGATTTGTTGATGGACTTTAGTAAATACTCTCACTAGACGTGGCTGCAGACAAAATGTTCAAAAACTATGACAAACCAAGCAGGCTTTATACTTGCCCCTCTAACTTTCCTCCCCAAATCCACGTTGTCGGCACACAGATCACAACGATAAAACTATGACTAGGGATGTTAGCAATTTATCGATTGTCGATTAATTGTCGATTAAGAATTTAATCGATTAAATTAAATTAGTCGCAATGAATTGAATTTTTTTTTTTACGCGGGTAGTTAATATCATTATAACAGTGTAGTGGCGGGAAAGAGCGATTCACCTGCAGATACTGTGATGGTCATAATATACCCAGAACAAGTTACTGTTAAACAACTTTAAAAAAAATAATAATAATAAAAAAAGTTGAATGTGACCTCTTAGAAGTCAACTTAAAGTCAGAGGATAAATGTTTAGGGTGCTATTACTGTTCTCTAATGTAAAAATGGGTCACAATGGACCCTTTAAGGTTTAAATAATGTGTTCCTTCAACATTTTTCATTGTGAAATTTAGGTTCTCAGGAAAAATCGCTGCTTATCAATTAATCGATCGATAAGGTCAATCAACTAACGATTAATGAATGAATCGATAACTTGCATCCCTCACTATGACGGCTAAAATTATTACAGTTTGCCACGAACATTATTTACTGAGCAATAGTATGTGGTTTACTAAGCTAGCCCTGCAGCACACACAGGAAATGGTCTTGTATATTAATACAGGGAAAGCACCGCGGCACCCACCTGTTTCAAGTATTACAATATTAGCCGTGATTAGTTTTGACACTGAATGAATGACACTGTTTAATGCGTGTTGCGATTCCTGACACAGAGGCTGTGTGGACGGTATGGCTGCTCAGCACTCTGCTCTCACTCCGTCTACATGAAGCAAAACAAGAATCAATATCCCACATTAAAACGTGAAACCCATTCATAACCCACTAGTTCCATCGTTAAAACTATGAATTCATCAGGTTATAACGTGGTGAAAGTGGTTATGATTTATCATCTATCATGTTTAATAAGTGCAGAATCTTGCCACGTCTCAACCTGAGCGCGGAGTCGAAGTTAATCAAATTGCATAAATGCACCGTGTTTCAATAACAGCTTCCCCACCCTGCCAATCTTCTCATACAGTTTTACATTTTTACCGTATATGCATCTTTTCTTGCGACAATGCATGATCAAATTTGAACCTGGCAAGCTGCACATTTTTATAATGGAAATGGTTATATAAAAGCTTTATTTTTTTTAAAACAATGTACAAACAAGGCCAAAGTTGTAGCAATAAGCAGTACAAGGTTTCATAAGTAAGATGATTACGTTTGTATGCTGAATTAAAAATATACCATAACTTAGAAAACAATCATATCTTAATGTAAAACTTGTCAGTGAACCAAACGTGACAGAGATACATTTTTAATTCTAGGACATGATAGATAGAGAGACATCTGCATTGGGCTGCTGGTTATGAGTTAATTCAAGAAGCTAGCGTTACATAAAAAGCTCCTTCTTGTGTGCTGTTGAAACAATGTTAATTTACACAGAAAAATAAATTAAAATAAACTGAAAAAAAAATACATGATCATATACGCACACATGACGCACGTGGTGCATTTATAAGCCCTTATCTCTGTCATGAATGGACTTTCATCTTGTATATTAGACTATTACTTTCCTGGTGTTATTCTGTTGTGGCTTTGTTTTAGTATGGTATCAGAATTTGGGGCATTTACCATTCAGAATGTAGAGTCATGACAACCCTTGCTGGCAATGGGGGAAAGAATTTTGGATATTTTTCTAGATATTTTATTCCTCGTCACTAAATTCGACTGCAGCTCAGGAGGTAGGGTGGCTTGTCCAATAACCAAAAGGTTGGCGGTTTCAATCCCGCTCAATCAGAGTCTGTCGTTGTGTCCTTGGCCAAGACACTTTACCCACATGGCCTCGTACGAATGTGAGTGGATGTTGGGTGGTGGTCGGAGGGGTCGTTCGCAGATTGGCTGCCGTGCTTCCGTCAGTCTGCCCAAGGGCAGCTGTGGCTACACATGGTAGCTTACCACCACCAGTGTGAATGTGGCGTGAATGAACAACGGGTTCAATATAAACCCTTGAAAAGCGCTATATAAATCCAATCCATTAATACTATTATAGAGGTTCGGGTTGTGCAAATTCCACATTTTTAGTATCTTTGTCATATTCCGTATCATAACTGTATAGTTATTATCTTGGAAAAAAAAGGAAGTAGTACGCAGTGTGAATGCCATTTTCAATGTCTTTTGACAAGACGTGAATTTTTGCCGTGAGAACACGGCTGAATCAATACACAGTATGCCGAGACGCTGAAGTTGACATTTCAGTACGGGAGCTGTCTGTTACATCTAGGATGGCGAGTTGCAAGAAAAACGTTTTGTACTTGACGGTTCAAACTTGTTTGTCTCAGACTTTCCCTTTATCCTATTAGCTTTCTATTCAAAACTAACCATCTGCCCACTCGTGCTGTGTCTTTTCCTATTTCAGCAGGAAGTGAATTTTGTCTCAGCCACAGGAGACACTGTAATGATTAAAACAGGTATTACTATAAAGACAGCCCTGTTCTTTCTGTACACGCTGAGTCAGCTTCTCAAGCTTGTCTTTTCTGCGTGCAAACGGCTCAAAGATTACATTGGAGTGCGAGTTGTATGAGAATATCAGGTAAAGAACAAAAAAAGCTGAGAATACCGAGGGTTGATCGAAACCCAACGACAATGTGCAGGGCTACTGAATTGAAAGCACTGAAGAGCAGATCATCCGTTCTTATCCAGGAGTTCAGCTATCCAACATAAAATCACAGCTACGTCCAATGCATTGACTCTGGCAACTTCTGTTATATATACCACTCAGAAACCACCAAGCCATCATTTTAATTAGAGGGATTTGTGGGCCACGCTTAACATTTGCTCCACTCAAATCCACATTCGACACCAAGAGGCATTGAAATATAAGGTCAAACCAAACGCTTATTCATGTTTTTTTATTCTTCACAAATTTAGCAGGCCAAAGCGAGGCCAAATGAGTCACTGCAACCACTGTGTATTACAAGAGACGCCAGTCCCCCACAAACCCCCAACCCACCCTTCTCTCCTACACTTTCTAAACTTACCCTGCAAGTGCCAGTGTGGGAAGTTACAGCACCCCACCACCCCCCCCCCCTTTAGAGAGAAGGGCCCTGATTAGTCAGACTGGGAAAACAAATGGCTAAACGTATTCACATACAAACAGTGTACTGAAGCTGATGAACCATAACGTGACGCAGCTGAATTAAACCTCAAAGGCCCCCCTTGCTGCATGTTGACCACAGTCCACATTGACCCGCACATATAAGCCGCAGTAAACAGGACTTTTGTAGGAACAGATTCTAGTTAATAGGCTGGAAGGACGTGGAATCAGGAGAACCAGGCAGTCTGCTGCCGGATGAATAAAAAATGAAAGTGTAGTGCTTCAGTAAATTAACTCCCTCCATCCCGTGAGGAAGGCGGGTGGTAAAGGGGTGGGGGCGTGACTGTGGAGTCGAGGATCGTTTGAAAACTGAACCTCTGCTGCATTCCCACATCCACCCCTATCTGGCGTGGGGCTCTTTAAAAATTCATTAATTTACAGCAAAAATAGATTAAAGCACCCAGCTGAGCAAGACTCAGAATTTGGCTCCTGAATAACATTAATGATAAAACATCTCCCTCCCTCAAGCTCAAGATGGTTTTGCCCGAGGAAAGAGTGGCGACTCTTTTCACCTTACGACACCTTGAGAATGATTTAGTTTCAATCATTACTAAAACAATGCATTTGAAATAGTCAATTTTGATAATGCTTTTCTTTGTAAGGGGGAAAAAAAAAAACCTGAGCTCTGCAAAAACCAGCGCAAACAAATTAAAATCCGTCAGAGGATTTGTCATTCCCATGATGCATGCCGTGCCAATGTCATTCTATTCACCATTTGATATCTCGGCTGCAGAGACTCAGTGACAGCTGCTCCAGGCCGCTGTGCCCCCCTCGCCCCAAAAAAATGCCTAGAACTGCAGTTACAGTAATTGCTCTGGCCAGCACTAAATGAGGTTCACTTAAGTGCAATTATCCCCCTCTGATCTCTCACATAAAGAGACTTCTTTAACACTGGAGAAGTGGGCTGCACAATGTGCCTGCAAACAAGATTCAAATTGGAATCAGGGAGGCATTTCCAGCAGACGAATGGTTTCATAGCTCATCTGCATTCTAGTGATGCACGGCATTGTTAATGAAGATTGAGCCGGTCTCCACTCACCAACACGTCGTCCATGAGGACAAAACTTTGCACCACATGGAAATACAGATTAAAAATACAGAGTGGGACTGCTGGAATTTTCTCTTTTCACGAGGCAGCCCCTTCTTTTCACCTGAGCCGAGTTTGAAGTAAGCCAAGTGTAGGCTTTACAGTTGTCGAGAAACAACAGTAGACTTCTTTTTTTTTTTGCGCGTACTCCGAGGTGAAAACCGTGAGGGACGAGGTGATGGGTGATTATGGAAAGAGACAGAAAACCATCAAGTCTCAGAGCAGACAAATTCATACCATAACAAGTCACCACAGAAATACTAAAGCAGAGCCTCTGTCCAACAGCATCACCACTGGGCCGTGCCAAAAAAATAAAAAAATAAAATAGATATATAAATAAATAAGCCCATGAATAAATTGCAATCTGCCAATCGCGTTACACAACACATCTTGAGCCCGCGGGGTGAGATGTGGCAGTCTAATAAGGGTTACTACACAGGGTACCTGTTGGGTGCTGTCCAACTAAGGCGGGTAGCGAGAGGGGGGGAGGGGTGGTTGTGATGGGTACTCTTGTAGCTACAGGCTAAACTACCACCAGGAGTCTGATAACTGCATCTCCGAGATGGCCATTTGAATAATCACTTCAACAAGGGGAGAAATTAAAAGGCCTCTCAGTGAGACAGGTCGACAGGCTCAAGGCCACATCCTGAATCCTAAATGAGGAGCTTGCACTCGCAGGGTGGAAACCTTTCCTCCGTGTAGTTTTGCAAATAAACGATGCGGGTTTCCACACCCTTGACATCGATCAAAGGTTCCGTGCATCGAAATATTACCCCTATCGAATGACACAATAAGTACTGTCACCCCCACAATAAACTAATCTATAATAGAAAATAAAATAGCTATGTTTGCGCACAAGTAGTCAGGCAAGGAATGTGGTAGCTTTAGTTCATTTCTCCATCAGTAAGATGAGGCAAAGACACAAACGGACCGTGGAGAAGTAGGTGGCTGCTGAAACCATTAGGCAAAGACTGCTGCAGACTGAAAGTAGCATTAAAAAAAAAAAAGGCTGTGTCACATCCTCTCATTCACGCTAAAAAATGATGCAGATGCGCGATCATCTCAGAGCCCTTATTTCTTTCAATCTAAATCCATAAATTAAAGATCGACATAAACAAACAGTGACACGTCACAAAGAGCATTCATGAAGACAAGGTCCTCGTCTGAACCTGCAAAATTTTTACTGCAGAGTTGAAAGTCGTTATTAACTAAACAATCGCAGCGCTTACAAGCATTATTTACCAGATGAAACGGAAGCACTTCAAAGAAATGCTGCCACAACGTGCTGCTTTATATTTGTGCATGCAATCTGTGTCGGGGTCCACACTAACACGTACCACCAGTCGCCCGTGAAACGTCTCAAAATTTCCTAGGCAGCAAAGGAATCAAAATCATTTTCAAATTGAAATGGTCTTTTTTTTTTTCAAATTCCATTACCGTTCTTTCAACGACTACATGACAATAAGCAAAGAAACGCGCAGATGAATTAAAAATACAAAACACGTAAATGCCAGTTTGCTGTTCACCGACTTCACCTGCGTACTTGGGCAAATAACGTGTGAACCCAAACATGATGTGATCTTCAAAGCAACATGCACTGATGGTTCAAGGCCAGACCCAGCGTTGCAGATCTGCTATTTAAAGAAATGGTGATTAAGAAGCAAACCAGGGCTGACCTTTGACTGACGGTACTGACTAACACTGTGGGGATTTTAATAGTGGAGGCAGAGGGTCTCGCAGGATCGAGATGTGTTGTGGGGGGAGGACCCTGGGGTTACTGAGGGTTTTGGATTGTGCCTCTTCTTGACACCTCCTGTCATGCGAGGAGCCGAGAAACTTCCAAAGGTAAGTCCATGACGCTCATCTTGATGGCAGCGCCCCAATCGTTACAACGGATTTTTATTTTTATTTATTTTTTTAAAGAACGGTACAAGTTAACAGCAGGGCAAATGATCCGTTCAGTCAGCCATCGGCTAACGCAGGCCGTCAGCACACGGCAAGGACGCCGTTCTGCACGCAAATGCCACAGATGTTTACGTAGCATCAACTGATCTGCGCCGTGACATAGTTACTAACTGGGCAAACGCATCAAAGCTGGGGAAAATACCCCGAGTGATCAATCGCACCCCCCCTGACCAGGTATTTATTTCACTGCAACGGTGTCCCTGCCATCTCAGGGCAAGGCAATCCGCAAGGGTGTATAAGGCAGCGGATGCAAGAAGCCGTGTCGAAATCACATTCACTGGAGGAAAGAAAAAAAAAAACCCACCCCGATTCACCTGAAACATGCTTTGCACTTGTTGATCGTCATTCCACATGGCAAAAAAGGCGCCTCCTCAAACAGTCACACTCGTCTGATGCTTCATGAGAACACACACACACACACACACACACACACACACACACACACACACACACACACACACACACACACACACAAGAATTTATTAGCCACCTAAGAAAAGGGGCGATTGGCAAACGGGGGGGAAACACACGGCAACAGCTGTGAGTCAAATACCACCGGAGCACGCAGGAAAGCCGAGCGACACTGGCTTCATTCACACGCACGCACTCAATGCTGGTCACACACGTTTCACATACCAAACAACTAGCTAACGATAACTGTTGGGAGGACCGCGGGTAGGTCGTCATAGCCACAATACTGCGAGGAAAACATGCACACGCCGAGCCAGCGGGGGGAAGAATGCGCCAGGAACGCTCAGCTAAAGTTAGCTGGCTACCCAAACTGGCTAGCTAGCTGTCAAAGTTGCCCTGTCAGTTGTCACCGGCTGGACGGAGGTGTTAGCAGGCTAACGCAAGAGCTGTCAACTTGGGAGAGTTGGGAGCAACACGGTCAGGGCTGTACGAACGCCGAGCACAGGCGAAACACAGACCGGGGAGAAAAGGTGTCCCCCCACAGCACACAGCACCACGCGCACACACACACACACACACACACACACACACACACACACACACACACACACACACACACACACACACACACACACACACACACACACACACACACACCACCGTAGACAGAGAGCGGCAAGCAGTGTGTCAGGGCCTGTTCACCGGGCTTAATCCCCAGAACTTCAGTGCAGCTCACTTCCCCGATAAAGTCGTCCATTTTCGTGGGCCTTAGTTCAACTTCCATGCCCGCGTAGCTCACTTACTCTGGGCGAAAGCTGCTGTGACGGCGGCTCACTGTAAATCCAGGCGGCAGTTTGAGAGTAACTGCCCACTCCCCTTCCTTCCACCTCCTCCTCCTCCTTCTTCTTCTCCTTCTTCTTTCAGACAGCGGCGGCTCCCATGAGCTGTCCCGTGCCTCCGACGTTACGGTCCCGTGTGCAAGTCGCCAGCGCAGTCGTAGGGTTCGCCGGTGTGCCCGCGGTGCCGTGGCTGTCCTTCCTCAGCTACTCTCTTACTCTCTCTCTCTCTCTCTCTCTCTCTCTCTCTCTCCGCCTTCCCTCCCCCGTTCGCCTTTCTCTCAGTCAGCGGCGGCGGCCGAGGCAACATCCGGGTCTCTTCCCCGTTTTGGTGAAGTGCCCGGAACTACTTTCACATACGACGACGACCAAGAAGGTGTTATTTCCCCTCCTCTCGCGCTCCTCCTCGCCACCTCTGCCGCCACAGAAACTAGCGCGCGGTCAAAGGCACGAGGCCAGCAGCAGACGCAACAGCGGTTACGACCTCAATTCTTTTTTTTTTTTCCTACGTCAGCATTACCTTAAATGCCCTTCTTTAAGAGCTCTTTAAACCACCCCTTCCGTTGCGCCTTTCAGTGCGCGATGTAACAGAACAGGTAAGACTGAGATAGAAGTTCACAATCCAGCGTTAAAAGCAAGATAAATCATTGAGCAGAAATACATATCCTCACGACATTAAACTAGGCAACATCAAGTTAGTGGCGGATGTTTTGCAATTTCTTGGTACTCTGTGAAAGGGAATGATCGATTTTTCTTAAAAAAAATTAAAAGAAATTACTGTTTTGCTAAATGTTGATTTTACAATTACAATAACGTTGTGTTATGTACAGATATAGGCCTTCATTCATTATAGCTTTAACGTGTTTCCAACAATGAAATACAGTCACTGAGAAATAAATCATAAAGTTAGTTTAAAGTCAGTTAAGGTCAGTTTAAAAAATATGTAGAGAGAGAGAGCCCGGTTCAGTTTTACAGAATTTAAGTTAATCATTTTTTCCCTCAAATATTACTGTTTCAGAAATATACCAAAGACATTGATATTTTAACCATTTAGGTTCAAGTACTCAAATACTGAATCAATATATGAAAGTTGTATTTAGAAACAAGGTATTAGCACGATATTGACTCACTGCAAACCCATTTTACAGCCTCAAAACACCAAGTCTAGCCAACTCAGTCTAAATTATTAAATCGCTTTCAGTAGACAGCACAAAAAAAATGCATGTTCCATACAGCACCATCTCAAAATACTTCCAAATGACTCTGTATACACACACATACACACACACATGCACGAACACACACACACACACACACACTCGATTTCAGGGAAGGAGAAATCGAGTAAAGACATGGCCTCAGTGCCCTCAATAACATCGGCCTCCAGAATCTGACTGGCTGTCTTAATTCTCTTTTACTGGCCCCTTGCATGCAGCAATAAAATGTAATGTAGTTTAATTAGGATACAATTGTTTTTCATAGTCATGATTTAAACCTGAGTTATTATTAAACCCATGAGCAGTGATTGGGAAATCACATCAACTATAACTTTTCGAGTTTTTAATAACTATTGGAAATTAAAGTTGCTGTTTTTGGATTGAATAAACTCGTTGTGTGTTTTTTAATAGTATCGGCCAAATTAATTTCACCTGATACGTATGATTTTTTTTTTCGACTTATATTTTTAACTTACGTGAAAGGTGTCAAACATTAGGTTAAAGCCTATCAAACGTTTAAGCAAAACCATCACATTGTCAGTAATCGACGTCTCAGCAGCGGCGCCACAATGTTATGATCATCGGGGCAGCAGCGTCTCTTGCGGGTGAACCTTGGTTACTACCACGTGTGTCTGGGCAACGTTACATGCTATTATTTATTTAGTTTTAATGTGTTTGGGGTATCAATTTCAGAAGTGATGGGCCCAGAGTTTCTATTATTATTATTATTATTATTATTATTATTATTATTATCATCATCATCATCATCATCATCATCATCATCATCATCATTATTATTATTATTATTATTATTATTATTATTATTATTATTATTATTATCATCATCATCATCATCATCATTATCATTATCATTATTATTATTATTATTATTATTATCATCATCATCATCATCATCATCATCATCATCATCATCATCATCATTATTATTATTATTATTATTATTATTATTATTATTATTATTATTATTATTTCGGTTCATCTTCAATAGAAGATACCACAAGAAAGTAGGCTACCTACCTCCATGCACGTCAAAGAACTTCTTGAGATAAAACGAAACACATGTAGTTGCAATGCCACCGATTACAAGAAGCTTGGCATGCAGATCAAAATATTGTTTCTCGAGAAACAAAAGTCTTTTTAATGCCATTCGATTTGCTGCGTCAGGGGGAGTTTTCAGCTCAAAAGTTCGGAGTTTGGATATTACACACAGTCTGACGTCTCGGTTGTGGGTGAGTCAAGTAAACTCTCGGACACTGGGCGGCGACAGTAATATCAAGTGCTGCCACTAGGAGCGCTAGCGGCCCCTATGTTTGTTGATGTGCACCGAAGAGCCCGGCTCCGTCTTTCCAGGAAGTAGTGAAGTTGCGGTCCGTGCGTCTCGCAGAGAACAAGCCCCCTGCTCTGAATTGGTCTGAGTAAGTGTTTACTTTCTTATAACTCAAATTGTAAATGTCGTTTCGCCTACGTAGAGTATTGCCACATATGCTGTCAGATGTTACGTTCTTGTGAATCTTAACCTAACCTCCAATGCTGTCGATCTAACGATTTAGTTTAAAATAAACATTGCCTTTCGAAATAAGATGTTCTTATTAACTTCGCGTCTTATCCTTTTCTTAAATTGCATACGTCAACGTGCACATTTAACATATTTTACCACTGAAAGTTTCACCATATGTCCAGCGCTGCAAGTCTGCATTCTTAGCAGACAGTTTTTAACCTGAACGTGAAACCAGTTCGGAAGTACCGCTGTTGTTTTAAACATTCAAATGCCAGTTTCAAAACCCCTTGCGCATCTTTTTTTTTTTTTTTTAATTTTTTTTATACGTGTTACATGGCCATTGCAATATATGGCGTGATGGTATGGCATGGCATGGTTGGAATTGGCCCAAAGTAAGAACTCGCCTACCGGTTTCTTTGCTCAACCTGTTCCTGGGTGAGGCAGTGTCTTCTCTGAAACGCAGCCAACCCAAATTACAAAGGTGTATGTCAGGCCAGCCTCCCGTTCTGTGCTCATGTGGGGGTACCATTGTCCCATGAAAACCATTATTTTGACGCTGATGTATTTCCCCCACTCTCATCAGGTCATGGCTGAGCCCAGGGTGTCTTCCATTGATGGAAGGCTGGCAGAAGAATTTGCCGTCCCCTCCCATGTTGACGAGGTCAAGCAGAAGATGACTGCGTTCGCCGAGGAGCACGCAGCAGCAGGCCGCAGGGTGGTTCTCATCACATCCGGAGGAACCAAAGTCCCCCTCGAGTCCCGCACCGTCCGTTTCCTCGACAACTTCAGCAGCGGGAGGCGAGGAGCCTCCTCTGCAGAGTATTTCATAGAGTCGGGCTACGCTGTCATTTTTCTACACAGACACCGCTCCCTCTACCCTTACACGCGAATGTTCTCCACTGTGAACATGCTGGACGCCCTCAAGTTCAGGGGCGGTGAAGAGCTACCTGGCAACTGTGCCGAAGTGGTGGTTGATCAGCAGGTGCTTCCAAACATTGCCAAAGTGCTGAAGCAATACCAGGAAGTGAAAGAGAGCGGACTTCTTCTGCCCATTGAGTTCAGCACCCTGTCTGAGTATCTGCATCTACTGAAAGCAGCTGCACAGTCTCTCAGCACAATAGGTAAATGTTGCAGGAGTTGTAATAGTCATCCTCATTTAATGCGTTTGTTTCAAGTTGTGGTTGAATGTTCTTATTGTTCACCCAGGATCCAAGGCCATGTTTTACTTGGCTGCTGCTGTGTCCGATTTTTACATCCCAGCATCTGAGATGCCTGAACACAAAATCCAGTCATGTAATGGACCTCTTCAAGTGAGTTATACACCTAAGCCTCAGTTCTAGTATGCACAAAGCATGTAAAACATGTTTGTTTGTTTTTTAATTAGGAGCCATGTTGGCACAACATTTAATTTAATGCCTTATGTCCTTTGTGTTCTCCTTCAGCTCAGCTTGAACATGGTTCCCAAGATACTGTCTCCCCTGGTGAAGGACTGGGCACCTAAGGCGTTTGTCATATCTTTTAAGCTGGAGACAGACGCAACTATCCTGCTGGAAAAGTCTCGGCGTGCTCTGGAAACCTACAGGCACCAAGCAGTCGTGGCCAATGTGCTCGACTCAAGACGTGGCTATGTGGTGGTGGTGACGCCCGAGTCTCAGGCTGAGCTGATCCTCACCGAGGAGGACGAGAAGAATGATGTGGAGATAGAAGTCAGGATAGTGAACAACCTCACAGGGGCCCACAACAACTTCATAACACAACAAGAAGAATGAGTCTTCAGTGCTGCGTGTCTCAGTCAAGAACAGCAACTCTGCATTTATGTCTGTGCTATCCTGATCATGAATTTGCCTTTCATTGTTATCTGACATGAATTATGTTTAGATTATTAGCTCATGGCAGATTATTATTCCCAACCACAAGACAACCAGATTCGTGATTAAGAGTTCAGTTAGTGTACATACAGCAATTAACAAATTTATTAGACCGCCCATCATAAAACAAAAACCATAATAAATATTTTTGGAATCTTTCAAAAACTTGTTGAAGCTTAGTTATTATTTTTAATTGTAAGTGTCATAAATCTAATAAGTGCTAAACACTATCAATATTATTTTTTTTTACAAATAAAGCCAATCATCTAAACAGTCCTTTGAGTTTTCCAAAACTACATTCTGGGCATCACTGAAAGTGGAAGTTCAGATACTCCCATGATCAAAACAATATGTTGAAGAAAACATCTGATCATGGTGGACTTTGTGGTGGGTAGCGATGATGATGATACATTTTTAACTAATCAAGAGCCCAAAACCAATTAAGTAACTACGTCTCAGTCTGAGGTGCCAACCAACCCGTTTACTCCAGAAATGAGTTCTGAATATTTGCTTTTGAGATCCCCGACAACAGCCACCGACAATTACAACTTACTGTAAACGCATCACACCTTCCTGTTACTTATTTGCCTTTGAACCTTTCCTTGTGCAGGGAAGTGATGGATTTTTTTCAGAATCGTTTATTAACATGATCTAGTGACAGCAACAGTGAAAAGATTCGATGCCTTTTCTATAACAATTACAGACTGGGCTGAAATAGCCAGTCATATGTATGACACAGGGTTCCTATAATAATAAACTGGTACAATGTACAGTCCACAGTTGTATTTTCACTCCCATGGTTCGAGTGGTTACTTCAGTTTGGTACTCTTCTTAACACCAGCACGAATACCAGACAACTCTCCGCTGTATCTTTTATCCTCCCGCCGAACCTCCCGCACCTGTTGGAAAAATGAGCAATCCCAATATTATCAAAATGAACATCCAAACCTGACAAAACGGTCACTTGACTGATGTAAACAGATCAGGCAGAGAAGTATTGGTGGTTGTCGTACGAACCTGGCCCTTTCTGCGGATTTTGGCCCGTCTGAACTTCTCTCTGTGCTTGACTCGGGGATTGCGGTCGATTTTCTTTCTCTTTGGTGTGAGCCCCTTGTTCTTGGCCATCTGTTGAGGTCATAAAAAAAGATAATAATATAATTAATTAATAAAGAGCTCAGAGAAATTTATAAGGGGAGATGTATAGATGTGTTAAAAACCACTGCCAGTTCCCCATCCCTCAAATTCAAAAGTCAGTAAAAACGAACACAGCTTGGAAATGAAACGAAAAATGATTTCAGCTAGCTGTTTGTTTAGCTGCTTTTTAAAGCAAAACAAAAACAAATGTCAAATATAGTGTCAAATATTAAAGTACTTCTGGTGCTGTTACAATTCTTCCACTCAGTTGTTGCATGTGTTCATTTCAACATTTTGTGTTTCATGACCTGGTAAGTGATTCCTCTCTTTTCATCTCCGTCAAGCTCCATCTCATCTTTGTCATCTTCATTCTCCTCCGGCCTTCAACACAGGAACACTCCATCAAATCCAAACCCCCAGTTTTATTCTGTAATGCATCTTAAGGAGGAAACCCTACTTACTTATCAGTGTCTTTGGATTTGCTCTTTCGCTTCAACTTCAACTGCTGCTCAATATTTCTATAGAAAGCCATTGCTGCTTCCTCATCCAGGTCAGAGTCAGAGTCTTTTTCAACAGTAGCTGTTGTTTCTTTGGAACCCTACAAGAGAGAGGAAAAGAAGAAAGCTTTTTTTTTTTTTTGCTCAGTACTTAACGGCAGCAGCAGATATTAAAAGGGAAAAACCGTTTAGGATTCTGGAGGGACAAAAAGCACAAGTAATCCCACCTTTGCCTTCTGATTTGCCACCCTGGTCTGGTTGGCCCTTGCTGGTTTGCTGGTGGCCTTAATCTCCTCCCCAGACAGTAGTTTGCGAAACTGCACCGAAAGCCGAGCATCTACAGCACTAAGTTCATTGATAAGCTACAAGCAGGCAAAAAAAAAAAAAAACGAACCAAAAAAGAGACAAGTAATTAATCACCACACACACGTTGCTCTCAAAAATACACAGTCCACAGTTAAAACTTTCCTGCCTTCTGGACAGCTCAACGATTAAGTGTCAATTCAAATGTGTCGACTTACATTTCTGTAGGTGAGCAGCCTCTCTATCACTGGGTGGTTGTGAGCTGGGATGCGTTTGGATTTCAGCACCAAGTAGAAACTGATGTTTGTGCAGTAACTGAAGTGACAGAGCATCATTAGACCCCGCCCGGCAAAGAACTGTGACATAGGCTTTGAAGACAAGGCCATTACAACTCACTTGAGATAAAGTTGCTGTTTTGTCTTGAGGTAGTCGGCACCCTTTAAACAAAGTGGAGACGATTCAGGCAAAGATACTTCCATTAGCGTGATACTCAAACAACACAACTCCTTTCTCAGTTGGGCGTGGAGAGATAATTGTGGTCATGCAGCCACAGCCCATACATGCATTGTACATCAATGCCACCTAGTGGTCAAATTACTCAGCGTTTTGTCCTTAAAATTCAGACATTTCCCTCAGTCAGTCAACGCGTCAATAACCACAGTGAAGAAAAGAGATTTGTTTTCAACCTGTTCCAACCTGACAGGTTTATAATGATAAGCGCAACTCACCTTCCCCTGCGGTATCCTTCCATCCTTGACCATTTCTAGAAGGGGCTGCACCTCCTCCTTCAGTTCTGTTAGCTGGGAGCATCATGCATTGACAAAGTGAGTAGACAACAGTTCCACAACAGAGGTCAGCGTGTCTTAACCATATCAGTTTATCTATGTGTGAGCTCCTCCCACCTTTGTCTTGAAGTCCTGTATGAGTTCCACCAGCTCTGGGGATTCCTTCTTCAAAAGTTTCATTTTTTCCTTTTGGGACATCTGCTTCAGGTCTTTTACAATCTTCTCCTCCTTTTCAACAGTCCTGTTTTCGTCCTTTTCGTCAGCAGCAAATTCCTACATTTAAAACACCAGGAGGAAACAGCAAGAGTAAATTGATTTGGTCAGTTCACATTCAGAATAACTTTGTGTTTTTTAAAAGGAGGATAAATACCTGAAAAAAGCTTAAATCGTAATCCTCCTCAGTGAGATTTGCAGCCAGACGGTTTTGGATGTTTTTGGCTTCCTCTTCTTCTTCTCGTTCCTCGGCTTCCAGCTCCTCTTGTAATTTACCCTCTTTAATAAAAATCACGCAAAAATTAATCAGTCAGATAAACCACTAAATATTCCTGAATAACTCGAAGAATGTCTATAAAGATCAGCAATCCTTACTGGTTGCCACATAGTCGGTGTCATAATACAACTTCTTCTTGGTGCCCCAGGCCATTTCATCAGGGAGATCTGGAGAGAACCATCATGCATGTTAGTGGTTTTGTAACATGACAAGAAAACAAACCCTGGAAATATAAATGATATTGCCCAGTTACCGTCATCTTTATTTTTCTCTAGATCACTCTCCATGTCCGTCCCCTCTTCCTCCTCTTCCTCCTCTTCCTCCTCATCCTCCTCATCCTCTTCAGAATCATCCAGCGCCATCACCTCCTCCTGTCAATTTTAACGGGGCTTGAATTTGGTTTTAACTTCACAGAGTAAAAACATGGCTAAGAAATTACAACAACAAAAAAAATCATTACCTCATCATCAACTTCTTCGAGGTCGCTCTCCATCTGCTCACCCCTGGCGAGAAGTTTCTGTTTTAAAAGAGACCACAGGAAAAACATCAGGACAATGAAAGAGCATCAACAGAAAATTTAAACAGAGCCACTAAAGATGAGTCAAGCATACCGCAATCTTTTCATCGTGAAACACATCGATTGAGTCCTTGGTGTACTGTGAGGAGTTCTGGAGAGCACAAAAGAGAGTCAACCTGATTATATGTCACATTTTGTGGCTTGTCAGCTCGCTGTTGCCACTCAAAATAAAGCATTAAGTTCTTCAGAACTGCCAGGTTCTAGAATTATTGATGAATTTGTGGTTAATCAGCATGTCATTTCCAGGAGTGTTGATCATTTTCCTTCAATTATTATTTTATGACAATACCAAGCTGATAGCATAAAATAATGGAGAACAATCAAAACAGCATCAGGTATTGTACTACCACAAGGACACACACACACACACACTTCTTTTTTTTGCTATTAATATTTACACCAGTTGACACATGCCACAACTATGAAACCTATGTTACATGAGAGTGAGAAAGGACAACAGGACTGGGGTTGCGGGATGTCCAAACCCTCCCACCTTATCTGGGACTTCCGTGTCCTTGTACGCTTCAGGATCATCTTCATCATATTGTTCTTCTGCCTTTGTCGGCCTTCGACGCGGTTTAGCCCTGTACAAAAAGTAGAAAGAGCAACACACCTCAAACGTTTTGAACCCTGGAGACTCTGTTTGGACGGGCAAATCCAAATATTCCCAAACGCTCGCATTAAGTTATTGCTTCAATAAGCAAACAGTTGCTCCTGTAGGTCCACTTAAATGATACATGGCCAGGTGAAATCAAATCACATGAACAAAACAAAACATTAAGAGTTACGAAGTTGCAGTGAAAGTCGGCTAACGTTAGCATAATAAGAGTCATGCAAATTCCGTGCTGCTAACTAGTCAGATTAAAAGACACTAACCTGGTGGCTCGAACCATGGTGGAAGGTTTATTAAATCACGCAATTGCTCGAACAAAGCAGTGTGTTGAAATTAAGATGCACACACAGGAACGAGGACTCTCACACGCCGACAGGTTACCATTAAACATTCATGGTTGGTTACCATGTGCTTCCGGTATTTCTTCCTCGCTTTTTCAGCGGCCTACTCACTGAAGCTGAAAAAAAAGACTGCTGACATCTAGTGTCCTGCAACGGGAACTACTAATTTGCTGAGAGTCGTGTGTGTGTGTGTGTGTGTGTGTGTGTGTGTGTGTGTGTGTGTGTGTGTGTGTGTGTGTGTGTGTGTACTTGTGATATAAGTATTTTCATGTAGCATATTCATATCATCACTTTAATTCTATTTTAGTTGTTGTTTACATTGTTTGTTTGTTTGTTTGTTTTTAGCTTTCAGCAGTCCGTCTGCATCATACTTGGTGTGACAGTGGCGGTCCCTGTCACACTGTGGTGAGGTTGCAGCTTGTCTTGGTGTTGTCTTGTCATTTCCTGTTTGATTTTGACACCTTTACTGACCTTCCTCTCGTTTCAGATCACTTCCCCCTCCTCATGTGCCACCTGTGCGTCTGACCCAATTACCCATTGTCTCCACCTGTGCCTCATCACCTCATGTGTTTAAATAGTCTGTGTCCCCCTTGTCTTGTGCCAGAGTGTCTTGTCATGTCTAGCGCCCTGCCACAGCCCAAGAAAAAACTCACAGTAAGCCGGTTCAGCCTCAAAGATGAGCAATTTTTTTTTGTTTGGTTCTTGATAATTTTTTTATTTTTAGTCAAAGTCTAGTTAATTGTTTCTGAGATTCTGTTATTTAGCCCCTCTTAGAGAGTGATTTTTGTTTCTAGTTTATTAGCCCTTTTGCATTCCTCCAAGTGAGCACTTTTGGTTTCGATCTGGTTTATTCTAGGTTTATCCTTTAGTTATATGTAGCTTGCCCCGTTTTCCTCCTTTGGAGTGATTTTCTTTTAGTTTATCCCTTTTTCCCCCATCCTCGGCCCTTTATCCCTTGAGCAATTTATATCTTGCCTTTTTTGTTTCATAGATTAGGTACTCTAGGAGTTTCACAGCCTGGTTATTTTGATCACTTGGTCTATAGGTGTATTGCGTTTTGGGTACAATAAAAATCTTTGCCTCTCACTACCCTCTGCGTCTGAGTACTGCCTTGAGTCCCAGCTTGACAGTCCCCACATGTTAACATGTTCCTTATAAACATGTTCCATATAAAATATGCAACTTAACCATCCCCAAAGGGAACATGTACCTTTTACTCTCTGAATCACGACCTTTCACTATTATAGCCTTAATACAAGTGGCTCTTTAATAATGTGATAGTGTCCTGGTTGCAACTATGTGGCAACTTGATTTTATCGACGTTTGTTCCTTCAATTGTGAGCACTAATTAAGAAAAAATGTACACAATAGAAAAAGAAATAAATTCTTTATTGACCTCCGTAGTAAAATAAAAAATAGTGCATTTTACAATGCATTCAGACAAAACTATTATGCACCTCCAAGAAACTGTTATTTTCATTTGCAGTCTTTACGATAGGTATGGGTATTTAACACTGTCGAGGCCACAACTATCCACTGCTGGAAGGCAGCTGTCAGCAGCGGAGACGTAGAACACAACGCACAGAACACAATTGGTTTCCTCATTTCCCCGCTCCTTTTTCGGGATCTCCATCCAACTCTGCCAGTGACCTCCTCCAGTCCAGGCCGTAGCTAGAGCTGCGAGGCCTATCTTTGGGTATAAAGTTTTTTGGAGTTGCGAACAACACAGATTTCAAGTCGTCGTTCCTCTTCTTCATCAGAGCCATGCTGGATATTATTTGGCTTGTGTCGAACCGCTGGAACAGACAGAAATTGCAGGGTGCATATAATTATAACATGTCCTTGTGTCTGAAGAAAGTGTAAAAATATATAAGTATGTATATGTACTGCATGTACATTTGTATATGTTTTTTAAAAATTAAATGTATGTTGCAAACACTTTGAACCCATAGCTATAGATAATATGAATATAAATTGTATATATAAATAGTCTCAAATAAGAATTAATTTTAGGTTTTACATAGATTTGAAAAATCTATGTAAAAGTGTCAGTGAAGTAATGTTACTTCACTGACACTGAGAAGTTGGAGCACACTTACAGTCGGCTTAAACCTGGGCACGGGGACATTGTTTGTCTCTGTTTTGTGTACACTTAGATCCATCATGGACTGGCTGAGCTCTGACACGGCTGTCTTAGAGCCTCTGCTTTGGGCCGCCGCAGTGCTCTGCCTTGGCTGGATCCTCTTCATGAGGTCACTGAGGGAGCTGAAGCTGTCCGACTGCGGCAACCTGAGAATCAAAGGCTTCTGCGAGGAGGAAGAACAATGTCAATTTCCGTGCCGAAGCTCGCTCGCATGTGCCCAAGAGTGGGAACTCACTCTGGAAGACGGTGTGTTTTCCACCTTGGACGTATTTTCATTGGAGCCATGGTTCTCCTCTGAGATACCCTCCGTCCTGGAACGCTGTCTTCTTGTCGGGGAGAGCAAGACCTTACTGTGCTGCGGCTCTGACGCTTTATCTTCGAATCTTGGTGGCTTCTCCTCAAAGCTGCTCCTCCTGTCTGTGGAGAGTCTCCTGCTAATCACCTTTTCTATCAGGACTTCCTCACTGCAGAAGAAGAGATCATCACAATTTCCTGCATTTGTGCCGTCGCGTATTTTCTTTTCTTCTGCTTATTTATTTTGCAGGAGTTACCTTTTCATTCTTTCAGGCTTGGGCGCGTGGGTTAGAAAAGGCTGTGTGTTGCTACAAAGACAAATCAAATAGAGTAAAATAAAGAGGGAAGACAAAACGCACTGTTGTACGCATGTCAAAATTGACTCACTTGAAAAGCGTTGACCTCTCGGGCACGTTGTTGGTCACTGGAGACGACTTTTCATGCAACCTGCAAACGCACACACATAAAACATTGTATGTTCACGTATGCTCCTGGCCTCCTAATTGTGAAAATCAGAAGGATTCAAGTACCTCTTCTCCACAAACTGGTTTCCATTATAAGCAAAAATCTCGGCAGCAGGTGCGTTTCTTTCTTCGAACATTACGTTGTTCTGCTTTGGCACGTCCAAGGGTAGAATCTCCTCATGCCGCAGACAGGGACTGTCAGGCTGCCCTGCACCCCTATGAAGGACACCCATGGCTTCCCAGTCCAGGAGGTAACCAGTAGGCGGTGATGGGGGGCTGGTAACGTCACCCTCCGATGGAAGGAGCTGTTGAAACTTGAGATTGGAAAAGTCCTTCAGCTGATGAGTCACCTCGACGGGAGAGCCAACGCTCCTCCACGTTTCCGAGACGGGGGATGAGGCAGCAAAAAGGATCCTGAACTCCCTGTCAAACGAGTCCGCAACTGGACCACTTAGAACAGTGATCAGCTGCCGGTGCAGGTGGGCGTCCGTCCACGTGAGGCTGTGGAGCACACAGACAGCTTGTCCCATCGCTCTCAGATGCGGGGTACGTAGAAAAAGGCAGGAGGTCAGAGCTGCTCACCTGTAGCTGCCAAGAATCACCGTCTCCAAGTCCACCAGGAGAAACTTGTTCTTCATCTCCCCGACCACCATCCTCCCCGTCCTGGAGCAGAAGGCCTTTCCTCCCAGAACACGGACACGCATGTTCTGCCCAATGACAAGTTCAACTTCACAGTCAGGGCTAAATTATGACTGAGAACTAAGGTGTGAAAGACCAAAATGTAATTGTATTATTATATCATAACGGAAAAGATTAAAAGAAGATTAAGCAATGTGTGTGGTGTTGTTGGTAAACATTTCTCTGAGTTATTGATTTTTTTTTGTGTACGTTTGACTTGGGCCGTAAACATTTAAGTTGCCCGGAATTGACAGCCACCACTACGACGGAACACATCCCATTGTAATCACAGCCGTCAGGGCCACACGCCTGTCAGTCTTGCCTGCTGGGTTCAGTGTGCCCTTGGCTGGCGCGCAGCTGAGGCACGTTCCCACCTGATTGACACACCTGCTTTCTCTCTGCCATCACTGCTGCATATAAGCCCTGGTCCCACACTCACTCGTTGTTAGATTGTCAGCTAACTTTTGTTATGACCTCCCAGCGGTGCCGGTCCTGGTAACCTGACCTCGCCTCTGTGTCTGACCATGAGCCTGCTTCTCCTGCCCTGGTACATGCCGACCTGGAAAGCCTTGGACACGAACCCTCGATCTCCGCCCCGGACATCCGACCCGCCTTTCGTCCCTGACCAGCCTGCTCTGCCGCCGTCCCGGAGAACTGACCTGCCTTCGGTTCCTGACCACGAACTTTGGCCTACTGTTGCTAATCCACGCAAATAAATCCTTTTTCCTTGCGCATCTTGTGTTGCACTTGGATCCTTACCTGACATGTTGCAGTCAGGGCAGCTGCGGCTGACTCGGCGTGGCATGAGCCGGGTAAGGTTGTTAATTGGTATTTTGGATTTTTGTGGGGTTTTTTTTTTCATCTCGTTAATGGGTTTCAACCAAAGCATTCCTTGGAGTGCGCAGCGTTTGTAAATATTTTTGATGCACGGTTAAATATTTACCGTAACTGTTTGTTTGTATGCATGCGTTTAAAATATTTTCACTGTGTTGTAAGGGGTCTAACGAAATTAATAAAGGTAACAAGATTTTTTTTTTTTTAAGATTGGCACTTAAGTTGCTGTCAGGTCCGTGGAAAAAAACTATTATATGAATTACACTTTTGATTGATACTAGCATCTGTTTAGGGTCAAAGTAATAGTGACACAAGCCCCTGTTGTGAAATCTCTCTTGTGCTTGCATCATAGGCAACAAATGCTTCGTTTTTGGAAGTGAAAGAGGGCGTGGATTTTTAAGTATTTGCATCTTATAGTATGTGTTAACAGGGAGATGGTTTTGACTGTTGTCATTCATACGGCAAAGTTGC
This sequence comes from Nelusetta ayraudi, assembly GCF_046127955.1. NCBI lineage: Eukaryota > Metazoa > Chordata > Actinopteri > Tetraodontiformes > Monacanthidae > Nelusetta > Nelusetta ayraudi. Next base: position 10,772,824 of record NW_027466067.1, on the reverse strand, counting down.
TACAGCAAGTAACTCTTCAACTTCAACAGTCTGATAAGTGGCTAAACTGCCAGTCTGCAAAAGAATCCCTCGTCTTGCTCTGCACCTGGAAAGCGTCGGTCTGCATGTAGTGAAGTATTGTCTGATTTTGCAGACATTTGGACCCAATCATGGTGATTAATGGTACCTACATTAATAATACTGGTCTTAATGTTTGCTTTTTGCTGAAAACGTGTAGGCAAGAGCTCAGTTATTCCTGTAAGGAGTTTTAGGGAGTCATCTGTTATCATCACTGCAAGCCAGCTTGTTGCTGAGATTCCAAGTCCTCACACATCAGTGTTGATCCTCTAGCCTAGAGCATTTTCACATGTTGCAGTGGTGAGTGGCATTGAATGTCAAACCGGCTGCCTTTCACTTTTGATGAAAGCTTCAAGATTAGTTTAAACGCCAAAGTAGAGAAAAAGAAAACACCAAAGTGAAGCCCGTGTGCTTGCTGCAGTTGCGAATGCGGCGGACAAAAGGTTAAAAAGGTCCTTTTCTGAAAATTTTAGAAGGGGCCATTTCTTTCCAGATGTGTTCTTTACTTCGATGTTCAGTCGGCATATATCAGAAAAAAAAGAAAATATTCCACCTTTTCGGATTGCAAAGTGATCAGTCACAATACTATTGAAGAAATGTTTGAGGAAATCAGCTCTTTCAGGGCAACAAACCAACAAAGTGGCGGAAATTATGTGCGGCACGCCTTTTGCACGAACAGGTTATTTCATATCCTCTGATCATTCAGAACAATACCTGCTCAGTCTCAGTGCTGCCTGGGGCTGTTTACAAGCGGTCAGCCTTTTGTTACACGACTCACTTCTGTAAATGATACAAGAGTTTCCAGCCGCTGAAAGACGCAGCTGAATGCTGCACGGCCAGTTTATCGGCATTATGCGTTGCATTCCTAACAGGGACTTGCCAAAGCGAAAGAGGCGGCCACAGTGCGAGAGGTAACAAAGCCAGGGGGCGAGTTGTGCTTTAGCGATGAGGTGGGACGTTCAGCCTAAGACAGTAATTTTTTTTCTGCCTGTGGTGCACATTTGCTTTCTTTTTTTCTTTTTTAAGACTTCTAAATCATAGAATTACATGGATACAACCTCCATGTAATTCTATGATTTTTCTAGTTGATTCTAGTTGAAGGTCTGCAGTTGATTCACTGCCCTGTTGGGCATGCAGACCGAGGTGCAGGTGCTGACTCACCGGGTGCCTGAGCCTGTTGAGCGTGAAATTCTCCTGAATGGACCTTTGGTTCAGAATGATGTAAACAGGGACGCCCCTGGTGGCAGCGTCGTGTAGATCGGCAATTATTGTGCAATCCGTCAGCCTGTCTGTGGCGATGGCGACAACCTGCAATGGAACACGGAAGGTCTGTCGGCTTCAAATGGCTGAATTATTCAATTCGAGTTTGTCTGTGGTAATAAGACAAAATCGTTGCTATTTCTGATATGCTGCAATGATATACAATACTCGGCACACACACGGTTTCACAGTGGGAGCCTGTTTCTTCCACTGTGGCAAAATAACTTTGTCTCGAAAATATTGACTCAGACAAACTCCACAATGTCATTACCGTGGCCATTTTTTAATCAATGTTTTGAGACATTGTTTTGAGAATAAGAATAACTATGTTTTCTCAAAACAATGCCGACTGATTGAACAACTGTTTTTTACTTAAACATTCTTAGTTATTATTCTGAGAATCTTTCTCTATATTTTGAGATGGTCAGTATCTTGAGAAAGTTTCTTAGTCTTTTGCGATAACACGTCAATATTTCAGTGGTTCCCATTTTTTTCCCCAGATACTTTATCGAGACCTAGTTTTCAAAAGTTTGAAAAAAAAAAAAAAAAAAAGCGCTTTCATAATTTCAATGCAATGCAAGCAATGTAGCTGCTTCAGGCGGATTCATTCAGAGAAGACTGGCTAAGTAAACAGCAAAGCCAAACTTTATCCATTAATGAAATACGACAGTGCCCATTTCTCTTAAATAAGTACTTACATGGCTGGCTTTTTGCAAGTGCCACCTGATGATCTCCCTGACGGGCGGCTCTCCGTCCGCAGGAGGACTGGTGTACACCGACACACTCCCTGCCGGCACCCAGGGTAACTTCTCAGGCCAGCCCAGGTCCAGGTCCGGGGCCGGCGAGTCCGTCTGGTGGGGGAAGTAGGTGGAACACGCGTCCTCCGTCCCCGAGCTGGCCGCATCTCCCTGCGTCTCTCTTTCTGCGTGCAGCTGGTTGAAGCGGTAGTCCTGCGTCCAGCCGCTCAGTTGGCTGACCTCCTCGGGAGACAAAAAGCAACTGGACCGCTCCGTCCCGACGGAGCCATAAAAGGCCTCGGGCCCGGCACTCAGGAGCCGCTCCACTGCCTGACGCTCCTTCTCGGAGTAGAGGAACCCAGGGGAGGACTCGGTCACCAGGGGAAACACCACATCCTCGTCCAGGCTCTGCTCCTGGGAGTTCGACATGACTGCAGCCCCGCCGGGGCGTCTCTGTGAATAAACTAAGCCTCAAGGTTCTCGGGAGCCAGTTCGTGTCGCCTTGTTATTAATTTCTCTCATCCCTGCGGTCACATTCCTCCGTTGACCGCAGCCGCTCGCGCTGCATGACGGCCTTGATGTTCCGGACGATCTTGGTAGACGACTTCAGCCGTGTTTCCGGGTGGAGCAAAGCCTGTTCAGGGGTTCACAGTGTCAGTCCCGAGCACGTTCTGCATCAGCCCCATCTTCCAGATCAGCTTGTCGTGAGAGAGCAGGAGTCAAAGTGGGTAAAGGGATGGAGGGAGGGGGTGCCAGAGCCAGAAATGGACACCATGTGACCATGTGACACTCACTTCCCAGGCTGCGTGTCTCGTCGCTCGCCTCCGGTGTAATGTGGAAGCTGCTGAAAGCCGCCGCTCTGTGTGTGTTCCCCTCCCCTGTATGTCATCTCACTCTTCTTCACCCTTCCACTCCCAGATTCCGCACATTCTGTGCTGCTGACAGGTCGGTAAACTTCTCAACCCTATTAAAAAAAAAAAATTATCGTACTGCTTTTCTGTCTCTGTCCTCTGCGCCTGAAAGTAAATGCGTGTCTGCCTGGAACTCCTCAGCCTGCCCTGTTTTTGTCACAGTCCACGCGCTCTACGCCAGCGCAGATTGCTGCAAAAACTTTATTCAAGAAGCAGCTACTACGCTTTTCAAACAGGTCCGGCCTGAAAGGTCGGTCTGTGAGCAAGAGCATGACAGCTTCAAGAGGTGTCTGGTCCAATCACTGAATGTCCTTGCAAAATGCCATTTACCACTCACAGTGTACTCATAATGCAGCATCAGCTGCTCATCACGTGTCCTTTTATTGCCTGTCTATTGAGGAAAAGAAGGACATTAATCCGGCAGAGTACATTAAAATGTCACAAATAAATGAGTGATGAAACAAAAGGGTGACGCACCCTGCTGAAACCACAGTGTGATGTCAGAGGATGACACCGGTACTGTTTGATGTAAACCCTGAACTTTGGGCTTAAACAAATAATCCTAAACCTGTGTAACATGGATCATCACTTACATAACTGACAACAAACGTGATTGTTTTTGTTTGTAAACACATAAAGACATACAACACAAAATGCAGCCAAATGTTCTCATAATCCAATCTTTCTAAACCCGTACATTATGTCGCAATCTGTCATATTATCTAAATCCTTCCAGGTTGGTCTTTGGTCTGGTTGCATCTCAGAGAGGAATACACCGAGAAGACAGAATGTCAGGGATAGCAAGCACTGACATCACAGCTGGATGAGCCAACTAGATTTCATTTTAGCTTCAGTCATTTCATTATTATTATTTTTAGTCGCTGTTGCTTGCTGTTAGCTTGGAAGTGATGGAGGCCAGGGAGACTGTCGCTGATGAGGGTCTTCATCCCGGTTTTGCTCACTGCCTCTTGCGCAGGTGGATGTAGAGGACAGCGCTGATCAGGAGCAGAGGGACGCAGACCCACGACAGGACAAAACAGTAACCAAAGTGTCCTTTCCTCAGGTCTCTGGAGTCCCTCAGTATCTCCTTCCTGTGGAAGGTGAAGATGAGGCAGGCAGCGAAGGTCGTGAAACCTGCAAAACCACCACAAGAGATTTAGGGAGTCAGTTATGTGTTTTGCTAAGGCTGTTTCATGAGTTTCACAGTTTCAATGCAATCTCGTATTCCTGGAAGATTTGTTTTTCTCTATTCTGCTTTAGTATTGATATGAGCCACAACAGATTTGTGAAACTTCAATCATAGCTATTTGGATGAGACAGAATTAATGGGTGAACCTTTGAGTGAACAGTCCCTGCCACAAGACTCCAATTAAAAAACTTTTTTGGTAAATGTTCTTAAAGAATAAAGTTATCATCCAGTTTTTCAGAAAACACCAAAAAGCCTCGAGCATACTGCTGACAAAATGGAGTTTGGCTTAAATACAAATTTGGAAATAATATATATATATATTTTTAGCAGTTTTATTGCATTTTTTTTGCATATCTGATGTTGATTAAATGGACGATGAGTCATTTTTGCAAGATGGTGCAACAAGGGAATGTCCGAATTGCAAATAAAACATCCATTTTCAACTGTAAAACCAAATAATGCCAGTTTTCAATTTTTTATTTATTTACTAGAATAAAATTGTGGCTACCCTTCTCCAAAATGTCAAAGAAATGTAGTAGAAAAGTAGCTAATAGAACTGTTCTCCAGACCTGCAAAGGCCTGGCAGAGGCCAGTGAAGTAGAAGAGTCCTCCCTTGAACAGGGTGATCAGCTGACCCAGGAACACCAGGAGGGAGATGGAGGAGAAGACCACTGCGAGGACCATGAGGGCCTGGACCGACTGCAGCCAGTCTTGGAGAGAAGGAGGTCAGGGAATGACATTAAGTATGAGGCAGGTGTAAAAAAATCCAGTCACACTGTGTTGTAAAGGGACACAGATCAGAATGTACAAGCGAGTACGCTGGTCACTGACCGCTTTCATTGGAAGTGGTGCACAACCAGGTCTCTGTTTCATTGTCATGAAAGCAGTTGAACCAGAGGTCTCTGATCTCCGTGTCTGACCAAACCCACCAAGACTGCGAAGAAACACACAGAGAATGAGACATGAACAGTAACATTTCTTATTGACATATGAATGAATCTGAAATTGTTTATGTCTGTTGATGTTGTTTGTCCGACTTTCTTGGGCGTTCAGGAACACATCAATCACAGTTATACAGTTGAAGCTTCAACTTTGGAAATGGCTGGAATCGTACAACATGTAAAACACCAAAGTTCAAGTGAAGCAATCCTGAGATGTTTACACGACAAATGCGTCTGTAAAGAATGCGAAATAAAAAAAAAAAAAAAAAAAAAAAAAACATGGAATGTGATTGGATAAGCCCAGGGCTAAGAGATAATTTCAGGACCCCTTCACCCCAACACTATGTGGACACCATCGCCCTCACAGGCTGCAACACTGTGCAGTATTCAACTAAACTCTTGCCAGCTGCTGGACAGAAAACAGCCTTTGTTGTTGCTCTTGACTGTGAAAATATCAGCCAGTCTGGCCGTCATTTCCTATATTTTTCTTCTTTGACTTCTTCTAGGGATTTGAAACTTGTTTCTTGGTTTCATCACAACTGATAGCTAATGCAATATGAAGCATAATGAATAAAAAATGTTCTCCTTACTATTAGTTTGCAATTTGGACCATGATTTTTTTTTTTTTTTCTGTTGCCTTGCAGGGTAATTTTATGCTGTTGTTTTAATGCAGAGGTGCCAAGCAACTGACATGACTGAAAAAAAAGTTTTAATTCATGTGGGAGAGGCAGCAAAACAGGGGTGAGACATTAATTAGCATCGTGACTCACCTTCTCCAGCGTGGCGATGAGGAGCATGGCCAGGGTGACCAGATGCAGCACGGTGAGGAAGACCAGCAGGAGGACCATGGCTGCTTGCAGTGAGAGGAAGAGTCAGGTGTGCTGTGTGAGGCCTGCATGGAGTTACATTGGGTCAATAAGAGACTGTCCCGCTCTCGAAGAAGCTGTGCACTTTCATCACGGTCGTCAAGATCTGCAGCGACAATCTCTGCTCATACGCCCCAGACCACAAGTACGACCCAACAGTTTGCCCTCAACGCCGGCCCAGTCCCAGAGGACAACATCAGAGCATCTGCTCTCTGTAATCACAGCAAACAGTAGAGGCAGACTTAAACAAAGTCAACAAAACTGGCCAAAAAGTTGTATACAATTTGGAAATAAAAGAAGAAGACTTTAATTGACGTGTTTGACAGCTGCATGGAAGACTGAACGTGTGAGGATTTGTAAAACTTTCCACCCAACATGCCAACTTGAATTTAAAATGAGGAACATACGCAGCTTTTCATGCATTCTTGAAATTGTGAAATACTTTCCAGAATGAGTCATTGGTTTATTTATATCTGCTTTCAATTCAAAAACAAAACTTTTGTTTTGGATATGAAGGAAAAGAGAAGTCTAAATATTGTGCCCTCGTTGCGTTGGGTTTAATTTCCTCCAGATTTAAGTCTCAAAGTTTTTATTTTATTTTGCTTGCCAAAGATGTCTATCAAACATAATAAATACCAATGTACAACTCCGATTAAAAACACTCGTACTGATCCAAAAGAGAGAAATTACTTCTGAGATCACTAATTGTTCAGCCTAAATGAAATATCAAAATGATTTGCTTTTTGTGTGAAAAAAAGACAGTATTGAGACAAAACCATTATTTCTTTATTTATCCCAAAATAAAACTGTAAGATGAAGAAACCTACGCCATGTATTATCAAACATGCGTTGTTTATTTTCAGTCCAGCTCTCTCATTTATTTTGTGCGTGTGTGTGTGCGATTGTTTCCAACCCAACACCACATTAATGAGACGGCATCAGGTGGTTCGCAGTGATACAGAGAAAATTAAAAACAAGAAGAGTTGAGAAGAGTTACTGTGTTGCAAAAAAGAGAGAGAAAGTCTCTTGTAAATGTCAAAATCTGCGTTGACTTGGTGTGTGGCCACATGAGGGTGTGACCCAGCCGGCCCTCATTGGGCAGCAGCGACACCACATTCAACCCAATCAAGTCAGGTCAGCAAAGAATCCCTACATTATTCCCGCTCGATCAAACACAACCCGGAGGCTTTAAAGTTCTTACCCTTCGGTTTCCTTTGTGTTTGCGCCCTTGAACGGTCCCCAGTATTTTTCCAGCTGTTTCTATCCTCCCTCTCTCCTCAAATGTCTCTCTGCAAAGCGTGAGCTGGATTGCAGTGGGGAAAAAAAAGGAATGTGGTGTTCAGTATAGGAGGAGTTCTCAACACTCATTTCCTCTAAACTTTCTCCTCCCTCCCTCTTTCTTCCTCCTTAAAGTTGTGGTCTGTACCACCTCAGCACTAAAAATAACACTCCTCTGGAGCCACACAAGCGCAGAACTTTTCGCGCTGAAACTGTACGGCAGGAATGACGAGAGGCGGGCGCCTAAATCTATCATCCAGATTAAGCTCTCAATGTAATTATCTGTGTTTGTCGGAGATAACGATGCTGTGTGGTCTGTGTTGCATCATTAAAACCACAGCAGTACTTATTTTTATACTGGGCACACATTTTTGTTGTTGTTGCATACTTTCATTTTTAATCTCCTGGAAGCTTCATCAGAATCACAATCAGAATATTTTATTGATCCCTGGGGGAAAGAAAAATATAAGGCGACTCAGACCAAGGAAGGAAGTAAAGCAAGCTAGCGGAAAAGAGTGCCGGAGAAATCAACAGTGTTTACAAGTTTACAAGGCAGGCTACTAAAAAGCCCTGTGAACTGAACATCATGCATCTATAACCCAAGTCTCAAAATAATAAATTACAATGTGGGAACACAGTAGAAAATGTAAGAATGCAGTTGCAGATGATTTGACTCTACATCAACACATTTTTTAAAAATTATTATTATTGTTTTCAGAAATACATGTTATGTTAGGTTGGGGGGGGTGGGGTTGTGCAGACCCCAATCTGCACCAGTGGTTTCATGGGTTGTTCAGCTACCACCTCCCTTCCGGAGGGGATTGCATCTCACTGATCAATCTTGTTGTCAGCAGTGGCGTCTTCAAAGCTCTACAGTTCATTCATGGACAACTGCAACTGTCCGCGTGAAGTGAATGACTTCCTTTAGTCTTGTTGGAACACAAAGGCTCACTGAAGGGAGCAGAAGCAGGTCAAAGTTTTTTTTTTTCTTTTTTTCTTTTTTTCTTTATCTAGATGATACGTTCAGTGTTTTCTAACGGTTCCACGGGACCCCTTCACGGACCTCGGACAGCCCACAACCACGGCGCGAAGCCCACAGCGAGAGGCAGAAAACGCGCTGCAGGAGGACGTCGTCAAAAATCAAAGTCTGCCGTTTCTCACTTGCGATCTGTGGCGTGTGTGCAGCCGCCGAGCTGTTGATGATCGTGCGTCGAGATCGCTCGGGGCAGCCGGAGGAGCCGCGTGTTTACGTCGACGCTCGGCCGCTGCACGTCCTCATGGTTCCGTCCAGCGGGTTTGTTTTTCCGCCCCTCTGTCTACTACGACATGCGCGAGGACGACTTGGGCTGTAAAGACTAACTGGAGGACGGAAAGCCCATTTACAAGGTCTGGACAGATGGCTCAGCCAGAGGTAAAGTTACCTAGCAGGCTTTCTGATCTCTCATCTTCACGTCACTCAGTCATCTTGCGCTATAAAGCAGTTGGAGAGAGCTCCTTCCAGAAACAGCTGTCTAGCAAATGTGTCAACAAGATTGACCTCAGACATCAGGGTGCTACTACCCACCTCATCTCAGCTCGAACAACTTTGCAATTATAAACTTTTCTAATAGATTCTCTCTCTCTCTCTCTCTCTCTCTCTCTCTCTCTCTCTCTCTCTCTCTCTCTCTCTCTCTGTCACACGCACACACGCACACACACACACACACACACACACACAGCGGTTAGGATAGTGTATAAACACATGAAATAACGGTCAGAGTTGATGTAGATGGTCTCATTTGGTATATTTCTCTTGCTTGTATGTGATGCTGTAATATTGTCCTGTAATGTACTGCAACAATATGGAATTAGTGTGTATAATTAGGGTTGACATATTTTACAGGGAGTGTGGCCCTCTCAGGGCCCCTTATAGGCCCTGAGATGGTCTAAATATATAATATTTATAGTATAGTTTTGATGCTTATCAAAACCGAAATGTGTTATTTACAATGTTTATACACATCTTATCACACTTGAAACATGCAGTAGTGTATATTTTGGTGTTCATATGGATACGTTAATGTTCTACTCTAGTATTTTGTAATATATGGTATTGGTGGGTATAATATTTAATGTTAACATATAGTATCTTGAATATGGTAATTTGTGTATATTAATTATATTGTCTATATATAGTACTAATATAGTGCATAATAACCGCAGTGCCTCTATGTATAATATGTAAACATTTGGAAATATAGTGCTGTAATATAATTGTAGTACTGTGGTAGCTGATGATGTTTAACAGCTGCATGTAATATCTTGTTTTAATGCACTTTGATAAAGACTCTAATGAGATGCAGGTAAAAGGTGAAGTGAATAGGGATAGGTTTTGTATTTCTTTCTGCTCCTTTTCAAGCATATTTAAGTTTCTGGATATTTGATTTCTTTGAGTATTATGCTTGTATTTTTTCTTCTTTTTTTTTTCTTTTTCTTATTTTATTTACGGTATTTGTGTTTTTTTTTTTTTATGCCAGATTAAAGAATTCAATTTACTTTACTTCAATTCAACTTAATGATTACTTCCAACTAAGTCATAATTAATGAAAATTTTGGAGAATAAAGTGTTATCTATCTATCTATCTATCTATCTATCTATCTATGTCACCAGTAACGACTATCTAACGGTTTCTCACCAGTCCCACCTCCAGGAGGAGCTGAGTCAGATGGCAGCGTGGCTGGGTGACGAGGGTCTTCCTCCCGACGACCCCTGGGAGAGTCAGCTGCGTCTACTGTGGCGTTCCTTTCAGGCGGTGAGGAGCCGCCTGAGCAACGTGACCTCAGACCTGGATGCTCAGCGATCAAAGCACTTGGCGGAGATGGCAGAGGTGACTGCAGAAAAACATTAAAACGGACAAGACTTGCAGGCGGTATGTGGCTGCTAGCAGCTCAAATTTGTTTTTTTGCTTGTTTGTTTGTCTGAAAGGTACGCAGATCCTTGGAGCAGATCCGAATTTTCACGGAGCACAAAGATGCTCTGGCTCAGGAGATTCAGGATGAAAACGATCAGCTCAAGGAGCAGCTGAGGCAACTGATATCCTTACAAGGTTGATCGTGTACCCATGAATAATAGCATCGCAATAGCAAATGCTCAAGGGACAAAAATAGGATTCCGGAATATTTACGAGCAACAACAACTTGGACACAGAAGCATATTTTGACAATTAAAAAATTTGTTTGATGCTGTTTTTTGTGATAGATTCCCAGATAAGTGAGGTGGCTAAAATGCTGTACCAGCAGGGACTCACAGAGCTGATCCACAGCAGCCCCAGTGAGCAGGTGGCTTACCTCCTGGTGGAAAGAGCCTCCCTGTTGGAGAGCGGTGAGGCTCCAGACAGACTGACGAGTGATGGAAACACTGCTGCACTGCTGGAGATGGAAGCCCAAGTGCTGGAGACTGCTGCGCCCCAGGTGAGTGGAATTACAACTCCAGCAATCCAAAATAAATGAAGAAGCAAACAAACAAAACAAACTAATGAATAAGCTTTACTCTTGTGCGATATTTTAGTTTGAGTTAGATCTTTGTAGATGTCTAGTTTTTATGAAGGACATTTGAGTTTTATACAACAAACTAAATCACAATTTACTTGTGGTCCTTAAAATAGGGTTGCCACCTCCTAGAGCTTCAAATCCGTGACATCTCGGGGCTGGAGGGGGTGGGGGGTGGAGAGCTCTCAAGTCTGTCGACGACGGGGGGCTCCCCGAAATATACGGGACAAAGTGAAGTGCGTCCCGTGTCAGTTCATGAAGCGACAGGTTTTTTAGTTGCCAAATACGGGACAATTGCGTATTTTACGGGAGGTTTGGCAACCCTATCTAGACCACAGACGGAAATCAAATGAGCTTTTGTCATTTTCCCTAAAAAAAAAACGGGACAAATTGTGTCCCAGGAGAGATTTTATTTTTCACAGGACAGGTGGTGAAAAAAGAGAACAATTCTGGGAAAAACGGGACGGGTGGCAACCCTACCTTAAAATGAAAAAGTCTTATTATTTAGAGTATAACTGCATGTTGTTGTGAGCAATAATAATAATAAACATCATTAAGTAATAGGAACTATTTATGGCCCCACTACACTGTCCTATACTAACGACCCTGAGCAAAGCAGAAGAGAATGTCATTGTCATTTCATGGAGCTGTTGTGAAATATATCAATAAAATCCTTTGTTGTTAAAGCTTAACATTTCATCGTCCATGTTAAAACTAGTGTAAATCCACTCTTCCTTTCAAAATATATATTTTTAGATGTCCTGATTGGTTTACATATACTATTTCACTGCGAATAAGCGACCTCATGTCATTTCAGTTTAACCACAAGGGGGCAACACGTCACAGCCAGAGCCCATGGAAGCGACTGTTTGGATTCCACAAACAATGCAAACACACTTTTATTCCTGTATGTGGTTTAATGCCAACAGAGACAGAATGCATCCTGTACTAACAAAAACTAAAAACTGCACCCAGGTCAGTCTAAAAATCCGACACAACCTAAAGTCATGGTCACCAAGGCGCATGACTGGAAGTGAAGGTCTATTTGCATGTGTTTTCCTTACAGCAACCAACTCAGTGGCACCCACAGTAACTGCACTGACTTGTTTTGTTCCACTGTCTGATAGGCTCTGTAGGCTGCCCCGCACTTAAAATGCCAGAAGAAAGTCTTGAGTTTGCGCACTGCTGCTGCATCAGTCCACTGACTAGACCCTCCAGGTTTCTTCTCTGCATGGGCGTGCACTCTTGAGCCAGACCCGTCAGCAATTAAAAAGTTTGCCTTCCATGCTTTCTCTTGAGGCCGAGTCCAGGCATTTGGCCGGCCAGCTGAGCAGTGCAAAGATGGAATGTTCCCGTCTGGAGCGGGACCTGGAGGAGGGCTCCCGCCGGTTGGCCATGGCTCACACTGAGATCCGACATCTGACAGATGAGCTGGAGTCCGCTCATTCGACCCAAAGAGCCTATGGTGAGAGATGTTTGACAGCCATTTGCCTCAGTGGGGTTTAATCTGTAAAGATCTCTTGTGGTAGTAATGGCAGTGATTCAGCAATGCGGGTGCAGAGCTCTTGTGTAACATTAAGAATACACGAAGGGGAAGTGTTTGAAGTTATTGTACACTTCAAACAAAGTCCTTTAAAAAAAAAAAAAAAGTAGCATTTTAATAATGCTCAAAAGGTCCAGTTAGTGGACAGGTTACACATTTACAGATTTAGTCCACCATCTGCTACAGTACTGCCATTTGCTTGACAGTCAAGAGAACACACTGCAAGGGACCTTTTGAAAAGGAACGTAAACAGTGTTGTTTGTACTCTTAGAGCCTGAGCTGCAGGCTGCACAGCACGAAGTCCAGCAACTCAGGCAAGAAGTGGAAAAACTGAAGAAGTACGGTGAGAAACATTTGCTGTGTTCTTGAAGAGCTCAAAATAAACTACACACAGACACAACCCCCACAACATCACAGGGACTCCCGGTAGATTGTTGATGGTGCTGAGAGCTGCACTGACATAAGGCAGAGCATTTATAAACATTAGTCTCTTGAGTGATACAGTTAGAGGAGTTTTTTATTTTAACCAGCACTACCATGATGTATTTCAAATCCCAGCTGGGAAAGACCTCAAATCAACTACACAGAGCGTAACTCTCTTTTGAATTCTGCTTTCAAAGGCTACTGGTGAGTGTAGAGTAACACAGTAATGCCGTTGTCATTGTCCTATATAACAGAGTAAAGGCTGCCCTCTATAGTGCAGGAGCAAGACAACTTCATTTTGTTTTTTGTTTGTCTCAGACGTACAACTTCAAGGTCACTTAATGGGACTCATTTCTGATGTTTTCCAAAGCTAATTGGTCAGCGTGAACGATACACTAACACACAGAATCATTCCATGTGCATTTTTGCATTGAAATCTTTGCATATTCCAATGTGGCCATGTAGCTGCAAAATAAGAATTAGTAAATCAAAGTGTGATTCCGTTGTAATGTTTAAGTTCATTTCTAAAACCAAACTCCGCCAGGTCAAAGTCTGTGACAAAGCTAGATGTGTAGTTTGGTTTATGTATCCAACACAAGAAGCCAGAGTACTAATATTGACATAAATGCAGTTTACGAGGCCACTAGTATCAAAATACAAGTTTCATTTTCCAGCGTAATCTTGAAGGCAGTGCATAGAGAACAAACTGAAATGCATTAGCTTCCATTTTCTAATCTAAAAAGTGCATTATCTGACTCTGTTCCATAGAAATGGCCGAGTTGCGCAAGAGCAAAGAGCTTAATGATCGTCTGGACTATGAGGCAAGAGCCTTGAGGAACAGGATACGCGCTGTGGATGCTGAGAATAACTCTCTGCAGCTATCTGTAAGCACTTCCTCATACAAGGATAAGAATATTTAGTTAAAACACATTACAATGTCAGCTTGTGGAACGCTAAAATTTACAGGGCCCTGCTAAAGGTGAAAGGATGAGTCATAACATAGCAATACCTCCTTGTGTGCTTCAGGTGATATCACAGCAGGAGATGGTGAAGTGTTTGGAGTCGGCCTTGGCGAAGCAGCGGTCGGAGCTGCGGCTTCTCACTGAGCATATTGAAGCTAGACAAGCTAACGAGGTAGCGCCTGTAAGTCCCACGGGTTATCGGTTGTAGTTTGGGGTTTAGGGTTCTTTGGTTTAAATAATGTCAGGCCGAATTGGTTTATTATATTAAAAACTCAGTGTGAAACCAGCGTGTATATCATTCAGACCACGACTGTCTAAATCCCTCTATTAATTGTTATCACAACATATCGGACAGGACACAAAAGAGTGGTTGAGTTCAGAAGCTATTTAATCAGCCGAGAGGTCGAGGCAGGACGCCAAAAAACATGATAAAACCAAAACCCCTCAGTAAAAGTCCAAGTAACAACCACTGAGAAGCAGAACTACTGTTGCAACACTTCAAAAGTGTCAAGACAATGAGGCAGAGAGGGGGAGGGGAACACAGCCTTGACTGAGGAGGGAGAAAACAATGAGACACAGATGTAAAGAATTTGGAAATAAACCACAAAAGGAATGATAAACAACGATAACACAATGGATTTATTCTCATGTTTACTGTGAAATGTGAAATTCTATGTATCAGTAACAACAACAACAACAATAATATAATACAGGCACACAAAGTAGGTCCAACCAGACAACTAATGCCCTGCGCGGGCCGGCTCACAACAATGCACTTAATTCTGAGTAGGAGTCCATTTGTTTCCTTCTAAGGGAGCAGGGGCAGAGAGAGGCAGTGACACAGCATTGTGGAGAGACCCAGTATCAGCTCATGAAGAACCCAGAAAGTTCACAGCAAGGGGAAAGTGACTCATTTTTTTTTTTATTGCGCAAAAGATGTGTACACACAAAAACTCATCGAAGGCCCGTTTTCAGATGTACAAAAAGTGACTTGATCGTGTGGCTGGCGCACACACTACGCTAGGAACTAAACCTAGGAATTTTCCCAAAATATTCTCTACTTTCTCTTACAAATGCAGACCTTTCCAAAAAACCACAGATTTTCTTTGTGTGTTAATTAGCCCTACACGTCAATAAAAGACGTGCATAATGTTTAGCAACTTAGTTTCTGCATTTGAAAGTACCTCAGGGTTCAAACGCAGGTCTTTGTACATGAGGCCCCTGGTCACACATCACTGCTGACTGTCGACATATCACACCCACCCTTATGTCCAGTGAGAAAATGTGAATACAATGAAACAGTGAACAGTAACATATTTGTTCTAATTCTTGATTTAGGCCCCTGCCAGTGACCACGAAGCAGAAAACGATTTGTTGGCCACCAAGGAGAAGTGTGAAAAACTCAAGACAGAGATCTGTGAAACCCTACAACGCCTGGACAAAGAGCGGAGGTATGATGTTGCACAACAGTAGATTCCATTCCGCTACCCCTAGGATTGCGCAAAACCTAAATATCAAAATTAAAAAAACTGGTAATGGAAACACGCAAATTTCGAAAAACGTTATCAAAGAGAAAATATATAACAACCATTCTTGACAGCAAACAAGCGTAAACAAACAAAAGCAACGTAAATCTTGTGGGACGAGAATTGACGAGAATTGCAGCTTATGCACTCCACACCAGTCAACGGAAACACCTGCAAATCGCAATTGTACTTTGTCAAACTTTTAGAAAGATCACTTTTATTTTGCGAAACACTGTAATGGAAACACAGCTGGTGAAATCCGCATCGCCACCTTCCCAAAAATAATCATAGTAATTTTTTTACAACAATATTTTTTTGTTTGTGCTCAGATCATCTCCTCATGATGATTTGGTTGAGTTTTTTGTGTTTTCCGGAAAAACGTGCAGTTTATATGCAGATGATCTCATCCTTTCTCAACTGCATTTCCCACTGCATCCACGTGTTTGTGTGTGTGTGTTTACAAGAAGTTGTTTTTGCTGCAGTGAATCAATACCGTCATGGAACAAACACCAAAGTAATTCTCTCCACCCCTTCCCATTGCAGTAAATACCATGAGATGAGGGAAAAACACAAGGCAAAGCTGTGTCGAACCAAACAGAGATTTGAGGAGGAAATGTCGTGGCGGAACGAGAAGATAAGCAGTCTCGAGCGGGAACTCTCCTTGTGTTCTCACTCTTTAGCAAAGGTAAATCTGCAGCGCTGTCTGGCTTGACTCAAAGGAAACATAAAACTGTTTTCAGCTGCCTGCTTGGTATTTATTATGGCTCTGTGGCCAGATGTAAAACTGAGGCTTTTGAGGCTTGTAACATTTACAGACCTCCAGTTACGCACAAAAATCACATAACTGATGTTTTTATTTGCGAGGAAGGGCAAATTGAGTGCATCCACACATATGGAGGTCACAGTAATGTGTGGAGTGTAAATACTAAAAAATGTTTCAGTTCAGCTCATCTGTTTCTACGTTATGTCATAATAGATCATTTAACAACTCAACTAAGGAAAAACAAAATAATTTCTGAACTCCCGAAATCTACCAATCAATTTTAGTTTCCCCCCTGGGGATTTAACAATCAAATCTATGAATCAATTAATAATATTTTCAGAATTTCATTCATTCATCTTCTATACCCGCTTCTTCCTGAGCTCAGGGTCACGGGGGTCTGCTGGAGCCTATCCCAGCTGTCTTAGGGCGAAGGCAGGGTGACACCCTGGACAAGTCTCCAGTTCATCGCAGGGCCACATAGACACAGACAACCATTCACACTCACATGCACACCTACGGACAATTTAGAGTGTTCAATTGACCTGGCATGCATGTTTTTGGAGTGTGGGAGGAAGCCGGAGAACCCGGAGAGAACCCACGCAGACACAGGGAGAACATGCAAACTCCACACTGAAAGGTCCCAGGCCCGGAATCAAACCCACGACCTTCTTGGTGTGAGGCGGCAGCGCTAACCACTGCGCCACCGTGTCGCCCATTTTCAGATTTTTTCCAGATTAATAAATGAGATGAAATGAAATGAAAAGTTGACTCTTGTGCATTAAAACTGACTAATTTGCCACCAAAGGTTATTCATGACACTGGGCCAGTACCTGTAAAGCATTTTGGTCCATTTATCATATGCCAGACTGCAAAAATGTCCTTACAGGGTATTGAGTGAAAGAGCAGTGAACTGCAAACCAAGGCAGTTTAAAAGCCAGAGCTTGGTGCAGCTGAAGACAAGGATTATCTCAATGTGACCTTTGGGTCCGTTATACTATGAAGAAGAATGATTTGTTCCCTAGGAAAAAGAGCTTACGAGGAGTGTGACTGCGGAAAATGACAAACTGCTCAATGAGAGAAGAAAGCTTCTCCAACAGCTGGATGAGGAGCAACACAACAGACAGGATAATTATCTCACGGCGTCTTTGTCCAAATGCAGGTTCTGACTTTGACACACGCGCACACACACGCACACACATTTTTGCTTTAATAAAATGGCAAAGGTTGAGAACCTTTTTTTTTTTTTTTTTTTGAAGAACCTCAGTAAATAAATGTAACCATTTTGATTTTCCACCTTGCTATGTTTTTCTTTCCCTTCAGAGTGGATTTTCTGGATATGGAAAACAGGAAACTGGCAAAGAAAGTTCTCCATGTGTCCAGTCAGCTGGCAGTACTGGAACGCAGACTCCAAAACAGACCGTCAGCAAAATCTGCTGAGGTACCAACACAGCTTCAAACTCATTAACCCATAACTGTATTTCCTATTGTTACTGCGGGGTGACACAATGCTGTTCTAACACTGTCAAAACTGTCAAGAAAAGCCTTGAGTGTAGCACTTTATTCTTTTGTCAACCAGGAAACTCTATCCAGTTCTGATCAGACTAATAATATTGCAGCATCAGCACGACTATAGTTTGCATTGTGTCGAAGCTCGCAGCGCCTTTCCTGTTATTCTGTGCTCATAAACTCCAAGAACATGCCACCTCTTGTCCTTGAAACGAGGCTACCTGACCCCAGGCTATTGAAAGATCCCTCCTGCAGTCGAAACTACACTTTTAAAATGGTTTGTTTTCGGGAACTGATTGATATGAGCAGTTTACTACCACAGAGGTCCGGCATCAGAGCCACAGCAGGGACCCCGCGTAAGCCACCTCTGCCCTTGCCTTTGTCTTGCACACTGCACAAGCAGAGACATCATATCAGCATAAGCACGCGCATGTGCCAAAATTAGCCAGGAAGCCATTTCACATTTCCTGTTCCTGACAGTGAGATAAGAGTTTAAAAGGGACCGTACAAGTTCTTGACTTGGACTCGGTCTTGACCTAGTTTTGGTCCCGTTAGTGTCTTGGTCTCAGTTAACGGCGGTCTTGACTAAATCACTACCATCTGCTTCAAGTCTTCGCCTGGGAGACACTTTGCTAATGCAGTGAACTAGCCCTGTGTTGTGTTGCTTTGCCCAGCCTCGTCACAACCCAGTTCCTCACCCAGCTTGAAAACCAAAGACCAGGACTGTACCTAAACATTTAAACGTGTTCACTGGTGATCTCCCTCTCCTGCTAAATGAATCTCTGGGTCTGGTTCTCTGTCAGCAGACTTTGGAGTGCAGTTCCCAACATGCTGAGATATTTCCTGGGCTTCCTGAGTGACATAATCACGTCCTTCCTGCCCACATTAGATCTTTTTTTTTTTCCTCTGTTCAAACTGCACTGGAGACCAAAGCAACTTTTTTGATGCGCCCTCTCTTTGACCTGTCAAGGCGTAATACATTCCAGCTTGCCCTTATGCATTTCTTCCTGTTTTTCTGGCCTCTTTTAATTTCTAAAAAAATGCCAGGAATTTTCACTTCACACCGTTATTCCCTGTGGATTGATGAATGTACCGGTAGTTGTTGCCTGACAAAAGTTTCCTCACCTTGCATAGGTTGCCTTTAAATCAATGTTTCATCTTTAACAATCTTTGCTGTCTGCTTGACACGTTTTGACAATTTTTTCCTGGTCACATGTGCTTTTTTTTTTTTTCTATAACAGCAATACTTGAGCTGCTTCTACAATGTCAAATCTTGCTTTATCTTGAATAATTTCCACATCACTCAAAATTGTATCTCCTTCATTATCTTTTTGTGTTTCAATAAAAAAAACAAAAACAACTGCAACTCCTAGGTCTGTGAGCTAGCTGTCAGTTTTCAGTCATCGTCGCGATTTTAATTGCAGCTAAAGCAGCAGATAAATTTCCGATCCTCACAGAAGACCACCAATCATTACCGGAGGAGAGGAAACAATTTTTTGCAGAGGTACCATTTCCTAATATATGATTTTGTCGTTTAGGAATTGAAGGCCTCTTTGAAAAAGCAGATTTTCCCACCTCCCCCTGTGCCAACATTAAGGTAGGCCTGATCCCGGTCAAAGGAATACATTCCACATTTCACCCAATTTACCTACACACCACTTACTAAATGAAGGCTCTGGGGTCATGAGCGAATGCTCCATGGAACCACAGGAGCTAATACGGTGGCCACAGCTTCACCATAAAACTGCTTTGGAGGCCTCATTCGAGTGCTGCCTTTCAGTTTGACTCATCGAAAACAATACAGCACATCCACCTAGCAAGACGTGTTCTGACTGGCACTGCCAGTGCCATCATCCCCTCTAGATACAAATATGCAAGTATTTTGTACATTCTTGTTCTGATTCAGATCGGTCTGTTCTTCAGCTATGTTGATGACATTGCCAGTGTAAAGGATACATTTTCCTTTTGATATCAGTTCTGTAGCCGCAACAGGCATCCATTAGACTTAATTCTTTCCATCTATGGAACTCCAGAATGGTTCCCTGGATTAAAAATAAAGAAATGAATGCATGAAAGACACCAGAGCCTGTATCCGGACAGTGGTGAGTAGAAATGGGGTGATATGTCGCGTGTGGGTGAACTCCCCTTCTGAGAACCCTCTCTCCCTCCCTCAGTGTCACAGGAAACAAGTCAGAAGAACGTGAGGGCGACAGCCACACTGAGCCAACCCACACGACCACACAACCCCACATCTTCACCTCTCGTTCAGCAGAGATGAGATACCTGAACCTCAACTCCTCTCAAAACCACTCAGAGCCCGTTTTGCTTACTTAGTGGTTGAGAACGTAGCTGCATGGAAATGCTAGATGGAAAGAAATGGCTATTGTTAGACAAATCCAACACAACACGTTCCCCTTATTTATAATCAACTAGTTGCTGTGTCATAATAAACAACAAAACAGTGACGATTTGCATTTGTCAGATACTTCTTGAGTCAGGCTTAATGATTTCCATATGAAGATATTTATTTTTGATCTTGGACTCCAATGTAGATCTATATATTTAAACATATATATATAGTTAATTAAAAAAAAAGAAAGAACAAAAACCACCACATAACATACTTAGCATCTTCAAAGCCTCCCAGAAAAACACGCAAGGCTTGGCTTTCGGCTATAACTGATCCTTGTGTTGGTATTTTTTCCCCATGTCTATTCAAAAAAAATTCAAATTTGAAGTTCAACCAATAAATATCTTTTACTCACACAAAGTTGCTGCCTATGTACACAATATTTCCCTGTTTTTTCATAAATGGCATTTTCAACAACACCATTTTGTTTAATATTCCTCTCTATGGCCTTTGGCAAATACAACATTTACGTGTATAATGATAAACTTGACACATGAAATGGACCACAAACAGGATTCTAACATCGCAACACAGCAATTCAGTGATATTGTAATGGCCCAAGATTGAGCAGAAAGACAAAAGTGAAGGAGTGACGCTGATAGCAAACTAAGGTCAGTGTTCAAAGGAAGACATAGTATGAAGAAATATGAAATCTGCATTTTGCTCACCTGTGTATACAGTGTCATGAAAAACAACAAAAGTAAGCAATTGTGTCCAGCTCAATAGCTTTGTCAGTGCAAATGCATCCAATTAAAGTGATGGTACTTACTCTGGAATTCTTCTGTCTTAGATATAAAAACTTGGTAAAGAAAACGGGCTTGCCGGTGAAAAAACACAATTTCAGTCAATAACAAGAAACAAAATTTTTTTTTTCATTCCCTCGATACAAAACTAAACTCTGACTAATTTGTCCCACATAAGGGGAAAATTTCCTGAGAAAGGTTAAAGTAGTCAACATATATTAAACACACATCACAATTTGTGATGCATGCAAGACAAGACTGCAATAATCAAAAATACTCTGCCACCGAGGATCTCGAATACAGTTTAACAATGTGTGGACAGACACGGACTAACTGCCAATTTCTATTTTAACTATTCATCATTGAGTGGTGAGAGCAGCTCAACGAGAGCTCAGTGCTTAGGTTAAGATTTGGCTACCTTGCTTTGTAAGCTACATTGCAAACACACTTTGGCCTGGTTAGACATTGGAAAGGCACCATAATCGTCAGCATTCAGAGGGGGAAAAAAATTCCCAAAACGCTAAAATGAAAGAACACACACTTGCAGTTTTGCAAAGAAATGTGACAAAAAGGCATCGATGACAGGAACCTGAGAGACTAAGGCTTGTTAAACAAAAAGACCCTTCGCTTGGCCTTAATATAATCAGTAAACATTCAAAGAGTGCTAGGCCGCACGGAGTGTGTCATAATTTTTCGGTGCCCACAGCAGTCGAGTGACCCGAATGTCCTTCCTGTAGCCAATGAGGTTGTCCCAGCAGTACTCCGGAGAGAGCACCCTGCTTGGTTTATGAAGCCACATGTACTTGTTGAGGTGACTCTCGTCGTGCCACAGGGCCTCCACCTTGTTCTCCTTGTCCCGCATGATGCCCTGGTAGCAGGCCTCGGTCAGCGCTTTCACACTCCGCCAGGTGCCTCCGAAGACGGCGGCGTGATAGTAGAAATCGCCGCGCTCCATGTACGCCTGGGATTTGGGGTTCCTGTCGTAGGTGTACATGGCCTTGGGCAGGTGGTAGTAGTAGGCGTGGAGCAGGGCCACGGACTCTCCCAGGGTCTCCGAGCCGAACCTGCCGGTGAACACCTGGTCCACGTCGAAGCAGAAGACGTGCGTGGCGTGGTGGCGAATTTGCGTGTCAATGGTGTCTGCTATGCTCTTCATTCGCATCATGGAGATGTCCTGCCACCTGTGGTGTCGCTCCACCTCGACGACCTTTATGCTCCGCTGAGGTGCGAGCATGATCTGTGGCATCTTCTCCGGCTGGTCCGTGAACACGTAATAGGTGACCGGCAGTCCCAGCATGAAGTGACGCTCGGCGGAGCGTAGAAAGGGCTGAAGGTAAGCGTCCATGTACCTTTGGTGTGAGAGGTGACAAGAGCAATGGATTAACGCCTAGGACGGTCTGAAGCAGGCGTGGGTAAGCTACAGTTTTGGGGGGGGGGGCCATATGCAACCCGTTAAGCTTTTTAATCCGACCCGCCAGAACTTGATGATATAAGTAATGCAATAGCTGTATTTAATTAATTAAAAAAAAACAAAAACAGTATTTTACGAGTCATTTCAATAAAGCGCTAAATACCGTGGGGTTTCAAAGACATTTTTTGTTATAACGCTTTTGTTTGTTTTCAAATGACATTAAAGCTTAAATGTTTTCTACATATCCCGTGATTTATTTTTTTCTCCTATGAGGTGGGTCACCAAAACACCATCTGCCGTTGCTCCGGCCCCCCTGTCTGAATTTTGGAACCCATTGTGGACCCAAGAGAATTGCGATTGTCCCAAGGACAGTGATCAGGTTGATTCGTGTGATTCCACACCCAACTGTACCCGGAAGCCTGGAAGTATTTAAGGTGGAGATGTTAGCTACAGATTAATCACGTTTGTTGTGTTTGCTTATTGGATACAAAAGGAAACTCTGAAACATTCTCCTCTTTTAAAATCCGATCTGGAAAAGACGATCGCAGAGCGAGAAACTTCTTGCGCAATGTGGCTTTCATCTCGTGACCGACGTGCATGAAGAGGTGACAATGGGAAGCAATACGATGTGCTATTCACGTGGACTCTAGATCAGATCAAGAAGAGCGTTCCACCCACTTCTCTGATCCTCTGATCCGATCGCAACTTCACTCGGAACAGACAAATCCAATGGGAACCAAGTGTAAACATGGCTGCCTTTTGATGAGGTCAGCATGTCATTTGAATACCCAGGGCGCATGTAACCGCACCTCATGTCACTGCAATATTTTATCTGTCCTGAAAAGCTCTTTTTCTTAACTATAAGTGAGTAGCTAATGTTTAAAGACTGTGTCCTGGAGTGCAGCAGTAGTTCATGATCAAGAATCAGAGGGTGGTCAATCAATGCAGGCAGACGGGTATCAAACCCATAACCTTCCAGTCTCAGGGCAGGTACTTTTCTGCTTAGACGTGGATCAAACTTTGGCTGTGTCTCAATTCAGGGTCTGCATCCTTCGAAGGAAGCGTCCTCAGTCTGAAGGAAGCGTTCTCCGAAGGACCCGACCGAGAAGGACGAACCAAAACCCGCCTCCCCGGTAACCACACGGGACGGTGTAGCCTTCGGCGTATTTCCTGGTTGCGTCACTGCCGTTCCCTGCTGCTGGCCAACCCCGGAAGTGACGTTTTCATAGCATCAAGCTAACCATTGGTTCGCCATCTAACGATGGCGTTGGATGTTCAAATAAGTAAAAACCCTACGTTAAACAATACTTAAATTTATACGTCGTGTATTTGCCAGTACATGCCGCTAATTTCAGCTGACTTCCCAGGATCCCACGATGCTTTGCAGCAGCACGCAACGCATCCTGGGATACAGAAGGACACAAAGGATAGTAGCGGTGCAGCCTTGGAATCGTCTAAAAGTAGGGCGCATTTTCGAGGGCGCATTTGGAGCATCCTTTGGACTTTTGGGAATTGGGACAAGCCTTCGCGCAGTGCTATGACGCAACTTCCTTTCAAATGCATGCTTCGAAGGATGCAGACCCTGAATTGAGACACAGCCCTAGACAAGATTATTTTGGGAGCATGAAAATATGTGGAATTCAGGGTTAACAGTTCTTGAGGCTAAAGTGTTTGGGGACGAGTCTCATCAGGCCCACAAAGTTGCTGCGAGAGGTATTTTAATCTGGCAAGGAATCAACAGAACATGTTAAGTGGGGGGGGAGGCGAGGACCTTTCAAAAAAAGTATATATTTGCTACTCTTTTAGTGAGGCCCAGATTGCAGCACACAGCTCAGACGCTCCGACTGAGCACCCGCATCAAAGGTGACTGTTCTAACGTCCGTTACCGGCATGGCTGCAATCTCGGTTTCTCTTACAGTCACACCGCTGCTTCATATTCTCCGTGAGCGGAAAGCGGCAGAGGACGCAGAGCCGACCTCAGCTCAATAGGTCTTGACCACTTTTCCGCCTGCTTTTGCTTGCGTGCACAATCTTGATAGAGCACTTGTCGCACGCACTATGTTTGCAATGTGCACATTCGATTTTTGCAACACCTCGCTAAAGCTGCAGCCGCGGCTGCGACCTGACCTCTGATCAGTGGAAGGAAACGGGTGGATGAAAGACACTGTTTCATTCAGAGATGGAGCAGATTCACACAAAGAGGTTTAGAAGTTTCTAAAGTGAAGCAGATATTTATGCTAAAAATGCTCAAATCCAAACCTCTTCAACATTTGGTGGCTGCATTTTTTTTTTTTTTAAATAAACAATTAAAAGATGTTTTCTCTCCATCAAAGAGCCACTAGCACTTTAAACAGTGGATTAATCTCTTCCTCCATCTCCTCCTGAAAGTAGAGGCCAGCTTTGGTGTGACACTAAACTCAAGCTCCATTTTCCGGACAGTGAAAAGCATTAATGTTTGTATTAAAGTATTTCTTGCGAACTGGACCTATATTGTTGGTAATGTTTGTATTAAAGTATTCCCATTCATTTATGGTGTTTTTAAACAGGTACTATATATTGTAATGGAAAATTACTGCTCCAGCTGCTTCATCTCCAGCTTCAGTTTTTTTTTTTACATATCGATGGAAAGTTACAGCTTGCGCCTACATGACTGAGAGTTACTCCTCTCAACTTTGTTTCTCTGCACAGCCTGGTATCTCCTGGTATCTCTTGGTATCCTAGCAATGGGAGCCGGAAGCAAGGTCACTGCAGCCTGTGCCTGGGACTGCTTGGAGTAACCGAAACTTGTTATCTTGCTTCGTCCTCCCTCACAGGATAAAGGATCCTGACTGTCTCTTGTTTTTTGCACTTGCGTTCTGACTGCCTTGCTGTCACTGTGTGTGCCTTGGAGCTCCAATAATAAACGCTTATTAGACTCTGACAATTTTTTGCTCTTTGCTACTGCAAGCACAGCTGAGGGAGGATTTTTATTGAGACTATCCACAGTTGTCATATTATCTTTTGTGGCGTCAACTTTAAGTCATTCAATTGTCTTGAATGCTGTTGGGGTTGGATCTGAGAAAATGAGACAATACAACAATTTCTTTGGATTGGAATTGCAGTGTAATTGGTGTCAGATCCCTGGCTTTGAACTTTCAAACATTGCTGTGCGGGAACTATACCTCGTTTCTGTAACTATACTTTGTTTTGTTTGAATGCTTTGTTGTCGGAACTGCGCTTTGTTTTGTTTAAATGGTCTAGTTTTGTTCCATTTTTGGCACTACATTTTGGTTGTGATGGACTGGAGATTGTGGTTGCATGTGTATGCAGTTCGTGCTCTTGTTGATGGCAATATTTGGAAAATATACGCCTGTAAGTAGACGCTGGCACGCTTGTCTGTTGCCCAATAATGTTGGGGTGATG
The DNA here is from genome assembly GCF_046127955.1 of Nelusetta ayraudi. Taxonomy (NCBI): domain Eukaryota; kingdom Metazoa; phylum Chordata; class Actinopteri; order Tetraodontiformes; family Monacanthidae; genus Nelusetta; species Nelusetta ayraudi. The sequence continues at coordinate 10,747,368 of NW_027466067.1, read as the reverse complement.
ACGGGGTGCATAATTTCATGTTCAGTGACGTTTTGATTCCTTTTAAGAAATGATTACCTTTAAGAAATTGCTAAGTGTAGTTTGCTAAGTAGCTTATATTTGAACATATATGGACAACATTTGAATTGCATGGAAATACTGTGAAGAGTGGGTGTGATTATATTTTGTTTGTATGTTTGCTGCAATTTTACTAAAAGAGCGAGCAGATTTAACCACACCGTTCAATATGGAAATACAAGGAAACGAGTAAAACACCTTAAACTGCCAAACTGCCAATCATCTCTGACGTTAACTGTCTTGTCTAGTTTGACATCAACTCAAGCGAGGAAAGAATAATTGCATTTATGGTGTCTGTCATGTGTTTCAATGCATTTTGTCTAATAACGTTTCTTTTCCTTATGTTTCTTTGAAATGTTGTTATTGTTGTTGTTCCTTATGGGTGAAATACAATCACCGGTGCTCACCTTTCATACCTTGCAGCGCAGGATTGTGATTGGTCTGTCGGACCAAGAGTATTTTTTGTTTTTGTTGGCTGAATTATGGCAGGGCTCAAATCAACAAAGGACATTCATGCACAACAGACTACTACTGCCTCCCCAACAACTACAAACACTAGTGCTACAGTGATGATTTCACTGATTTCTTTTCCACATGAAAAATCACTGTGAGGACCCTTTGTGCTAGTTTAGCCTTTTCGCAAGCACACACACAATCCTAAGCCAGAGCGCGCCCAGCACCGACACCGAGACAGTTATTATAGTTAAATTCAAGCTCACCATTGACGTACTATTATTGACAAAGTCTCAGTATCCCGCACGCCCGGACCTGTCTTTGGGGACGTTTCAAAACAAAACCATTCATTGTAGGCTAAAGCAGGACAACTAGCTAGCAGCTTTATGAAAAGCAAGCAGGATTCAGTCTCGGCAAACGGTGGGATAATTTGAGAGACATTATGCTGATGCCGGAAAACACAGGATCAATGGGAACTAATCTGATTGCGTTTTCTGTTGGGAAATTTTCATGGTGTGGCAAACAGAATTCTGGGTCTGGCTGCAGCATGACCAGGCCACACCATGTGGCTGCCAGTGAGCTGGAAGCCTTGAAATCCACCCCTTAGAAGCTGTTTTCCACTTGTAAGGAAAAACCACTTATAAAGTCTTCCAATGAGGAAGAATGCAATGGAGCAACACTTTGGAACACATTGTGTCACTTTGCCAACCCTTTTTTTTTTTTTGTGCATTTTGGACAAAACGGCCCCATCAGGCAACACAAATGAAAGACTGATGAACAATGTTGCAAAATGTAACACAACAAACCTTTGCAATTTTTTGATCTGACGTGTTGTGTACCATCTTCGATCTTTAGTAAAGCTGTTCCTCTGCCAGCATAGCTCTACCCCTCCCTTCAGGCTTGCCATGACCTCATAGCCACATTTTCACATAACGACCCTCGGAACTGTGGGCAAATTAACTTACAACAAGAGGCAGCAGAGGTGCCTTGCACAAAGTTGTCATCAAGATGAGAGATGAATCCCTCAGCCTCTTTATGATTTCATAAAGTCAACGACTCTCGAGAAATGAATCCAGAGAAATCATCTGAACAACTTCCACAAGTTTGTGTGCTTGTTTGAAGTGTTTTTCACTCTTTTAGACCACTCTTTTAAACTACTCTTTTAAACCGCATAAATGCTTTTGTATACACTTGTATGCAAAATATTTAATCGAAACAGATCATTGTAGTATTCATAGAATGTTTGGCTGGTATTAAACTACAAGAACAAGAATACTTGAGGGAAATTCTTGAGATTTTTCTTTACATTGTTTCAATCCTTTCTTGACCTCGGATTCTTTTAAATCCTTGTTTGCCAGCAACAAATCACTTAAGACACACACAACACATTTTTTGAGATATTTTCATTTTTAAAAACAAACTTTTTTTTAAAGTTTGCTTAAAAGTTGGACGAAATGCCACAGAAATACACTAAATGACTGACAGATGAAATACCTTCACTGCTCCCTTTTCTGTTGGTTCACTTTTCTAAACTAGTTTGTCAGACTTCAGCCCAGAGGCTTTGTTAAATTCAAACTGTGCGGTGGCAAAATTGGGTTGGGCTTCTGCTTGTGACACGCTAAATGCAGCCAACTGTGTGTTCAGGTGCCAATGTGAAAACAAACCTGCCGATAGCAAACACCGTCAGAGCCACGGAAGACCCTGAGTTCTTGTGCATCTGGTCGTAGACCTCAGGGAGAAACATGCCATCCCAAATGATCGGAGCTTTCCAGGAAGTGCATGTTTGGACGTCGGGTCTCGACCTGGAACAAGTAAATAAGATTCCTTAAGACTTTATGCAACATTTTCATGCTGGGCTAATGGTGATTTTCTTTCATGGCAGATTTATTTATTCATTTTATTTAATCCAAAACAAACATCATTCTGTGTTAATATGCAGCACAGCAAATGAGAAAAGTGCATCAGCGTTGCCAGAACAAGGTCACGTAAAAAAAATTCACTGACTTCAAAATGGAGTCAATACAGGAACATGGCCACAACCCACACAAGGCTGTGAAACCACCATCATGAGTCGCAGGGGAACTACCTCACTGTTTTTCCATCTACTGTAAGGCAATGAGAGTTACGGGCATGAATCTTCTGTAAAACTCTGAACAAACGACAATACGCACAAAGAAGATGGGCTACTCGGATGGGCCGAGTGTGAAAACGGGGAATTCAGAACAGGCCAAAGGCAATTGCACAATCACTTTCCCAAACTGCAAACAGTCCTTCTTGATTTTGATTCCACAAAGTGTGTTCGAACAGAGTCAGTAGGCAATGGGAATTGGCATTTTGAAAACATCAATGTGTGGAATGATAAAAACAATGGACTCGCACTCAACATAGTGTGACCACTAACCTTGGAGTCTGTTTGTGAATTAATGTAGCCCGCTAGCACACGTTATTGGAAAGGGAAGTTTGTGTGTGTTTGGGGTTAAGAGTGATAAACTGCACCGTTAATGGCTTTATCAAAAAAAGCCAGCGTGCGACACCACAGTGAAGCATCCCTCCCCTCCAGGCAGTAACGGATGCAGGCTATTAGGACACACAGAAAGTCCCAAAAGGTTCACTAAGCACGCAGAGCAGTGAGATGAGGGGAGTGACACTGTGTTTGCTGAGCAATTTGCTTTTTCCACTTGCAGATGCACCAAAATAATGGACATCTGTCGTCTGCATGCGCCGGTCTGGGGAGGGCGGTTCAGCAACCGAGTCTTCGCCTCTGAGTGGACTTGCAGAGATGGAAAACAACATTTCCGCTTCCAGAGCAGGTGATCTGGGCCGGATCGATAAACTCTGTGTAGGTTCACTCCAGGTTAAACTCGTGCACAACCACCACCGCAACATTAATGGAGTTCTCATTTTGCAATTCGCGGTGGCAACTGTAAATAAGATAAATAAATAATGAGGTGTATATACATATATATATATATATATATATATATATATATATATATATATATACATATATATACACATACATATATATATATATATATATATATATATATATATATATATATATATATATATATATATATATATATATATACATATATATATATAATTTTTTTTTTACACTGCTTCGATAAGAAACACATTCTGCAGAAAAAATTCTTAAAAAAAAAAAAGTTTAAATGCAAAATAAGATGTCTGTCTATTTAATATTTGGTTGGGACAGAACCTGAAAGTTGGTTTTCATAGAGGTGGATTCTCAGCAAGAGAAAAAAATTCTTTATTTTGCAAAGGCAGAACTTTGCGTTGGGTATAAAATTATGTACTTTAGGCAGGACTATGATTGAATCGTGTCTTTGGACAATGATTGTTGATAGGAAAGACCTTATTTGTACATTTTTTCTCAAAAAGGCAAAAAATACAAAGTCCTGTCAAAGGAGCAGTGCAAATGGCTCTCTGAAAGACACCAAAGATATATAAACTTCACTTTACACATTTCCATTCACCAAAATCAACATGTATTTCTAATTATTAAGACACCAACTTCAAAAATGTATCAATGCAATGGAAACATGCAACACTTCAGAATTATTCCCATTTTTAATCGTGTTCACAGTGATCTAAAACCGCTTCCTACTGTTGGACACAACAGCACGCTGATTTTATTCGATGTTTTAGCGCTTTCATAGGAACATCCACTATATCAGTGACTTCAACTCCTCAGGTAGATTCTTCTCATGATCTGCAGTGCATTTTAGATGTGGTTCACCGTAAGAACATGTTGGATTAGATGCTGCACGAGGGTATGTTTTTTCTTCAGTTGCTGCATTTCTCCTGACGAATGACGGAAGAAAACAGAAACCAAAAAGAATTGGTGGTTTCCAACCGCGCCACAAGTCTGCTCTCCTCCCCTCTCTATCTCACAGACACAGACACACACACACGCACACGCGCACGCGCACACACACACACACACACACACACACACACACACACACACACACACACACACACACACACACACACACACACACACACACACACACACACACACACACACACACACACTGTCTGAAAGCAAGTGACACAAAACAAGGTCGACCACTATTGCAGCAAAACCAGTATTCCCGACATGAAATTCCAACTCACTTCAGATCAAGGCTGGCGTCCACGCTGTTGTCCAGAGAGAGGAGGCCGGCACTTTCCAAAGTGCATGTGTCCATGGGTATATAGCCTATTAGGATTCTGTCACACACGCACACACAGAAGAAAACATGTTAGAGTTGGCTGATTAAAAATTGCTGTATACTTCATATTACTTAATAGAAAAAAGTAACTTTAAGTATTTTCTTCATCAGAGGAAAAATATCCAAATGTTAAAATTATTAAAAACAATGCTATCGTTCAATCTAGACCACACAAGTAAATACTTGTTGGCTTCCAAATACAGCACAAGTGACCTTATTTCTTATCGACAAATCCGACACCAACACATGCAGTTCGACACCAGACATCACAGCTGACACACAAGACACGAATGCTTGGTCAGAGTCTGCGCATGTGTGTGTGTGTGTATATATATTACACATTACACACACATAACACATAACACACACACACACACACGGGTCTGACTCACTTTGATAACCAATATGGCTGAATCACACCTATGCTGCCCTCCACTCTTCCCAGCACCTTAGCCTGGACCACAACTCCCAAGATTATAAGTCCATCCTATAGGCCATCAACATAAATAACTGAGCAAACTGCAGGTCTATGCATTAATGAGGTTAACTCACAGTTAGCATTCTTATTAGATTAGGGGTGTTTATTGCTGACATTATTCGAGACAGAGCGCACACCTTTCTGACTGCGGAATTGTGGGAGTTCATGTGACTCATTTATAAACAGGATTGCAGACACAAATTGAGACAGGTAGGATTATTATTATTATTATTATTATTATTCGGGGCTGAGCCTCAGCGAAGTCCTGCTCAGATCTGCTGAGCAGGTCTTCGCAAGGCGAAGACTCGATTGTAATTATTATTATTATCATTATTACTACTACTTGGTCAATAAGTGCCAGGAAGGGGGCCAGGTCCCACTCATTCCTGCTTGCAGGGCTGGTTTCATGCTTATCTTCATTTTCTGTCAATGACTTATCAAGCAACCATAACTCACGGCGACACACATTTAAACAGCCTTCCTGGATCCTCCATTTATATGCACAGCATAATTGGATGTTCTCAGTGTCATCATTATCAGCAAAGAAAGAGTGCTTTTCTGAGATGCACTAGCAGAGACTTGTAATTAGTTGTGCATACTTTTGGAAGGTGTGCTGGGTGGGGAAGGATGAGTGTGTGTGTGTGTGTGTGTGTGTGTGTGTGTGTGTGTGTGTGTGTGTGTGTGTGTGTGTGGGGGGGGGGGTTAGAGGAGCCCATTTCCCTGTGCCCACTGCGGACAGGGACCATGAAAAAGCCTCGATCGTAAAAGAGTTCTGTCGCTTTTGTTAATTTCTAAGATATTAACAAAATGTACCCTGTCTGGATGAGGTAGTTGTTGCAAGAATTGCGCCACATAAATCACAGTGGATTTTCTCCAAGGTCCCCGTCAGTGCAAAATGGTTCAGTCCACTCTTACACAGCAGGCTGACTCAACTCGGTTATCTAGAACTGTGTGTGCTGAACCCTTTCCCTTGAATCTGTGATTCATCATTCAGAGTGAAGATTGTATGATTGCCATTGCTAATATATGTTATAGTTACAGTTGTTATTGTTCTGGCACCGTAATCTGTCAAACGCCTCCCTGAACGCACAAGGCATTGTGTCATAAAATGGATGCGACTTCCATTGTAAAGTTCCAGATTTTATTGTTGGAAGTACACAAAATCGTCGGGGGTGGTTACACGGTTTGGTGCAGTTGTCACAAATAAAAGACAACACCATAAAACATCACAAAAAAAGATTGCGTTTATGTGCAAGAACTAACACGGTAGCAGAGGATGAGGAGCAGCTACAGAGTCCCACCAGCTGTTTGCTAGTGCTGTCATACTCTGGAAGTTTCACTTTCACATGGTGTCTGCTTGCCCCGCTTTGACCTTGATCTCGGATTTCAGAAGCCAAGCAGGCTGGTGCAGTGTCATGATCATGACATGCCCTTCTTCAAATCAGACCAACGGCTATTTTAAAAACGCGTTACAATGTGTACGACCACATCACTGCCGTCTGAAACGGAGACGAGCAGACACTCCGTGGTACTGGCGCAGCGAGTGCCAACAGATACAGCCATGGAAATACCGGTTGATGCTTTAAACAAATACACTGACTGGGTAACGCTGCACTTGGACACACAAGCAGAGGGTGGAACTTCCTGAATGCAGTATTGACTTGTGACTTCTCTGACACTCGGATACTGCCTGTTCGGACACGAAACACGGCTCTGATGTTAGCGTCAGTGAAGCAAACTCTGGCCCGAGAGCCAAATTTGGCCCGCATTGTCATATATTTGGCCCATGAGACAATACACAATCACTACTAGAGCTGAGTGGAGTATTATACAGCACTTGCACCGCTACAACTATAAAACCCAGAATGGTCTGCTGGTAATTTGCTGTGTCAATCAGGAAAAGACATTCATTGAAGGATATTATTAGGACTTCATTGGTGGATTGTGGTTTCATTTCTTTAATTTATTATTAGCCCTTGGAAAGGTTACTGTTGAAATTGAAACCAGAAGGCTGCAAATAAAAGGAGACATTTTATTTTGATGAGTTTTTTTTTTCTTCAAATTTGAAATTCGATTTTGCATGTGTGCAATATGAAGTTATGTATTGAATAGTCTTAAGCTTTGCTTGTTCCGAATTCAAGTTGAAGTAAAACTTGTTTGGGTCCATATAAAAAAGGTGGCCGGAAGATTTTTTTTCAATAAATGTGATTGTTGGCACGCAACTTTGTCCAAGTTTTACATTTTGGCCCACTGCGTATTTGAGTTTGACACCCCTGCTATACAGCATACTTGGATAGATACTGGAATCTGTATCTCGCATGGAAATGAATCAAGATCAATTTAATTCATCGACAAGCGGCAAGTCAAAGGAGCGACAGAAAACACCAACCCACTGAACAAGTGTGCCCACAGTTCTAAGGGTGCGGTGTGTCAGTTATCATTTCAGTGACTTTAAAATACAGTAAGAGTAAAACCTCCGTGAACTTGAACCAGCTGTCCGGTATCGCCGCATCATTGATCCGTTCTCAAGGTTTAGTGTAGGAAGTATCCTGGCCACAAAGAGATCACAGGAAATTGTAAAACATTCCCCATGACTGGATAAGAGAGCCTGGACCACCTCAAAAACTGCTGCGCAACAACAGGGGAGAGTTTAAAGAGGAGGTGGGATACAAAGGCAGCATGTGGAGATAAAGAGAACAGCTGTTTACAGCTGGAATTACCCAACCAAACACTCGTGGCCCAGGAATCACAAAGGAAGTGAGACCAAGTCACGGTTGCGATTGTAGAACTGCTGTGGACTGGGCTCGTAAGATAATGTGATACACACTGGGGCTCTGCTGTTAGCCTGAAAACAGGAAACACTGCGACAAAGTGAGAAAACAGTGGCGAGTTGAGCACAGCTAAAATGTCATGCCGTGCAGGCAAAGCAACAGACAAATACAAACACTGGTACAACTTGAACCTTCTGATGCTGCAGGCTCTATAGAGTCAGCTGATGTGTCCAGACTAGAGTAGAAAATCTTCCCAATCCAAACAAGTGTGGCCGACACTGCTGGTGTCAATGGGCGTGACGCCATATTTGTGACCCAAGGTCTCATTTGATGTGCCTAAATGGTTTTGGACAAAAATGCAAGATTCATAACTTTGTGTGTGTAAATGAACTTGCTGTACGCAAAAACTGTGCTGTTCAATGCGCGAGGCAGTAAAAAAAATGCTGGTGTGCTTTTAGAGTTCAAATTTAAGTCTCATGACTGCATGTAATTTAGAAGTTTGATTTCAATGGGTCCTCAACCGTAAATGCGATTTCACGTTTGTGGTGTTGAGTAGAAAAGCACTGAAAGTGCTTCGTTAGAGTCAACGACAGGGAAAATTAATTTGACCTCAATTCATGCAAACGTGTCAAGACAAGTGACAGATGGCAGGCAACGGCAACGCACTTGATCCCACAAGCTTAGGCTGAGCGTCACTGCTACAGTAAAAACGGTGTCCATTTATTTTGCTTCTATACCGAAAGCGTTTTATGATGAATATATAATTCAGCAACTCCTAAAGCACTAGATTGTTGGCTATCAAGTTGCAAGTTAGCAGCCATTCATTGTGTATATTCTTAAAATATATGTTTAGTGACACAGTTTGGTTATGTTAGCTGGTTATTTGTCATTAATGTGACATGGAGAGTATCTGGCATTTATCTTGCACAACAAGGTTTAAATAACTTTTTCCTGTCAGTGAGCCCAGTGAACTCCAAAGAACTTATCCGAACCAAAAATAACAACTTGCACGTGGCCTTACTCAATAGGCCAAGGAAGGACAGTGGAACCCGGTCGGGTCTGAACATTTCTTGTCACGAGCCGCGATTCATATCATTGTTAGTTTTACTTCTGTTCAGACACGCTGTAACTGCGCTCCACTAATGTTACCACTGTTTGAGGTTATTAATGCTCTAAACCAGAGTTGTACGACTGACAGGAAAGAAAACACGTGGTTGCTGGGTTCGATGGCGTATGGAGAGAGACAGAGAGAGAGAGAGAGAGAGAGAGAGAGAAATCTGCCAACACCACACCACAAAAAGTTTGATGAGTGCTAGCTTAAGAATAAAGTGCATCAGACTTAAAAAAAAAAGAAGAAAAAAAAAGAGCCTCGTAGCAAATGATCCATCATTTCAGGGAGTGAGTGAACCTACTTCAAGATCAATCACTGTATCACAAAGCCCTCCAGATTTCAATAACTTTAACAGAATTAGATCTTCATTTATCTGCAAATGACCCCAACAACGGTGTCATTCTATGAACGTGCGTGAGGGATGTCGACTATGTGAGCGCAGCAAGAGCTACATTGTCTTGCTACGCCCCACATGCAACTCAAGAGAACGAGCGGAACGGTGCCAAGCAAACAGGAAGAGATGCAAATTACAGAGGATAGTGTACTGCACTCAACCTTTTCAAAGTATGAGGTAAGTACTTACTTCAGTGATGGAGTCGTGAAATAAAGAACGCAGAGGACAATAGGAAGGCAAACCAAACGTTTCATCACGCATTTCATCGTTCAACAATACCTGCAGGGATAGAGCAAAAGCAGATTTTAAGCAAAAATGATTATAAGTAACAAAAAAGAAAGAAAAAAAATCCTTCATCATAGCTGTCAAGATTAGATGAAATAAAGCCGTATTGAATAATCAGGTACTGAGATCAAGGGTTAAATTTTACATACTGAAGAAAAACTGTTGTGTACTCATTTCAACAATATGTTAAACAAAGCAATGATGGCTTACAAAATCAAATAAAAAATGTTTTCCTCCTCCAGCCCGACACCTCCCCAAAGCTCAACGCAAAGCAGACTCAGGAGACCAAGCTACACTGGAACGGACCGTGGGAATTTGTTGTGGTGGTGTTCTGGCAACGTCGTTGACTTCGAGTTGCATTTGATTGCATTCACTAAAACGTCACACAATGCATTAAATGACCAGGAGCAATTGCAATTGTTGACCTATCTCTCTCGGGAGAGGACCTTCCTCCCCCTTTGCCTTATTGCAACATAAACTACGGTTTGGAGTTGGGTTGTGGCTTGAAAAGTGTTTATCGTAATCGCTGGCCCGCTCCCCTATTTTTGCCTCACACATGGGTAAAAAAAAAAAAAAAGAGATTACGTCAGCTCACAGCCATGGCAAGAAAAACAAACTTTGGGTAATAAAAGAAACATTTAAAATCTTCTGAAATCGTTAAACCAATTGCGGCGCTCTGTGACAATTTAAAGAGCAGATATTGATAACATAAATCCGTTGCCCCGTATGAGCGAATACTCGTCTTTATGCTCTCAGTTACACCTATATCTCAAAGCATGCTGCCTCGATCCTCCTCCTGGGGCCACATGTGGCACGCGGTTGTTTTTTTTTGTTTTTTTTTGTAACTTTACCAGAGGCTGACGCCACTTGCCGAAAATCATAAGTTTTCCCCAAACATGGCGCGCGTTGTTCCCTCAAGAGGTTTCACAATAAGCAAGTTAAGAGCGAGCATCCCGCAAAAACGTGTCACTCACCGAGCGATGAGCGTGATGTCAGTTAAATACAGACACACCACGGGCAACAGTGTGGGCGTGGGCAGCGCGCAGTGGTCGTCTCTTATTGTTGGGGAAAGAAAAAAAAACCCCCTATATATCCAAATAAATGCACAAATAAACAACAGAGCAAAAATGTATCTTCCTCTAATGCGAGCGTTTTACGCTACGCCAACTTCACGAGCAGCCATGACGCACCGATCGCAAATTAGAAGAGGCAAAAAAAAAAAAAAAAAAAAAAAAAAAAAAAAAAAAAGGGGGGGGGGCGGGGGGGGGAAGTGAGCAGTCATACAACATCACTTAAAAACCCCCCACTTATTGTGGCCATTCCATAAAAACGCCGACGGGAGATTAAGTGTTGAGATTTGAAGTGTTTTTCGCCTACCTGGACGAGTATTTTACGCGTAAAAGCCCCCCTCACGATTCCAAAATAGCGTAAAACTGCCGTCACGAACAGGTGAAACGCGCGCAGCCTTGGCGTCCCTCGTAATAATCCCCAACATGTGTGTGAAGCTGTGGCATCATCCAGAAAGGGTGCGGCTTCTCAAAAGAAAAAAAAAAGAAAAGAAAAAACCGGCTTCTGGTCCCGCTGGGCCCGACCGACACGCAGGTGGAGCTGCTTCTCCACAGACCCCGGAGAAGAGACTGAACTCCAGTGTTCGACTGCTTTCCAGCCGCCCAACAGTGCGACATGAGAGGTGACGCTAGCAGACGCTGGAGTTCCGCTAGCTCTGCATACATGGTATTACGGCAATTGCTAAGCACTGAACGCTAGGAGCGATTTCCTCTGGCGTCTCTCGCCCACCCAGCCTGAAACTATTTGCGCCTCAGGTCATTTTTCCCCACTGTCCGTAAACGCCACGCACCTCGACGCTGGCGTTGTACGTTAAACCTACAGTTTACTACTGTCAGCAAACGCAATACATGTCACACATACGCAGAAAACGTTCTGTCATTATCTCGTAACTTTCTTCACGTTCGTTGGCTCGCTGTTTGTTTGAGGGACGACATCGATATCGGAGCTGTTTCTTCCATATCAGGCTGTCTCCGCTGCTCGATGACGCCTCCGTCTCGTTTGGACGCTGACGGCATATGCTTGTCCCAAAAGACAACAATCTTTGAAGGGGGGGGGGGGGGTTTCTAAGCTCTCACATTCGAACAAAGTTCTAATAAACCTTAATCAAACCGATTCGTTGGGAACAGCTGCTTTAATTAAACTCACCAGGTGAAAAACAGCAGCTCTTTGCAGTTGGTTCGCGGACAGCCATGATTTAAGACAAATGAGGTCATGCGACGTATACGGACCATATTCCGTGACGTATGGTATGACCCACCCCTACAGGTATGATCAGGTATGTTCAGTCAGGGTGGGACCCGCGAGTACGTCAGTGTGTGTGTGTGTGTGTGTGTGTGTGTGTGTGTGTGTGTGTGTGTGTGTCCACCTCTATTTTGTCCTGCTTACTGTTGTATAAGGACTGACAGAGAGCAGGTATGAAACAGCAGTGTGGATTTGATTTATTCCAAAAAAAAAACACTGTAGAACATTTGCGACACAACCCCATTGCTCATTTAGTCAGTATATATAAGTATATATATAATATACCAGAGTTGTGAGGGGTGACAGACATTTACGCATTTGTATTTCACACAGGCAAATTTGAACACGCACACACAGATCTTGATTACATGCATAAATGTTAATTCGCACACACGGATTTCAGATACACATTTGCAAATAGTTTTGCTACAATAATACCCCCCATACTACTGCGAATCAGGCTGTGTACAGATGTTAAAGGTAAGATTTTAGACTGCAGCGCTCATTCAGTCACCCTCCCTCTCCCAAGCTTGCCAGTGAACAATGGTGGCCTGCACACACAAACCTGGATACCTCATCCACCTTCTTTGTTGGTTTATTTGAGGACGTAGGCATTCGACCTAAATATAAAACGTGCTGTCAGGCGGGCTGGATTACCCACACAGGCTCAGACTTATGGTGGTACAAGATGGCAGCTAACTGGAAGCAAGACAATCAAACAAAGCAAGACAAGCTCCATGCAAATGTTTTATGTATAAATAAGAACCTTTCAATCCATAGAAAAACCAAATTAACTTTATTGTACTGTGTGTATCCACTTTTATTAATAGATTTACAGGCAGTATAGTAAGCTTTTACCAATACAAAAACAGCAACGTACACACATCAAACTCAATGGGGTAAGAATATCTGCACTGACTAACTCAGGGAACGCAATGAACACTATAAGTGAAGCTGATCTCAATACCCTGAGACCAAGCTCACAGCTCAACCGAGCTGACGTTAACATTTTTTCTTATGGCAGCACCAAGCCAATGCCCATAGCTGGTGCAGTCACATGTAGCACAGAGACTAAGCACAAAAAGATTGTGGCCAAATTCTACAAAATGGAGGATGATAGCGGCACCTTGCTAGGCTACAACCCTGCTGAAGAGCTGTACCTCATCAATGTAGTGAAATCTGTGTTTTCTCCAAACCAGAAGACGGGGGCGGCGCTGCAGGTTTAGGGCACTACCCGACAAAACTGACCAGGTCCTGGATCTGAGAGGCAGCGCATCTGCGAGCTGGCATGCCTCTGCTGAGTCCATTCTGGGCAGAGTGTAATGTCAGGCCGGGACTTGAGGCAGGACTCAGATGCAGAGGTTTAACAGAAAACAAGTAAATTTATTTCACAAGCAATTATCCTTAGATCAGAGAGATCAAATAAACAGGCTATAAGAATCCTATTCTCACTGAGCCGACAACAAAATCAAAATCACTCGCATGGAGGAAAAAGGACTGACTAACTAACAAAAGTATACTCTAATAAAAAATCTAGGTTTTAACAAAAAATCACTCACGAAGAGGAAAATGACTAACTAGTAAACAAAATCCTATTCTAATAATAAAACTTAGCATTAACAGAAAATCCCTCGACCTCGAGGAACAACCGTCTTACTGTGGAATCTTGTTCAATTGTTGTTGGAATCAGTGTTCAAAGGAAGACAGAGAGAAGTATGAAGAAATATGAAATCTGCATTTTGCTCACCTGTGTATACAGTGTAATGATCAACAACAAAATTAAGCAATTGTGTCCAGCTCAATAGCTTTGTCAGTGCAAATGCATCCAATTAAAGTGATGGTACTTACTCTGGAATTCTTCTGTCTTAGATATAAAAACGTTGTGGTAAAGAAAACGAGCTTGTCGGTACAAAAATACAATTTCAGTCAATAACAAGAAACAAATTAATTCTTCTTCATTCCCTCGATACAAAACTAAACTCTGACTAATTTGTCCCACATAAGGGGAACATTTCCTGAGAAAGGTTAAAGTAGTCAACATATATTAAACACACATCACAATTTGTGATGCATGCAAGACAAGACTGCAATAATCAAAAATACTCTGCCACCGAGGATCTCGAATACAGTTTAACAATGTGTGGACAGACACGGACTAACTGCCAATTTCTATTTTAACTATTCATCATTGAGTGGTGAGAGTAGCTCAACGAGAGCTCAGTGCTTTGGTTAAGATTTGGCTACCTTGCTTTGTAAGCTACATTGCAAACACACTTTGGCCTGGTTAGACATTGGAAAGGCACCATAATCGTCAGCATTCAGAGGGGGAAAAAAATTCCCAAAACGCTAAAATGAAAGAACACACACTTGCAGTTTTGCAAAGAAATGTGACAAAAAGGCATCGATGACAGGAACCTGAGAGACTTGTTAACAAGTTTCCTGAGGTGGTAGAAGGAGTTTTTGCATTGATGCTTCATGTGGTTGTCATATGTCAAGTGAGAGTCCAATCTCACAACCAGGTTGGTAACTGCTGCGGAGAGTGGAATTACTTGACCAGAGAAAGTGACAGAATTTGCGGGGACCAAGGCTTGTTAAACAAAAAGACCCTTCGCTTGGCCTTAATATAATCAGTAAACATTCAAAGAGTGCTAGGCCGCACGGAGTGTGTCATAATTTTTCGGTGCCCACAGCAGTCGAGTGACCCGAATGTCCTTCCTGTAGCCAATGAGGTTGTCCCAGCAGTACTCCGGAGAGAGCACCCTGCTTGG